>NC_092876.1:56473255-56817005 GCF_028372415.1 Notamacropus eugenii
AGAGAATTTAATAATCATGGAATTTTGAAACTCAGGAGCTCAGAATCATAAAATCCTAGAACTTAGACCAGTTGACATCTTAACATCACAGAATCTTTGAGTCACCTGAGACATCAGGACTTACCTAGACCAACCTCCCTCTCAGAGTAAGAATTCCCCAATAACATCCCCACTAGGCTCTGGGGACATTTCTTTCAAGGCAGCCCATGCCACTGGTAGATTCTGGCTCAATTTCAGAATTTTCCTACAATCAGAGCTCCTTGTCTCCCTGAAACATCTACCTATTGGTCCAGGATCATTTCTCTGGAGTCATATAGCATAAGTCATAGCAATGTCATACAGTGGAGAGAGTATGGTCTTTGGAGTCAAAAGATCTGGGTTCAAATCCATGTGATCTCGAACAAGTCACTTAGTGACCCTGAAGTGCTCTTCTAGCTCAAAATCCATGATGATATCAGAAGGTACGTCTTTCACATGCTTACCCTTCAAATGTGTGTACCATAAATGTCTCTTATGTAGGCCAAATGTCTCAATTCCTCCAACTATCCCATACATAAAATAATTCCTAGCATCCTCAGTATCCTGGTTCCCCTACCCCATGTTCCTCATCAGATTTCCTCTCAAAACATGGTGCTCAGAATTAAAAGTGAAGGAGCAGCTCTGAGATTCTATGTCCTAAAGGTTTTCCTACCTCTGACAGATGTTGTATATTCCAAGGTTTACTCCCAGCTCTGATATTCTGTGTTCCAAGGTCCCTCCCAGTCTCCAAGGTCTAAGGTCCTTCAAAACTCAGACATTCTATGTTCTAGCTTTGATATCTTGTGTTCTAAAAGTTCCTTCCAGCTCTGACAATCTAGGTCCTGAGGTCTTTCCCACTTCTGACATTCTATATTTTAAGGTTTACTCCTAGCTCTGGTATGCTATGTTCTGAAGTCTCTCTACATTCTGATATTTGATATTCTAAATCCCTCCCAACTCCTACATTCCATTTCTAAGGTCAGTAATAACTCTGAAATTCTTTCTTGAAGGTCCTTCCCAAGTTCACTCATTCTGTGATCTAAGGTCTTTTTTTTACTTCAGATATTCTGTTTGAAGATTTCCTTTTAGCTTTGACATTTTACATTCTAATGTAGAATTTCTAGCATTTTATAAAGTTATCCATCTTAAGCTAGCCTTAGGGAGCCCACTGGAGGTGTTATGTATGTTATCAGCCAAGATAGTGATATTTTGAACATGGTGTGTGTGTGTGTGTGTGTGTGTGTGTGTGTGTGCGTGCGCGCGCATAATGGAAGTAGCAACCCTGTTGACTTGGTGGGTGGGAAATCTGTTGTGTACTCCTGGATAGAGGAAGAGGAAGAGAATCACTGATTCTTTCTTGCTTTATGATTCCTGGGGTTCCATGAAGGTGAAAAGAGGGTGACCAAGCAGCAAATGTTGCTAGAATTTTCCCAGCCCCAGGCTGGCTTACCATAGGATGATTGAGTGGTTGGTTAAGATGCCAGAATGACAGAATTGATTGAACAGGACCCCTAAAGGTTTTAATCTGTCAGAAAACAAGACTTTGGGGGTTTAAATGACCTCCACTCCACCCCTCAGGTTGCACATCACCCTTTAAGTTCTCAATGGGAACCCAGGGAGCTCCAGTGAATGGATGTCCACCCACCTCCGAGCACCCATGGAATGGGGTGTGCAGTGGGAGGGATCTGTGGGACCCCTAATGAAGTCCTTTTCAAAGGACAGGCTATCTGAGCAGATATTACTGTAAAGTAAGAGAGGTTTCCAAACAAAGCTAGGGATGGGCCCCAGCATGCCACCCTGCTCTCCAACATTAAAATCTGGAGGCAGAGAGGTCAGGTCGTTCTGAGGTCAAAGAGAATAAGACACTGAATCCAAGAATCTGAAGATCAACACGTATTGGGTTCCTTAATCTCCAGTCCCTGCAACTGGATTGGGTGGCAGCCTTTCTCTGGCTTTGGGCCAAATCCACAGAATGTAGGTAGGGTACACGAATCTGAGCTCCTACCACGTTAACAAAGGTCAGGAGCAGAGCACTCACCTCTTTGGTGACTCACATTGGAAACACTCGAATTGTGACTTGATTCTGAAATCCAGCGGCAGTTCCTAAAATAAACCTGACACATGTGATAGACTGCTTGGCGACTACTGGGCTCTTTCAGGACTTGTCATATGGGGACATTGTTAGTTTGTGGGGATGGCGGAATTGAAATTATAGTCTTATACAGAAGCTTAGGGTATAATTCCTGTGGAAGCATGTAGGGGTGAGAACTTGGATTTTAGGGTTGCCCTCCAACCTTCCTCCCTGGGAATGAGGGGGGCTGGGTTGAGCCCCAAACAGCTCATTATCACTCCCAGAGAAAGGAAACCCACTATGTGAAAAGGAGAAGAGTTTGCCTACTTGTGCCAGACACAGTGTTAGAAACAGAAAGAATCCCTACACATAATTAACTTATATTCTAATGGGGAAGGTAGTAAGTACAAATGTAAATAAATATAATATCAAATCAAGTTAATAAATAAAAATTAGTTGGGATGGGAGTTAGTCTCCTTTGCCATTCCCAGTCAGGGTTTCCGGAGGTCTCACAAGCATTGTTTTCTGCCCTGGGTCTCCTTGTCCATCCATCTCCCCAAACCCATCATATCTTTGCCTGTTATTCTGTGTTGTGTTGTCTGTGAAAGCAGGGTGCAGTAGAAAGACCAGGCATGACTCCTGACCTGGGTTCTACTCCTGGCTATGATGCTAACTTTTCATGGCTTTAGCTCAATTACTTTTCCCCTCTGGCCTTTACAGGGATGAGAGGAAGAGTTAGTATAAGAGATCTATCTAGCTCTGATAGTATCTGTTCTAACGTCGCTCCCACCGCTATTATCCTACAGTCCAAGTTCTCTTCCACCTCTAACAATCTATGTTCTTTGGGATCTTCCATCTCTATAGTCCATAGTCTCTGCCATGGTTGGTTTTTTGAATACGTGCTCCCTCTGGTGGAGGCCTCTACAGGAGTGGGGTGACCATTTCTAAAACTAAAGACTGTCCTGGGGACATCTCCACCCCTTGGCCTACAAGGCATCCTTTAGTGATGGGTTGCAGAGGAAAACTGTATTTGGGGGATTTATTATCTGTTTGGTTTCCACACAGTTCATTGCCAAAGACTCTTAGACACACTTATGCTTCAGAGAGAAGAGTCCTGAGCCAGGAAGCAGGAGACCCGGGGTATTGTTTCTGCTTCCTAGTCATTGAAACTTTCTGACCTCACTAAGCTCATCTGTGAAATGGAGATAATAAAACTTGGACTTCTTGAAGGCAGGGGACTGAACTGGATGATTTCTTAAAGACTACCTGTTCTCTCCTCAGTCAGCAAGGTCCAGCACCTAATTCCTTCCTTCCTATTTGCTCTTAATTTTTAAGTAATTTTCCTTCCCATTTGCTCTTAATTTTTAGTAATGAAAGGTTTTTAAATGTTTCATTGAAAACAACGTAGAACATTAGTCCAGCCACACAAACTTGTTTAGCAATTATTTACAGTTAAATGAATTCATTTCAATGAATAAAACATCCTAATAGCTTTGGCTTCACTCCTTTTCCTGCTGATCCCCCTCCATCCCTCCTCATTGTCCTTCTCTTTTGGCTTCTGCCACACTGCTTCCCCTGGTAGGGTCTTCCCATCACTTCCTCACCTGAGGCAATTCCAAACCCCACATGAAGAAATCCTGCTTTTTAGTTTGATGGTTAGAAGACCAACAGATGTGACACATCCATCCTAATTTTGTTTTGGTCATGTGACCTGAGACCTGTTGGTTACACCCCCTTTCTGAGGCGAGGCTATCCACATATCTTCTCTGGTAAATGTTTTTCTCTTTTTTATTTGGGCTTCCAGATATTCTGAGAGTTAGCTCTCCCTCCAAATCATTTTTTCTCTCACCCTTTGTAATATTTTCTTTTGGGGAATAAAGAGAGGAGTAGAGAGTAGAGGAACTTTGAGGAAGGGGGAAGGGAGCAAACATTTATTAAGTACCTTATTATATGTTAAGTGCTTTACAAATTATCCCCTTTGATCATCACAGCAACTCTGGGAGGTGTCATTATTCTTATTTTATAGTTGAGGAAACTGAGGCAGACAGAGGTTAAATGACTTGTCTAGGGCCACACAGCTAGTAAGTATCTGAGGCTGGCTTCCTGACTCCAGGCCCAGTGGTCTATCCACTGTACCACCTATCCAATTCTGAATGTTAAGGAAAGAAAAATAGAGGAAAGGAAAAAGAGAATAAGTCAGAGAAAAGACATAGGAGGACAAAAGATGAAAGGATGAAAGGGAGAGATAAGAGAAAGAAAATTAGAGTGATAAGGAGGGGAAGAATGAATGTGGATGAGCTATTGAATCCATAAAGTGCAAAGTGTCCAAGTGAGGGTGTCAGCTCAAAGGGATGGAGTTTCTAGGGAGAAAAAGACAAACATGACAATAATCACATGTTGGCAGATGTGTCTGTGGAAGCACTAATTCCTAAGGTGAATTTCATGAATAAAATCTCTAGATTGGCAGGACAATGATTTGCCTCTCTTGGTGCTAGGTCAGGTGGCCGCCGGATGGCCAAGGTCGTCAGGAACTTCCTGTATGCCCAGAAAGTGCAAGACCCTGTGGAGCTCTATTCTGACTGGTTAAGTGTGGGGCATGTTGATGAGTTCCTCAGCTTTGTTCCTGCCCCTGGACAGAAGGTACAGTGTTCCCAGCCTCTTCTTTCCTTCTTCAGCTTGGATGACTACTATGGTAACTATAGATAGAAATAGTTAAACAAAATAACATCAAGTTATGTGTTCCAGAAGAAAGGGAAAAAGGCAGAGTCAATGGGACTTTGTCCAGGGTGCTGAAACCAATAAGGCACATTTTCTTGCCTTTGTCTCAAGGTCCTATATAGACCTATGCCACATTGCCAAAACTACCCCTGGTCCTTCACCAAGTTCTGGCTATACAGGTGCTCTTAACCCTTCTTGGGCCTGCCTTCCCCTCACTTTCTACCAGCCAGTGGTTAAGAGTTGGGGATCATTGTCCATGCTATCCACTCTATCTTCTGGTGCAAATGTACCCAGGGTGGACTGTCCTCTGCATTGCTCCCACCTTCAACTGGATTTGCTTTCTATACAATAATGCCTAGTCATCACTCTGATACCACATCAAATAGGGGAAGGTGACAACAGGAGGGCAATCATGAAAGGTTTCTAGGGGAGGAGTTTCTCTGAGTTCTGCAGCAATGAAGGGCTGTTCTGGTTCTTCTGAAAGACTTGCCGTTGACCAAGCAGCTCAGAGTTAATGTTTTTTTTAAAGGATATTTCTTTGAGGGACCTTACTTATTACTTGTATGACCTTGGGCAAGTCACTCCTCCTCCCTGAACCTGTTATCTTTTCTGTAAATTGAGGAGATTGGGCTAAATTAACTTTAAAGATTCTTCCACTTCTAGTGTCCTATATTCTAAAATCCCTCCCAGCTCTGATATTCAGTGTTTTAATACTCTCTCAGCTCTGACTTTCTGTGTTTTAAGACCCTTCCCAACTCTGGCATTCTGAGTTCTAAAGCCCCTCCCACCTCTGACATTCTATGTTCTAAACCCTTCCCTACTCTGATATTCTGTGTTCTAAAGCACCTCCTAACTCTGACATTCTCTCTTATAAGGCTCCTCCCAACTCCGACATTCTAGATTTCAAAGGCCCTTCTGATTTTCAATCTGAAGTGTCTTCTCTCCCTGACAGGGTTTCAGGCTGCTCCTGGCCAGTCCCGATGCTTGCTTCAAACTCTTTCAGCAGAAGAAGGATGAGGGCCATGGGACTGCTGCCCAATTTGAAGGTGAGTTGCTATTAAACATAATCATATCTTGTCCCTTTCATCTTTTGATCTCTTTGCATTTCATAAACATCACTTAATCACTGGGTCCAACATAAACACACCACCTGCATCTAAGGATGTCTTGGGATGTGAAACAAACTTTAATTAATACACCAAACATCCCTGTTTTGGAATGAGGGATGATGATTCTCCCTTTCCAGGGGCAGCGATTTGTGGAACAGAGAAGCTGGTTAACTTGCTTGAGGCCAGGAGGCATACTGATGACCCTTTGGGGAATTAGAACCCAGAACTTCCATGATCTTACCCAGATATCAAATCCAGGGTCTTAGGATCATGGTACCCATAGATAGCTTTAAGGTCTGATGAGACCTTAAAGGCCATCAGCTCTGAGTCCCTCCTTTTACAGATGAGGAAAGTGAGACTTAGAGAGTTAGGTGACTTGGCTTTCTAAAATAAAGTATCTGAGGCAAGATCTGAACTCAAGTCTTCTGGGTTACATTATTTCTTAAGTGGAAGAAAGTCTTTTTTTTGAGGTTCTTCCTCTTATATAAAGATAAGGGAAAGATGGAAGGAGGCAGAAAGGTATGGAGGAAGAAAATAGAAAGAGCTGGAGGGAAAGGAGAGAAGAGAGCAAATATGAAGTTGGAAAGTGAAGCATCAATGAATGCGGGGAAAGTGATGAAATGAAGATAGAAACTCTGGGATGCTGGGTTCTCTTGCTGGGCTCCAGTTTGATTTGTGAGGTTGAGCAACTGTGCTTTAGTTTATATATTTGCAAAATGTGACTGGAGACTCAAGAGGGGACAGAGTCCATAGGATAAATCTTATTGAGTTGAACCAAATTTATTGAGTCCCAGGTTGTGGGATACAACCTCCACACAGATAAGTAAGAAAAATTTAAGGACAGATTGTTAGCCTGGCTAGTACTTTTTGATTCCCAACTCTGTCATGTAACATGTTAGTTGCCACTCATAGGTTGGTGTCATCTATAAATTTGATAATTATTCCACCTGGGCCTTCATTTATGTCATCAATAAAAATGTTGAAGGAGCACATGGTCAAAGAATGGCACTCCACTGGAGACCTTCCTTTGAGCTGAGGTCAACTATCAGTGGTTTCTTTCTGGGTCCAGCCATTCAGCTAGTTCTCATTCCCTCTCTTATCTAAGCCATCTCTTTCCATCTTTTCTTCAAGGAAGCTTGAAATACTGGCAGATGCTTGACTGACATCCACATATACCATGTCTCTGGCATTTCCTTGATCTACTTGTTTAGTTACCCTATGAAATAAGGAAAGAAAATGAGGCTTACATGTTTTTATTGAAGACATGCTGGCTCTCCATGATCACCACATCCTTTCTTAGCATTCACAAACCATCTCTTTAATAGTGGGCTCTAGAATTTTGCCAGAAATCTAAGTTGAGCTCACTTGCCTAAAGTTTGAAGGCTCTCTCTTCTTCCTTAAAAAAAAACAACTGGGACATTTTTGTATCTGGAATTTTGAGACAATTCTCCTGTTTTCCAATGTTTTTCAGACATCACAAGCAACAGCTTATCAATCAACTCTGACATCTCCTTTAGTCTCCTGGAACATACATGGCTCATGTAGGCCTGGAAACTTAAACTCACTGAGGGAAGCTAAATGCTCTCTTGCTATTTCCACCTGTGTTCTGGATTTCAACGCCCTGTTAGCCATCTTTGTTTAAACTTCCTAAGCTGAAGAGAGTTTTCCTTGGCAGAGAAAATAGAAAGTTGAGTAGTTCTGCCTTCTCTCTCTCTTATATTCATTTGATTGTCCTGTCTGTCATGAACAATGATCCTGTCTCTCATTTTGGTCTTCTTTTTGCTCCCAATCTAACTAAGAAGGCTCTTTTGTCAATAGCATTCATATAATAATAATAGCACTTACTATGTGCCAGCACTTTACAAACATTATCTCATTTGATCCTCATAACCACCCTGGGAGGTAGGAAATCGAGGCAAAAAGAAGCTAAGTGACTTGCCCAGGATCACACAGCTATGTCTGAAGTTGGATTTGAACTCAGATCTTCCTGAATCCAGACCCAGCTCTCTCTTCACCATACCCCCTAGCTGCCCCACTGCATTTTGAGTTTTAGCATTCATTATGTTATTCTTTTTTCAAAATGAAAAAGTATTTATTAGGTGCTTACTAACAAGACAATATTGTTTGTTTTATTTTTCCCACTTAATAGTATTTTATTTTTCCAATTACATGTAAAGACAGTTTTCAACATTCACTCTTATAAGATTTTGAGTTCCAAATTTTTTTCTCTCCTCCCTCTCACCCCTTCCCAAGAGAACATGTAATCTGATATAAGCTATACATGTACAATCACATTAAATATATTTTCACATTGGTCACGTTGTGAAGGAAGAATTAGAACAAAAGGGAAAAATCGTGAGAAATGTATTTCCCTCCATCTTATTCTCCCCTCTTTTATTCCATTCTCTCTCTTTTCACCTTGTTTCTCCTCAAAAGTGTTTAGCTGCTGACTACCCCTCCCCCAATCTGCCCTTTCTTCTATCACCCCTTCCTTTCTCTTATCCCCTTCCCCTCCTACTTTTCTGTAGGGCAAGATAGATTTCTATATACAATGGTGTGTGTGTGGTATTCCCTCTTTGAGCCAAGTCTCGTGAAAGTAAGGTTCACTCACTCCCTGTTGTCTCCCCCCCCTTTCCCTTCCACTATAAAAGCTTTTTATTGCCTCTTTTATGTGAGATAATTTACCCCATTCTACTTCTCTTTCTCCCAGTACATTCCTCTCTCTACCCTTAGTTTTATTTTTAGATACCATCCCTTCCCGTCCAACTCACTCCTAGGCCCTCTCTCTCTCTCTATACTGCTAACTACCCCAATACTCTGATCCTTTCATCAAGAATGCGTGAAAGTTCTCCATCTCATTGAATAGCCATTTATACTGAAGCATTATACTCAGTTTTGCTGGGTAGGTTATTCTTGGTCATATTCCTAGTTCCTTTGCCCACCATAATCATTATGCTATAAGACTGTATCATGCTTTTGTATTCATGCCCTGTTATCTGCCTTTGCTTTTGTTTTTTCATTATGTCTTTTAAAAATCTGTGTGGATTATTACAGGATCACCTGCAGTTCTTGTAGTCAACTCTTTGTTTTCTTCCTCACTGAAATTGTTCAAGGGCATCTAGGTGGTACAGTGTGTAAAACACCAACCCTGAAGTCAGGAGGACCTGAGTTCAGATCTGGCCTCAGACACTTACTAGCTGTGTCACCCTGGACAAGTCATTTAACCCCACTTGTGAAAGGAAAGAAGGAAGAGAAAGAAAGAAAGAAAGAAAGAAAGAAAGAAAGAAAGAAAGAAAGAAAGAAAGAAAGAGGAAGAAAGAAAGGAAGAAAGAAAGAAAGAAAGTTGTCCCAATTTATGTCCTCAGAAATGAGATAGTGTGATGGAGTTAGTGATTAGAGAACTAGCCTCAGAGACAGGAAGACCTGGGTTCAAGTCCTGCCTCTGACATGTTTTGACTGTGTGATCCTGGACAAGTCATTAACCTCTCAGTACCCTGAAGCAACTCTCGAAGACTCAAAGTTACAGCAAATGTGCTAACATGCCTTGATGGATGAAGTTTTTTCAACAAGTTGTTCCCTCTATCACTGAAATATTAGTTCAAGTACTTATCCATAAGTCTTCAGAATTCCTTCCAAATTCTTGACAGTTTCCCATTCTGTTTGGACTGGATTTCCCTCTAGGATATAGCCTCTCTCTAAACTGTTTGAAATCTTCCATCCCCAAATTGTGAGTTCACCTCAGACTGTGTCCAGCTTTCCTCCCTGTCTCTATGACAAATTCTAAGATAAAGTAGTCCCTTTTCCCCAACATTCCCCCATAATTTTGCCCCCATGACTCATTCTATCTTTTTGGTCAGAATCAGGTTCTAACAGTAATCTCCCTTGGTGCTTCCTCTACCTCTTGAAGGATAAAGCTATTGAGTCAAGCCAAAGTTTGATTTGTTGCTCTGCTTTTGGTAAAGAGAGAGATTCAGCAGATGTATAATTGAAGTACCCCATTACTACTATATTGTAGCTCTGAGCCCGGTTTTTGATCTTTTTATACACTTCTCATCTATTTCTTCCTGCTGGTTAGGTGGTTTGTAATACATTCCATGACAATGTTCTTTTTGTCTCTCCCTTCAGTGATTAGAGGCAGCTAGGTTGCACCATGGTTAAAGTACCTGGTCTGGAGTCAGGAATAACTGAGCTCCAATTTGGCCTTAAACTCACACTAACTGTATGACCTTGGGCAGGTCCTTAGACTTAAAAGTCATCACACCATATGAGGTTGAATTCATCTTCTTGGATCCAGTTTTTCAAATACAAAGTAATAACAATAAATAGTGGCTTGCTTTAGGACCATTTTCTATCTTAATTCCATGAAAAAAGATGAAAAGAAAGAAATTACTAGGAATAAGGACTAGAACTGGGATTTTATTGGTCTAGTGAATTTTACCCATATAAACTCAGTCTTAGAAAGTTGCCTAGAGCGTTAAGAAAGTAAATGACTTGTCCAGATTCATACAGCAAGTAGCCAGAGGTAAGTCTTGAACCCAGATATGAGTTTGGCTCTCCACTATGACAAACTATCTCTCAGTACTTATAATAAGAATAATATTAACAGATGACAGATTGCCAGACTACTGGTGCAGATATCAAAATATCTTTGTGAGTACAGCCAGTAAAATGTATTGGAATCAGATACTTATCACAGATTGACCCACTGCCCACAATCACCCAGAAATCACATTGACTCACAAATATTTAAGAACGATGATTTAAATAGATGTTACTATATCAAATATGGATCGTCTTGAACCTAGGTGGAACAAAAATTATCAAAATACTCAGATCTGGCATAAGAAATCAGACCCACGTGGGAACAAGCTGAAATTCCTATTCTTTCCATCATTCTGTGTGTTCCTGGAGTTGTTCAGAGTGTATCTTCTGTGAGACTGGAGATGACCCACATCCCAATGCTTTTACTCAACTAGAAGAAAGTAGTTATTTTATCCATCTGTTCAATGATGTTCAGAATATTTAATATAAAAGAACAATGACATGTTGGTGACTTTTACCAGGATCATTTCAATCTGTGCTACATCAAAAAGATGTGAATGAGATGATGATGATTACTACTACTACTACCACCACCACTACTATTACCACTACTACTACTACCACTATTACTACTACTACTACTACTACTACTACTACTGCTCTCCCACAGGGATTTAGGGGTAACATTCATACCTACAGAAGAAGATACTTTGGCCCAAGAGAGTTTAATTTAGAAAGTTTTCCTTGGGTGGGGTACTCCTCAAAGAGGGAGGAGCTTGTATTCCAAAAAGTGACTTTCTCCTATCCGCAGCCCTGCCTCTCTGCTCTCTCTAGTCTGAAGGTTTGTCTCTGGCTCCCACCTAACAGAAGGATAGGCAGCTTGCTGGGTTGGAAAGAGTAATGACAGAGGACCTTTTCTGAATTTTACTTGTACTACTTCTCAGCTAGCTATGTGACCTTGATAAAGTCACTCTTCTTCTCTGGGCCTCAGTTTCTACTTCTGGAAAGAAGGATTTCTGATATCTAAAATACACAGAAAATTGATACAGTACCAAAAATCATTCTTCAATAGATAAATAGTCGAAGGATATAAATTTTTCAAAAGAACTGAAAACAATAAATGAACAGATGAAAAAAGTTCTCCAATCACTAATAGTAAGAATAGTGTAAATTAGAACAACTCTTTAGATTTCACCTCGTACCATGTGAATTGGAAAATATTCTAAATGATGGGAACAATCAATGCTGGAGAGGCTGTAGGAAGCCAGGCACAGTAATATATCACTGGTAAGTTGAGCTATAAAGAGATCCAATCCTACTTCATTTCATTTTTGAATTAACAAAGGAAAGTGATCATATTGTTCATTCCTTTTGAGTCAGTGATCTCCCTACTGGGCATTTGACCCAATGATGTCAAGATAAAAACAAACGTCCATGTGATTCCAAAATATTCATCATAGCATTCCTTCTGGTAGCCACTTTGTGGCCACCCATCTGCTGGAAAAGATTAAAAAAATAGTGCCTGGATATAATTGAATGCTATGGTGTAGTAAGAAATGGCAAATATGTCATCCTATATGGTCAACATATTGGATTTTTCCTTGATTGTTTTTCTTTTTTCTTTCTAAAAATAAAGTTTTATATAGGGGGAGGACAATAACTATGATAAAGACAAAAGACATCAGGAAGACATTTTACAAATAGAATGAGAGAAATAGACCAGATGCTTTCTAAGATGTGTTACTTCTAACTCTGAATTCTAAGATGAGGGTTGGCATCAATGAAGGGTGTTTACACACTGGGAATTCCCCAGACCGGTGAAATCATAAATCTGAACAACAAAAAATAGATTCTTCACCTTCACTTCTCATTAGAAATTTATTGCTGCCACTTTCCTGCAATTAGTTCAGTTCCATCTATTTCCTTCATCTCCCTACTTCATCTTGTCCCGGCTTCAGATCCCTTCTTTAGTCTCAGGACAATACTGGTCCATATTAAGAAGCCCCATACTCTAGGCTGACTCTATGGCCTCTCTCTTGCAGGACTGAAAAAAGGAAAGAAAAAAATAACTATTGATGAGATGCTGAATGACAAAAGCCTTAGGAGTGACAATCGCTATGCCCAGGTAAGTGAGACCCAGGCAAGGGACCTGCTGAGGTGGGGAAGAAGGGTCTTCTTTAGAATGAGAAGAGTAATCAGTCTTGAAACCCTTCTCCTGATGAACTGCTCTTGCTGCCACTGTCCAGGGTACTTGGGAGAGCTTGTGGGGAATGTGTGGGGGAGGATGGTAGTCCAAAGGAGACTCAAGTCCTGCCTTCTGGGAGCCATCAACCTAAGAGGAAAGACTTTGTCTGTGCCCTGGGGCAGTTCTCAGCATGGGGGGAGACTGAGGAGTCTTGGTCCTCTGAACTCCCAGCTGGGGGTAGGGAAGAGATACAGGTTCTGCCCTCAGGAAACCCCCAGCTTAGGGGGGGAAGATTCTGTTCCTGCCTCAGGAAGTTCTCAGTCTAACACAGGATACATAACTCATGTTCTCAAGGATCTCCCAGTATGAGGAAGGAAGGCATAGATTCCATCACTAGAAATCTTCTACCCAGCAGGGAGACACATAGCCCCCCAACTTAGGAAACTCCCTAAGGTAAAGGTAAAGGTGACCATGTAGATTCAAAGAACTAAGCCCAAACTGGAGTTGCTTCCCTTCTATTCACAAAGGACAGAGCCATAACTAGGAATCTTTGTGCTCTTGATAAGTGGCCAGAAGCATGCCCTCATTATTGGCATGGGAGGTATGATGAGAGACCACCCCCCTGGTGAGAACAGGAAGCAAAGATCCTAGGATACAGCCTGCTGGGCCAGTCACTTCTGAGGAGGCCATTACATATGTCAGGGTGGGGGGGCATTAGGATGGGATGGGGGACATCTATGTCCATCATCTGGTAGCTTACTATTTTAATTTATTATTCTTATTAATTAGGTGCTAAGATCTGTTGTTCCTATACTACTGAAGTACTTTGAGTATTGTTAGCATCCTATAAATCAGGTACCCTGTTAGCAAAGTCCCAGTTGTCTCACCTCAGTAATAGCTCAGAATGGGGTTGTTTCCCCTTTCTCTTTGCCCACTTTCCTTCTCCCCCTTCCCATAGCAACAGAGTTAGAGAGCATGGACCCTAGTATGATTGGGACTCTCAAGGTTAAGTGGTGTTTGCCTTGAATGTCAGAGGAGAGGGGAGAGGAGGAAGAGGCAGCTCTTAAGATAGGCAAAAAAAATCTGAGGGCAAGGAATGGATGTGGAGGTGTTGTTGGGGACATCCATCGAGGACTGGGTCTGATAAGGAAACCAAGGAAGAAGAACTAGAGTTCACATCAATGAACTCCTATTGGGGGAATGTAGGGGGGGCATCCATTGTGTGTGGGGAGAGGAAGACCTTGGTGGAAGGAGCAGTCTTAGGATGGATTGGTGAGGTAGGTCTAGGACAGGGTCTACTTCTCTAGTGCTATTTCGCCTCAGCATAGTGTGCTGGATATTACCAGAAGCCCCTGGTTGAAGAACAAGACCTTCCTGCCTTTCTCCATTTTTATTGGTTGAGGCCAAGGATTTAATGTGGTGGAAGGAGTATTTGGAAGATTTGGCATCCAAAATCCTGGGTTTGAATGTAAGCTCTGTTATCATATCGGTGTGTGACCTCAGGCAAATTACTTCTCATCTGGATCTTGATATTTTCCTTTGGAAAATGAGTGGGTAGGAGATATCAGATCATCTTGAAAATTCCTTTCAGCTTTAGATCTGATGGTCCTCCTCTCTTTTCCCTCCCCATCCACTTCACGCTGATTCCCTCTGATCAGAAATGCATCGACTGGAATCGTGAGGTCCTGAAAAGGGAGCTGGGTCTGTCAGAGCGTGACATCATCGACATCCCCCAGCTCTTCAAGCTCAGCGACAACTCTGCAGAGGCCTTCTTCCCTGACATGGTGAGGGAGCTGGCATGAACTGTGAGGGAGAGTCCTTCCTCCTCCCTGGAGGCAGGACCCTATACTCCATAGATCCCAACACCAGCAGAAGCAAGGATGGAAGAGGGGGGGAGAAGAAGCCTGAGGGATGGAGAAGGAGACTAAATTAAAAAAAAAAATCAGAAAGTAACTTGGGGGTAGGGGTTAAAAATATTGGAAAACCCAGAAAAATTAGGGAGAAAACCCCATCAAGAGTTTTTTCTCCCTGTGAATCTTTCTAGATGTCTTCCAGATTCAATTTCATATTGATTCATTGCCTTACTTTGGCATACAACAGGGCGAAATGTGGAGTCAGAAAACTTGGGTTCAAATCCTGACCATCTGTGGGACCTTGAGGGCCTCAGTTTCCTCACCTGTAAAATAAGAGGGTTGGACAAGATGACCCCTAAGGTCCCTTTCAGCTCTTAATCTGTGATCCCGGATGACATTCAACAGGAGGAATTAAGGGTGTTCAGTTTGGAGAAAAGAAGGTGGAGGAGAAATATGGAAGCTACAATTGTCTGAAGGGCAGTTGTGTGGAGGAGGGGTTGGACTTTTTCTGCTTGGTTTCAGAGGCAGAATTAGGAGCAGGTGATGGAAACTGCAGACAGGGAAGATTTCTCCTCAAAGGAAGAAAAAAAAACAACACCCAACTTCCTAAGCATAAGAGATCTCCCAAAGTAGAATGGGCTGCTTCTAAAGTTTGTGGTTGGCCTATCTGGAGACCTTCAAAAATAGAATAAATGACCTTATTTTACAGATGGAGATTGGACCAGTTGGCGTCCAAGGGCCCTTCCAATCTGAGTTACTGTAATTCAGGGATCTCTAGTTCTTGGACTTCTGGGAGTGGGTCATTTCTGTTGCTTCCTCAGCTCAATGCCTTTTGTTAACCAGGCCCTAATTAGCCAAGGGGAGCTGACAAGCTAGATGTGGTGATGTGATCTCACTGGGAAGCAGAGGCCTCTGTGAGTGTGTCACTTTTGGGAGGGGCTGGGAGCTGATCTTATCAACTGAGTCCAGGAGCCCATTAGAGGCCTGGATTCCACTAGGAAACTATCTGGGAATATTCAGAGGCTGTGGGTGGGGAGAGGGTCATAGTCTCATAGACTGTTAGAGCTGGAAGGGTCTTAAATCTAGTTCTTCTTTTCAGTTTTACAGTTGGGGAAACTGAGGCCCAAGGAAAGGGAAGCAACTCACACATGGTCACATACCTTGTAAGCAGGAGAACCAGGATTTGAACCCATCTCTGGTCTCATGGTTCATTGCCCTTATTATTATCCCAAGCAAGGCACCTAGAACCCATAGGTAGATTTAACTAGTGGACCCTCACCTTCTGGGTATGGTCTCTATTTCACCTCCCCTGTCTTTTCTCATTACAGGTAAACATGATTGTCCTGGGAAAGTTCTTGGGGATTCCCAAGCCCTTTGGACCCATCATTAATGGGCGTTGCTGTCTAGAGGAGAAAGTCCAGGACTTGTTGCATCCACTGGGACTCACATGTACCTTCATTGATGATTACCTCTCCTACCACGTACTAATGGGCGAGATCCATTGTGGCACCAATGTCCGACGGAAGCCTTTCTCTTTTAAGTGGTGGAACATGATTCCTTGAGCTGGCTCCTCTCCCACCATCTTCTCCTTTCCCTGTTCCTCACAAGAACATCAACATGGGGAGAGGACAGTCCATCCATTTTGGAAAAAGGCCACCAACAGCATCTATAGCATGGGCCCCCAGTCACCAGGTCCTAGCCATTACTATAGGATATCAATGGGATTCTTTCTTCTTAGTGAAGGACAACCCTACCTGGCCCATCTAGTCTTCAAAGATGTCCCCTCAGTTCTTCTTTTTGCCTTTTTCTCTCCAAGTCTAATTGGTCCTTCTCAAAGAAACTTAGCAATCCTTGCATTCTATCCCAGACCTGAAGGGACAAACTGGCCAAGTGTGTGTGTGTGTGTGTGTGTGTGTGTGTGTGTGTGTGTGTGTGTGTGTGTTTGTGTATGAGCACCATGCTGGATGGGATCAGCTGGTGTGTTTTGATTTTTCCAGTTTCAGGACTCATGCAGGATCATGGAATCTTAGAGCTGGATAACATTCAATGTTCCCATTTTACAGAAGAGAAGAACTGAGGCCCAGAATGGGAAAGTAACTTCCCATGGTCACACCTCAAGTTAATGGCAGAGCCAGAACTCCAGATCACAGAACCAAAGACTCAAAGAGTTGGGAAAGACCAGAGAAGCCACCTACCCTAATCGAGAATGAATGAATAAGGTCTCTTCTATAATACCCCCAAGGACTCATCAGCGGAGGCTTCTACTTGAATTCATTCACTAAGGAGGGGTCTACTACCTCCTGAGGCCAGCCCATACCTCTCTGGGACAATTCATATTCTTATGAAGCTTTCCCCCAGCATGGAGTCTAAATCATCCTTAAGACTAGCTCTTATACAACACAGGTCTTTTATTTTCCCATGCAGTACCAACCTTAGCTAGAACCCAACAGACCCTAGCAGTGTGGGTCCAGTACTGATCAGCCTGCTGCCTTCTCCTTCAGTGGACCCTGCCCCAAAGCAGAACCAATGGATGCCTCAGTTTCCCTCTTTTTGCTGAGAGCACCTTTAGCCCAGCAGATGAATGAAGGAAAAGGTCCTACAAAAAACAATAACAAAAATACCCCTTTAATAGTTAACTCTGTCTCCAGGAGCAGTGATTGCTACTTATTGGAGGGGAAAAACTCGAATTATGGACACAGCCTGTTTCTGGCCCTAAAGTGCTGAGTGCTCTCAGCTGGTCTGGAGGAGAAAGCCCAAGTGGAGTGTGAGGCTGGGGAGCCTTGGGAAGGGCTGGCCAAGTCTAGGCTGAAGTTTTGTGTATCCAGCTTGAATCATTTCACTCTTTTCCCACTTCTGCCCCCATGCTTGCTTGTGGGGGCTCCTGCTGCTGTTTCAGAACACGGATTGAAGGCCAAGAACTTACCAAGTCCCAGGAATTCCTGATCAGACTGCTATGATGACTGAGTTGTCTTGGCATGAGTTTCAGATAGAAGAATAATGACAAGAAGTCAGCTCCATTTCTTTTTGCATAGTGAAACCTCACATGGCAGGGGTGGGGTGATAATTTCCCCCATCTTATAAATGAGGAAGTGACTTGTTCAGGGTCATACAAGCAAGATGGACCCAGATCTGCACCCACATTTCCTGACTCCAAGGCCAGTTCTCTTTTCACTAAATGGAATCCTTCCAGAGGTAGAGGGATGGAGACTTCAGAAATTCAGAAAGGGGAGAAACATATTGAGTTATCTAAGAAGGCAGGGCTTAATTCCTACTAATTGTCCTTAATTATTCCTCTTCTTTCTGTAGGCAGTGGGAGTCTCTGTCTCTGCTCATCAGGGCCAGCACTCTGCACGTAGTTCAAGTTTCGGTCTCAGTGGCTTAGGGAGTAAATCTGGTATGGCTCCCACAGCAAGAGAGAGGTCACTGTTCATAGGATCTTGCAATGGTAGGTCTAGAGCTATAAAAGCTTTAGAGGTCATCTAGCCCAACTCCTCCATTTTTAAAAATGAGTAAACTAGGCCCACTGAGGTTATATAACTTGCCCAAGGTCACACAGGTAGGATTTGAACCCAGGTCCTCTTAGTCCAGAGTCTTAGAGATTTTAATTTGGTTGATCTGGAAGGATCAGGCAAACCTAACTTGACTTGGGAGGCACTGAGGGAGGCTGCCTCTCTGCTCTGAAAGGCAAGACTCTCCCAGAGGAAGCCCACTCAGGATCAGTGGCAGATGCCTCCTATTCTTGTTCTCATACTTCTCTTACTACTGGGAGCCCAGGGACACAGAATGTCAGAGCTGAGAGGGTTCTTAGAACAAGGAATGTCAGAGCCGGGAGGGCCCTTAGGAGTCCCCTATATCCTTCTACATCTTCCCCTCCCACATTTTATGGATGTGGAAAATTGATATCTTCAAGAGAAGAAATCCATACTTTCTCAGATCTAGAAGTGGAAGCCAGGCTATTCTCCCCCCAACCCCTGCTCATCTATTCCAACTTCCTCATTTTACAGATTTAGAAACTAAAGTTCAGGTTAAGTGGCTTGCTCAGGATAATGTAGGATATTAAGTGAGAGGAGGAGAGGAACCCATGAACCTTGGCTCCAAAGCAGGGATTCTTTTCTACTTTATCATTTTTGCCCAATGTCCCACAAAGACTTCTTGGCAGAGTTGAGACTAGAATTCCAATCTTCTGGTACAGGACAGTTTCTATTGTCCCACTGGTGGTGCCTCTGAGGATGCTGGTGGACCAGGGGGCAGTTCTGAAATAAACAAGTCCTGGTGATCCTGTGAGTGTTCCTTATTCTCACTTATCCCCATCCCCACCATCCCCCGCTCCCACCCAACCCAGCTTTTGGTCAGTAAAAAGTCCTGGTGGAACCAGGAGACAAAAAAAAGCATCATGGGTCTGAAGGCGTGGAGAAGGGGGTGATTAGAATGGTCGGGATTTTCCCTACGGGGCCTCTGTCAGGGAGTTCTTTGGTTCCAGACCAGGACTCAGGAGAGCTGTGCAATGCTTCATGTGAGAGAAGGAGAAGAAGGTGGCGAGGGTAAGCCGGCTGACCTTGGGGCCACTCAGTCCCTAGTGCACAGACCTGAGGCTGTCCTCAGGAAGTCTATTCTGAGAATATGGTGGGATGATGGTCGATGAGGAGTCCACCACCTCCTAGGTTATCAATAAAGGCATAACCACTCACCTCTGATTCGGGGTCAGTCATTGGGCATCCGAAGGGGATTTGGGAGTGGGGAACAAGAACCTGGCAGTGCCCAGCCCTACTGTCTTCTCTTTTTCTGGTCCCTACATCCCCACCTCCCAGACCAACCCAGCCCAGCTGCTACTACCGCCATCTTTCCTTCCCTCCTAGTGAGGACTGGCAGCTCAGTGCTGTTATTTTATCATTACCAACAACAGTTAACATTTACAGGGTGATTTCAAATGTGCAAAAACCTTTACCAACGTCTCATGGGAACTTCATGGTCCTGTGAGGCAGCTCCCACTGTTATTATCCCTACGTTCCCAATGAGGAAACTGTGTCTCAGGGAGGACATGCCCCATGGCCATGGCTAATAAGTATTGGAGACAGGATTTGAATGCAGGTCTTCTTGATCCAAGTCACAGGATCATAGAATCAGAGCTGGAAGTCTCCTCAGAGGTCGTCTTGTCCAACTTCCTCTTTTTACTGATGGATAGGGTAACTGAGACTCAGAGAAGCTAAAAGATTGTCCAAGGTCAGGATTGATACTATGCTCTTGCAACTACGATTATTTCCATTTTACAGACAAGGAAACTGAGGCTCAGAAAAGTCAACTTGCCCAGGGTCAGACAGCTAGTCAGTGGTTTGCCTGACTTCCTGTCCCGTGCTCTTATAATTAGGATCATAAGATCTAGAGTCAAAAGGGACCTTAGACCAACCTATTAATTTAGAAGAGAAGAGTAGAGGGCACGCTGGTGAAACTGAAGTCTTGTACCAAGGTGTCCAAGGTCACACAAGGTAGCCCAATGGAGATTTGAACCCACCTCCACTGAATTCAGATCCAGCATTCTTTCTACTTCTCTGACCTCTCTCTATGTAAGGGCGCCATGCAGAGCATCATGTCCATTATGCTGAGGCTTCCTCTTTCTTCCTCCCCCCTCCCACCCATTATCCACAAAGTGCCAAGCATGCAGCTTATCCCACAAGACCCTGGGCACATGCCCCATTGCCCTCTAGGTATGTCCCACCCTGTTGATGATTATCTTGGGAGGAGTGAATCCTCACTCTTCATCTCTTTCAGCCTCCATCTGCTTATCTCTTCCATCTCAGAGGGGACCTAAGGTTTTTTGTTTTGTTTTGGAGCAAGAGGAAGGGGGGATGGGAGGAAACTTTTCTCCTCCCTGGCCCGAAGGGCTGGGCTATTTCTCTTGGGCAGGCTTGGCAAATGCCCAGTCATTTCCAGGGCTCTCTCCTTCTGCCAAATGTAGAAGGGTATACTGGGGAAAAAATGTTGGATTTGGGGTCAAGGACCTGGCTTCTGGTTTTTACACTTCTTTGGGGTACCTTGGGCAAAATTGTTCATCTCTTGGGCTTCAGTTTCTTCTGTGAAATAAGGGGGGAGGGGTTGGACTGGGTAGCTTTTGAGGTTTCTTCCAGTTCTAAATCTAATCCCTTGAATAGCCACTCATATTTTCCCATGATCTCATCCATTAGGTTTCCTCTTCAGAGGCACAGATTTCAGTCCATCCGGCCCTCCACAAAGTCATGATTCCTCCTTCTGGTATGGAAGTGACCCTGGCTTCCTGAGAGATACATCAGTAAAGCAAAAGCCCTGGCACCCTACCGAGTCAGAAAGGCTTCCAGTGCTACCTTGGCAACAGAGTTATGCTTATTCTGTGCAAGGTACTGTGTTAGACATAAAGTCTGGGGATAACAAGTAGAAAAAAACAGCTTCCCTGTCCTCAAGAAACTTACAGTCAAACTGGAGGGAAAAGATAAATACAAAATGAAGATATAGTCAGCCTGTCAACAAGCACGATAGGCACTTTTACTAATCTAGGCACTGTGGGTAGTGCTGCTGATACCAAGAAAGGCATTGCTGACTCCCAACCCCCTTCTCATCTGCCTCACTGGGCCTGAAATTCCAATGTAAGATTTCTATTCCTACAGCTTAAGACTTTTAAGGAAATACAATTTTATTTTTATTTTTACAAGAGAGAAGGAAAAATTTCATCAACATTAACCAAAACATCCCAAAAGTCTGGCATTATAGTCAGTGTTCCAAACTCGTTGTCAGAGTTTAGTCATTGAAGTTCTATGGCATTTAGATTCAGTTGTTTTCTGCGTCGTTCTCTGTGTTTACATAATTTGTAAAGGGAATTATGATACATATAATGAATATCCTACTCATTTAGATTTCTCAGAGCTGCCTTTTCTGATTTGGAGTCAGAAACTCACAACGCAGCTTGAAATGATCAATCAAATCCTTGACAACGTTCTCATCATCACTACGTTCCTGTGCTTGCGTACCTTAAGTGAATTAAATCAAAGATTGTAGAACCTGTTCCCATCACAGAACTCCAGTCTTGTGCCCCACCAAGTAACCCCCCAGACTTGAAACAATACTGTTCCCACAGGATTCAAGAACACCTGTATTATCCTATGCTCATGGGCTTGTCATGGGAAACCACTCAGGCCCTGGAAATAATTGTGTTGTAATCTACCTTCCCCTTTTCCTATTTGTGATTTAGGTATGTAAACTGTGCGTTTACTCCAGCATATAGAGCTCTCCTCAGGAGAAATCCAAAGGTCTGCAGACTGATTCCCCACTCTGAAAGTAATTCATTAAACTGCTTCTTATTTCCTGGCATTCCTGTTTCTGGCCTGCCTTGTGCAGGACCAGTTATTCACAGGTTAGAGACCAATCCTGTCTAGACTACCTTTAAAATTCTGTTAACAAGTCATAATCCTTGTGCATATTGTTTTCCTGATTCTGCTTAACTTACTTTCCATCAGTTTATATAAGCCTTCCATGCTTCTCTGTATTCATTATTTTAATAATTTCTTAGGTACAAAAATATTCCATTATGCTCACATGCCACAACTTGTTAAGACATGCTCTGATTGATGGGCAGCTTGTCAAAATTTAAATCTCCCCGAGAGGAGCACTAATTTGGGTTATCAATCATTTGCATTTTAACATGAAATATTTTAGCTTTTCCTTTCTTGGGAATAGGCATAATAGCAACATAGAGGAAGTGGTGGGGAAACAAGGCATCTGATGTAACGTGAGGCGATGTTGGCAGTTCTCCATTCGACCACCAAAGTGATTTTCCTAAAATGCAGGTAAACTCCACTGGTACCCTATCACTTCCAGGATGAAATCCAAATCCTTTGTTTGGCTTCCAAAGCTCTTTATAACCTAACCCCACCTTACATTTCTAGTTTTCTTCCACGTTATACCCCTCACACATACTCTGATCCAGTAACATTGTCTTACTTGCTGTTCCAACAGAAAGGCTACGCATCTCTTAGCTCTGTCCATTTTCAGTAGCTGACGGTCCCTCATGCCTGGAATGCTCTCCCTCCTCACCTCTGGCTTCCTTAGCTTCTTTCAAGTGTCAACTAAAATCTCATCTCCTATAGGAAACCTTTTCCTCCCCTCTGTGAACTGTTTCCCAGATATCCTGTATACAGCTTGTTTGTGTATAGTCTCTTCTTTTAAATTGGAAGCTCCTCAAGGGCAGAAACTAGTTTTGCCTTTCTTTGTTTACCCAATACTTAGTACAGTGACTGGCACATAGTAAATAAATGCTACTGATTGATTGATCTGAGGTAATTGGGGAAGGGGGAAGAACTGCTAGGGCACAGGAAAGGGAGACTGAGGACAATGAAGACAAACCTCTCCTACTTCACAATTTTTTGATAGGCACTTGGTCACTGACCCCTGGGCAAATGTCCACTCTGAGGAGATTGGTCAGTCAGTCAACAAACATTTATGAAGTTCTTACTATGTGCCAGGCTCTGAGAATTACAAAGAAAGGCAGAAACAAAGTCCTTGTCTTCAAGGAATTCCTGTTCTAATGGAACAGACAACAGGCAAATAACTATAACTATAACTCTATATATACATATACATATATACACATACATATATATACATGTATACACACACATATATATACATATATACACACACATATATATACATATATACACATACATATATATACATGTATACACATACATATATATACATATATATCCACACTCACAAGACATAGATAATATAAATAGAAGGTAATTTCTGAGGGATCTTGAGCAAGTCACTTCACCGTTTGCCTCAGTTTCCTCATTTGGAAAATGAGCTGGAGAGGGAAATGGCAAACCACTTCAGTATCTCTGGCAAGAAAACCCCAAATGGGGGTAGGGAGTGCCACACATAACTGAACAAGGAAAAAAATCTCTCCCACTAACAGTGGGAAAGGGTAGGAATTGGGAAAGGTGCCTTGCAGATGGTAGATTCTCCAAACTGGTGCCCAGAGCCGGTAGCTTTTCTAGGAACTGGAACCATTTGCTGACTTCTGCCCCTGGGGCTGGAACAACCATTTTTGAGAAATTCATTTTGCTGTTGAAAAAACTGAGATGATTTAAATTGACTTAAATTCGGGCCACGTAAGCCACAAGCTGAATCCTTAGATAAATATCAGCCTTGTGTGGTACAGTGGGAAAGGGCTGGCCCAACAATCAGGAGACCCAGGTTCTAATAATAACTATTCTACTAACTTACTGTGAGATCTTGGGCGAGTGCCTTCCCTTCCTTGGTCCTCCATTTTTTCATCTGTAAAAGGAGAGGAATGGATCAAATGGACTTTAAGGTCCCTTAGAGCACTGGCATTATATATTAGAAGGTATCCCCAATCTGTATCAATATATTATATTTTAAGGTATTCTAACAATCAACCAAGAAGATGCCAACATGCACTTCTAACTAAAAGATGAAATTTTGTGGGGATAAAAGTAAAGTTCTACATTTGGGTCCAAAAAATCAACTGCACAAGAACAAGGGGTGGGATAAGAATCTGTAGCTAGACAAAACAAATTATGTTGGGCTGTGAGTAGACTTCAAAAACTCAACAATATGACATGATAACCAAAAAAAGCTAATGTAAATCTGGCTACATATGACAGACACAGAGTACAGAATGAGAGGAGAGTGCAGTCCTGCTATACTCTGATCTGGCTAAAGACCAGTTCAGTTCTGTGCCACCATATTTGAGAAAGGATGTTGACTAATGGAACACATCTGGAGAAGGGTGGCCCAGATGGGGAGGGGACTAGGGAGCATCCCATATGACAATGAGTTAAGGGAACTTGGAATGCTTAGCTTGGAGAAGAGAAGGTTTAGGAAGATTGACTTAATTGAGAAGTTTTTGATCAAGAAGCTACTACATGCCAAGCACTTTGGTAGGTATTTGGGATACCAGAACGAAAAACTAAAACCATCTGCTTTCTTACCTTCTCTCTGGGGATGCACATATTTGAGTATATAGAATATAGAATTATTATAGAATATAGTTATTCACATGACTTGGGACCAAATTGGTAAATACCAAATAAATAAGCCATTTAGTGAAAGAAGACACAAGTAGTTGGAGAGATATCATAGCCATCTCTAATATTTGGGGGACTGTCATGGAGGTGGATTAGTTTTGTTCTGCATGGCCCCAGAGGGCCAAGGAGGCAGAAGTAAGGAGGTACATTGAGGCTTCATGGATGAGGAACATTTCCTAAGGATTAGAGGTATCCAGAAGTGGAATGGATTGCTTGGGGAAAGAGTGGGTTTATCCTTCAGTGGAAGTCTTAGAGAAAAGGCTGAGTGATCGCCATATCCAATGTGCTGTAGAGAGGACTAATTGGACCAGATGGCCTCTCTGGAGTCTCTTCCAAGTTATAGACTTTGTGATCTCTGAATTTCTCACCTGCTTGGACAAATGCCCTCCAGAAGCATCTGGTTCAAAGACAAAACCAGCAGCATTCCAGTGCCCCCTATTCTACTGGTCCAGTGGACTTCTGACTTTCTGTACCCCACCCTACTTCCCCCCATCCCAGCCAGGAACAAAAAGTTTACTACCAGGTACCATAATCAAGAAGCCCCAACTGTAGGCATCTCTGGGCGGGTACCTGCTTGCTCCTCTTAGGGGCATAATTAGGTTGCACAGGGCAACTGGTTCATATGTAAATGAGTCTCAGCTCCTGGGAGGGATAATGTGAGGACCCAATGAACTGCTGTCTTTGAAAAAAAGAGGAGGGTTCCTGGACCAGGCTGGCCTTTAAATGGAATCATGCTTAGCCTTTAGGGCAGTGGGGGCACTAGCTGGAGCCTGGTGGGGATCTATCATGTCCCTCCAGAGGATAGTCCGAGTGTCCCTGGAGCATCCCACCAGCGCTGTGTGTGTGGCAGGAGTGGAAACACTGGTGGATATTTATGGGTAAGAGGACTAGACTGGGAGTAGGGAGTATTTGGGACCTGGGGGAGAGACATGGGCTTTTCTCCTGAAAGCTGGTCTGCAGTCTTCCTCTGGGAGCTCCCATCCTACTTTGGACCCTACTAAGGAGTTAGAATGGAAGGTTGGAAATGAAGGGGTGGGGAGGGTAAGGACTCATCAAGGTCGTTTCTCTGTGGGTTGATGTTTTGTAATAATGAGAGGAATTAATCCTTGGTTTAGCTGTGCTCACCTGGGCTGTGGTCTAGGAATGGTGGCCAAACCACAGAATGATTGAGTCTATGGCAAGCCTGGAAGCTTTGACTAATGCCAGCATCAGGAAAATAGAGTATCAGAGTAAGAAAGGACCTTAGACCATAGAAAGTCAAAATCGAAAGAGGTCTTTGGATTTAGAGCAGAGAATGTTAGAGCTGGCTGGGAGAGTGGAATATAGACTGTTAAAACTGGATGGAGCCCTAGAACACAGAAGATCAAAGAACAAAGAGTCTTAAGACCACCAAGCTCAGCCCTATCTTGGTCCAAATGATCAGACTAAAGCTAAGAGGGTGATTTATCCAAAGATACATGGCTCTAATTAAGTTGGAGGTGAGGTCTTTTTACTCCCAGCCTTGGGCTATTTCCACTACACCTCTTACTGGAAATATAATCATTTTTCTTAAAAACTGAAACAAACAAAACCCCACAAAGCTTTGAGAAGAATTGGCAGAGGCAAGGCTGATCCTGGAGTCTGGAAGTTTCAGAGATCAGCACGATTTGGCTCTGGTGTAGGGGGACCAAGTGAGGAACCTGCTGGGGTCCAAAATTGTCCTGCTGCCAAGTCCGGTGTCAAGCTTTGGGGGCTTTCTCACACATCAGAGCCCAGATTTTGTGACAGTATACAATCATTGTTGTGGAGGGGCCTCCATTCCCTGGGTGGGGATGAATGGGGATATTTGCTCCTGTCCTGCTTCTCCCCCAGTTGGATTCTTAATGTTCCTGAGAGAAAGGTACCCCATTCACCCCTGTGGAAGGTGCCTCTCACAGCTTCTGCCTGTGGGATTGTCTGAACTGGCTCTTGGAAAATGAATATGCATACATACAATTTACATATGCAAGTATTTAAACCTCTCTGACCTTGAGTTTCTCATCTGTAAAATGGGGCTAATAACTCCCACCTTATAGAGGAGGATTGAAGGAGATAATGTAATACACTTTGCCAAATTTAAAGAACTACTTAAATGTGAGCTATTATTAGGATAAATTTCTAGATGAAGAGACTGAAGTTCAGAGAAGGGGACCCCAAGGTCACTAAGCTGGTATATAGCAGGGCCAGAATTCAAACGCAGCTCAAGTCTAATACTCCTTCCAGTACACCATGAATTGCCTTCCTTCCTCCTCTGAGACTTTGAAGTAGGACCAGATGTAGTTGCAAAGGATGGGAGACAGGCCACAGGGCTGTGTTGGTGATGAGTTGGGTAGAATGGGTATGAGGAGCCAACTTTTGGGAAGGGCTGGGTGTTAGCCCTGGGGGTGTCTTCAGAAAACGGTTTCTTAGAATGTCTCCTTCTGTCATAGCATCTAAGGGCTAGAGTAGCTTCCTCTCGGAGATGGAGAGGTAGGAGGGAAGGGGTGGGTAAAAACAGTTGGCAAAGTTCATCAGAGGCAGCGAGTCAGGGCTTGGGAAACCCTTGTGGGGGAGGGAGATTGAGAGTGGAAGCCTTGCAAATGGGCGCCACTGCCTGCCCTCAGGCTTCCTCACTCACCTGGCCTTTTCAATGACCTGTGTCTGGGAAAGGTAGAATCTGGAGATTGGTCATGGGGCTATCTTTGAGCAAAGCTTGCCCTTCTTTTCCTGAAATCCAAGGAATCTGTTCAAGGGAGCTGCGGTTATCCTAGAGGCTATCAAATGCTGACCTTATTTTACAGAAGTGGAAACTGAGGCATAGTGAGAAGGGACTTGCCTGAAGTCATGCTGGTAATATGTGCCATTTGTAGAGTTTACCTTTCACATGTGAATTAGACTTAATGGACACTTACGTCTCTTTCTCCTTGCAAATTCTGTGATTCTAAAGTGGCAAATCCAGGGTTCAACTCTGTGGCTTCTCGTTTCTCTTTCTATGTCACCAGCCTACTGACTTCTGGCTTCCACCCTGCCCCTAGCTATCCTGGCCAAATCAGCCAGGGCAGCATTCACTGCGGGATTGTATGAGAAGCATGACATCAGAGGTTAGGGAACTTTGGGTGCCACTCTGGGTCTCAGTTTCCTCCTCTATGAGCTGAGATGACTGGACTAAGTGGTTTTTATAATAAGCTCTATAAAGACACTTCCATCCTTTAGAAATTGTTCAGAGAAAGGAAGACTTTGTTTGGTGGGAGTGGAGGGGGAGGAATCACCTCCAGAGTAGATTCCAGTCCAAGAATTGGATGGGTAATTAATAATGAGTTATATTTGTTTAATGCTTACCATGTGTCAGGCACTGTGCTAAGCACTTTATAATTATCTCATTTGATCTTCATAACAACCCTGAGAGGTAGGTGCTATCATTATCTGCATTTTACAGATGAAGAAACTGAGGCAAACATAGGCTAAGTGACTTGCCCAGGGTTACACAGCTAGTAAATTTGAATTCAGGTCTTCCTGACTCCAGAGCCAGCACTCTACCCACTGCACCATGAAGCTGCCCTCTAGGTTGCTGGATTGTTTCAACTGTGTCTGACTCTTTGTGACCCCACTTAAGGTTTTCTTGGCAAAGACGCTGGAGTGGTTTGCCATTTCCTTCTCTAGCTCATTTTTCAGATAATGAACTAAGGCAAACAAGGTTAAGTGACTTACCCAGGGTCACCCAGCTAGTAGGTGTCCGAGAAAAGCTTTGAATTTATGAAGACAAGTCTTCTTGATTCTAAAGTTAGTGCTCTATCCACTGCTCTACATCACTGCCTGCCCTCTGTCAGCAAATTTTCATAAGGCAGAAAAGAATGGAACCTGTACATTATAGGCTGGTGAGCTCAATGTTGATTCCTGACAAAATTTTGGGAAGTATTATTAAAGGGATGGTTGATGGACATTTAGAAAAAGAATCAGTGATCACAAAGGACCAGTATCAAGAGGAAATGCCTGCCTAATCTCATTTCCTTTTTTGACAGGATTAGATTGGAGGATACTATAAATATAGTTTGCCTATCTTTTAGTAAAGTAAAATATAAGGAGATGTACATTATTAAGTAGTTTGGGAACTATTTGAATGACTACACCCAAACAACAGTCCCAAAAAGGCTGGCCTGGATGAGCTCTCTCAGATTCAGAGATGAGCTCTGAAGTTCAATGGACTGCAGGGAATGGGAATAAAGATCTGAGTCAATGGGACTAGAAGGTCCACTGAGGTCCAAGAAGGAAGAACAGTGTTGCCTATAGACATAAGAGTACACTCAGAGAACAATCCAGCAATTCCGTCAAATCCATCCTTCCTGAGCCACTACTGTGTGTCCAACTTTGTGATGTACCCTGAGGGATACAGGGGATGAAAAACAAGAACCACAGCAACAATAATGATGACAGCTAGCATTGACAACATGCTTTAAGGTTTCCAAAGTCATATGTCATCTCCTTTGATGGGGCCTCGGAGCTGTTAATATCCTGTTTTAATAGATGAGGAAAGGAAGACTGAGAAAAGTTAAATGTCTCGGCTAGAGTTGCCCAGTTAGCGTGAGGCAGGATTTGAACTCAGATCCTCCTGCCTCCGGTCCCAAGTTCTTTGCACTGTGGTACTTTCAAGTATGCAAAACTGTTTCCTCACAACAATCCCTCAACTGTTTAGAGCAGCAGGTCTCAAACTTCTTGGTCTCAGGACCCCTTTGCCCCCTTAAAAATTATTGAGGACTTCAAATCTGACATCAGACACTTGACACTTACTAGCTACGTGACCCTGGGCAAGTCACTTAACTGTGATTGCCTCAAAAAATTATTGAAGACCCTAAAGATCTTTTGTGTATGTGGATTATATCTATTGGCATTTACCATATTAGAAATGAAAACATCTTAATATTACTATAAAATTGTTTTGACCTCACTGAAAGAGTCTTAGGGGCCCCCTCCCCAGAGTTCCCACACTGCATTTTGAGAACTACTGACTTAGAGTTTGATCAGAGTGTGCTAAGAAAATGGAGGCTTAAGAAGTGATCCAATCCAGCTCAGAGTTCCCAATCTGAAGGCACCTCCTTAGCTGACTATTGATTTTTTATCCCTAAAGAGTGCTTTGCAGAGGGTATTTGTTTAGGATGACTCAGTGGGATCTCAAAGCACCTTGTTAAAAAAAAAAAAGGAAAGTATTTTTATCCCCCTTTTAAAGATGAAGAATTAGTCTCAGAGAGATGACATGACTTGCCTACAGCTACTCAGCTATTAAATCATGTAGCAACAGGCTGTTAAAACTGGAAGAGGCCTTAGAAATCATCCAGTTCAACTCCCTCATTTTTCAGAGGAGGAAACTGAGGTTCACTGAGCTTGAGTGACTTACCCAGGATCATATAGATATTAAGTGATAGAGTTGAGACCTGAGCGTCTGTCTTCTCACAGCATATACACAGTACCTTTTCCATTCCTCTTGACAGGGAGCTTCAGTCTGGCTGGGGAGAGAAAGCTGACCCATAGGAGATCACTAGAGAACAAAGATGCATTAGGTTGTGTTACACGGATGATCAGGGCATTCGGAGAATTGAGCAAAATCACCTTTGGCTGGAAGTGGCCAGTGGAGACTTCACGAGGAATGTGGGCTTGAGCTAGGCCTTGAAGGGTGAGCACCAGCCTAGAATAGGAAAGGCATCCAAGGAGGGTTGAAGACCACTGAGTCTGCCAATATCTTGACCATCCGAACCTTCCAGATTGGTAAACCAGGGTTCTTCCTTGAATTATAAAATGAAGGTGTTGAACTCAATGATTTTGTCTGAGATCACCCAGCTAATAACTGGTCATGAGATTCTGAGTTGAAAGGAAATGTTGACATCCTAGGATCCCACACTTAGAGCTACAAGTTGACCTGAGAGGTCATTGAATCCACACCACCTTATTCATTTTACAGATGAAGAGCTAAGGCTCAGATTGGTAAAGAGCCTTGCCCAGCATCACAAAGGAATGAAGGAAAGAAAACAGACATTTATTAAGGGCCTACTATGTGCCAGACATTGTACTAAGCCCTTATCTCATTTTTGTCCTCACAGCAGCCCTGGGGAGTGGGCGCTATCATTCCTCCTATTTTACAGTTGAGGAAACTGAGGCAGGCAAATTGAGGTCATTTGCCCAGGGTCTCACATCCAGGAAGTGTCTCAGGCCAGAGGCAGGTCCTACGGAACTGGAAAGGTTCACTTTGATTGTAGAGAATCCCTAGTTTTCTTCAATGCAGCTCACACGTCCCTCCTCTGTGAGGCCTTTCCTATTTTCCCCTGGTTATTAAGGGCTCTCTCTCCCTCCTAAAATGACTTTGACTTTGCTTTGTATATACCTTGGATTTACTTTTGTGTGCATGTGTAAGCTTCTTGGGGGCAGGAATTGTTTCGTATTCATCTTTTTAGCATTATTTTTGCTGTCCCCATATCAGAGATCTGATGGGAGCTTGAGTTGAAATTCCGAGTGCCTAAGTGAAGTCCCTCCATTCTCCAGACTGGAATCTCTAGGTCTGAGGGAATGTAGGCTGGGACACATAAAATCCAATCTGAACATTCCCAGAGGGGGAGGGAAGACAGAGAAAAGCTCAGCAGAAGGCCATAATAGCTCGCTTTTCTATAGTATATTACACGGACATTATCTTCTTTGATCCTTACAACAGTCTTGTAAGGTAGGTGTTTTTATTACTCCCATTTTACAGAAAAGGAAACTGAGATTGATGGAGAATTTCCTTTAAAACATCTCTCTGACAAGTGGCCATCTTTCCTCTGCTTGAATACCTCCAAGGGTGGGAAACTCACTACCTCCAGAGGCAGACCATTCTGCTTTGGAACAGTGCTCATCGTGAGGAAGTTTTCCAGACATTGAGACTAAATCTGCCTTTGCTTCCTCCCCTTCTGTCCCCTCAAGTACACCCTCTCCACCCTCTTGATGCTAAATCTTCCCCTTTGGGGCCAAACAGGACAAGACTGGTCCTTCCTCTACAGGTCACTTCCCCGGCTGTCTCCTGCCTTTGATCTCTTATAGTGCTAATTAATAATAACACTCCCTTGATTTTTATGTAGCATTTGTTTTTACAGCTTCCAAGAAGCTTTCACATAAATTTCAGTTGGTCCTCATGGAAACCTTGTGAGGAAGACCGGTAGGGATTATTAGCTCGATTTTACAGAGAAGGAAACTGAGGTCCAGGGAAAGGGAGGGACTTGCCCAGGGTCATGAGATGAATAAGCATGGGAGCCACCACCCAGATCCCCTAACCAGGAGCCAGAAAGATCTGGGTTTGAATCTTGACTCTAAAACTTAAATACCATGTAACCCTAGTCCAGGGAAGGATTTTCTATCACCCTGCTTGTGATTTCTTGTTTTATTTAATTCAACATCTTTTTAATTCCCATTTATTAAGTGCCTGTTATGTGTGCTGTGTTAGGAGCAGGGAATATTCAAACTTAAACAAAAAAGACTTGGTAGCTGCTTCTACCCAAGGTACAAGACACATAAAAATAGCTGTTATAATATTGTGGGAGGCAGTCTTGCACAATGGTTAGTGGTGGGGTAGGGGGGGTGGAGAAGAGACCAAGTTTTTATTAAATACCACTTGATGCTGACAATAACCCTGGCATGTTTTCTCTTTGTTGTTCAGTTGTGTCCAGTTCTTTTTGACCCCATTTGGGGTTTTCTTGGCAAAGATACTAGAGTAGTTTGCCATTTCCTTCTCTAGCTCATTTTACAGATGAGGAAACTGAGGCAAAGAGGGTTAAGTGACTTGCCCAGGGTCACACAGCTAGGAAGTGTCTGAGGTCAGGTTTGAACTCGGGTCTTCCAGGCCTGGTTCTCTCTCCACTGTACCACCTACCTACCTCAGAGTTATGAGTACCAGAGTCCAAGTCCCATCTCTAACCCATGCTGCTTGTGCCATCTGGGCAACTCATTGAAGCTCTAAGTATCCCAGGCAATGCTCTACTTCAATTCAATTCAACAAGCCTTTATTGCCCGGCCCTGAGCTGACCGATGGGGACACACACTGAAATGGTGCAGTGTCTGCTCTCAGACAGCTCACACTCTGCTGGGAGGAATGCTGCCCTATGGGAGACCACTGAGTAGCCAGGGAGGAGAGCCAGAGGGCAGGAGATGGTGACCTATTCTCAAGTTTGGACTATCATTCATTTAGTTGTGATTCCAGAGCAAGAGTTAAAGGTAGAAATCTGAGGGGGAAAGGAAGAGAGTGGGTCATGTGTGTATCTGCAGAACAGGTGAAGGTGATAGAGGGCCAGATCAAAAAATTTGCAGAGAGAAAGAGACAGACAGATAGAGACAGAGACGGAGAAACAGAGAGAGAAGAGAAGAGGGAAGGAGGGGGAGGGGGAGAGAGAGAGAGAGAGAGACAGACAGACAGAGAGACAGAGAAACAGAAAAAGAGGAGAGACAGAGAGAGAGGGAGACAGAGGAGAGAGACAGAAAACGAGACAGAAAAAAGGAGAGAGAAAAAGAGAGACAGAGATAGAGACAGAGACAGAGACAGAGAAACAGAGAGAGAAGAGAAGAGAGAGGGAGGGAGAGAGAGAGAGACAGAAAGTGAGAGGGAGACAGAGACAAAGTGAGAGGCCAAGAAACAGAAAAAGAGGAGAGACAGAGACAGAGAGAGGAGAGAGAGTGAGAGAAAAGGAGACAAGAGAAGTGAGAGAAAGAGACAGACACAGAGAGAGGGAGAAGGAGAGGGAGACAGGGACAGAGAGAGAGAGAGAGAGAGAGAGAGAGAGAGAGAGAGAGAGAGAGAGAAACTCTTAATGGTGAAGAGGAAAGAGCTACTGGATTTGAAGCCAGGAAGACTCAAATTTAAATTCTGACTCAGACTCTTGAAAGATGTGTGATGCTAAGCACATCACTTGACCTCTCTGAGCCTCAGTTCCTTCACCTGTAAAATGAGGGAGCTTTGACTGGATGGCCTCAAAGGTCTCTTCCAGCTTTGCCTCTAGAATGCTATGAATCCTTGCTTTGGCCTTTAATGACTGTGTGGTTTTGGGCAAGCTCTGGTTACCTTTGTGAGCCTCAGTTTTTCATGTATAAAAAGGGATCAATAATACATACATACCCTACTTCACGCAGGGCTACTGTAAGGGATACATTCTGGAAACCTTGATGTTCTAGAGAAATGAGAATTATGAATATGAGGGAGCCATGAGCCATACAAATAACTATAATACAAGATGGTACATGATGTAACAGATAGCTGGGTTAACATGGAGATTCTGTATGGCCCCAAGGGCAGAAGTGGGAGCAGGGGGATGGAAAGGGAGGTTGCACGGGGGCAGCTTTAGGCTTGTTTTCAGCCAAGATTTCCTAACCATTAGTGCTCTCTAATAACCCTTACGATGTGCCTGGATACAGAGAAAGATGATGATCCCTGCTCTCAAGGACTCACAGGAAGATAACATGAAAGCAACCAGATACAGGGAGGGTGTACAAGAGACACACTGGAGAGAATCGATAGAGGGAAGGCACTGACATGGGGCAAGGATTAGGAAAATCTTCTCGTAGGAGGTGAGACCTGATGGAAGTCAGATAACTTAGGAGGCAGAGAGGAGGAAGGAGACAGTTTCAGGCATGGAGGACAGCCAGAGAAAATGTCTGGAGTTTAGAGAGGAAGAGTCTTATATGAGGACCAGTCTGGAGACCAAGGTCACAGGATGGAAGGGTCTATAGGTAGTGGGAGAATGCAGGGGGAGAGTGTAAGCAGAGGCCGAATGACTACACTTTTTGGATGAGTTGTAGAGAAAACCTTGTTTAAGAACAGGCCTCGGAGGTCCGTTCCAACCCCAAGGGTCTTTGAGGAGTCTTGCCTCTCTTCATTTCTCTGAGGTTCCCCCTAAAAGGACCCACCAAATTGCCTGGATACTCGAGAGCACCTATCCATCCTGGGAATTGTAGCCTAGAGAGGAGAACGGACCTCCTTCCCTCCCCCCATGCATTAGGAGCACGGGAACTCCACACAGAGCTGTCATTGTCTAACCTTCAAATTACAGGGATTCTGTCTGATGATCCCTTCTGCTCCTTTTTATTTTTACAAATTGCTTCGGGATCCCTATGAGTCATCCTGGGGAATCAAGGGGTCATGTTGCTGCTGTCCTCTTTTTTAGAGATGAGACATCAGGAACAAGTCCAGTGGATACCTTTCAGTTCTTGAGCAGCCAGAATCATGGCGTCTATTCAGGCAGGACTGGTACCTCTGGTGGGAGGGATGCTGAGCCCTTTTCAGGGCTGCTCAAACATCTTTGGTGTCCACCTACACCCAACTCTCACCTGTGGCTCCAAGAAGCTGTAGCAGGTGCAGCAGCCATACCCCAGTAAACCATCTGGGCTGACAGGCTAAATCAGGTTGAGGTTAACCAATGGGCCTCAGACCTGTTGGTGAGTTAGGGGGATGTCTATGCCAAGCATATGAAGGCTTCTGTGGCAGAGTGGGTGATGATCAAAGATGCAATGTCATCCACTGCATCCTGGACTATCACCAGTCATCCTGACTTGTGTCTTACCATTGGACTTTGATGACTCTGAAAGAGAGAGTGAGGCTGATGACTTTGTGCAACTCTACCTCACTTAAATCCAATTCACTTGAAAGTCAAGACATCACCCCCATGATGTCATTGGTCCACTATGGAAATGAAGGATGAATTATGACAACATTCTATGTGCTCTCTGAGCATCCCACACCCTAGTTGTTGTTCCTACACTTAGTACAGTGCCTGGCACACAGAAGGAGTTTAATAAATGCTATTCAGACCGACAAACCATATCCCTGGTGGACACAGACACCTGGGAATAGCTCCTGCTCACCCGCGGGAGAGGAGACCTCAGCCCTGTAGGGGCTGCTGCTGCCCTGCTTTTCTAGCCCAGCTGGCCTCTAACCCCCACTCACTCTCAGTATATTTTCTCAATTGAGTCAAGAAATATGGGTTCGAATTCCAGCGATGACACTTATTAGCTGTGTAACTGTAAACACTGCTCCATTTACAGACTCATAGAGGTAGAAAAGGAAACTTAGAGGCCAATAAATACAAACCCCTCGTTTTATGGTTGAAGAAACTGAGGCTGAAGTAAGTTAAGTGACTTGCCCAGGGCCACACAGCTAGTAAGTGTCTGAGGGAGGATTTGAATTCAGGCATTTCTGGCTCAAAACCCAGTGTTTTATCCAGTGTACTGTATATGCTTCACTGAGCCTCCATTTCCTTCTTGGTAAAATAGGGATAAATAAACTCATCCTGTATATAGCTTGTTTGTATGTAGCTGTTTGTGTGTTTTCTTCCCCATTTTATTGTGAATTCCTTGAGAGCTGGGGCTGTATTTTGGCTTTCTTTGTATCCCCATAGCTTAGGGTAGTGCCTGACACAGAGTCAGTGCTTAATAAATGATTATTGATTGACTGTCTAACTGAACAGAGTTGTTCCAGGGTGTCCATAAACCTTAGAGTACTATAGAAAAGAGAGCCATTGTTGCGATTACCCAAAATAAGCCATGCCCTTTACCACCAATGGGCTTCTGGAAGCACCCAGGCATCCTCACTCAATGACTTGAGTTTCAGGGAAATCTCATACAACCCAAAGAATCATTCTGTCTTCTCCTTCTACCTTCCAGTGGCCTCAGTTTCCTCATCTGTAAAATGAGGGGGTTGGATTCAGTGAACTCTGAGATTCTTTCCAGCTCTAGCTCTATGCTCCTATGAGCCTATGTACATTCTCTTCTTGCTATGAGACACATTCAAGCCTGTAGAATGGTCGGGTTAAAATTTGCTTAAAGTAGAGCATGCTTGAGGTAATAGAAAATGTCAAATTGAAATGTCAATTTTATTCTATCACCAATCATCTTGACTTTGGTCTTGCAGTGGACTTGGATGACTGGAGGAGAGAATGAGGCTGATGACTCTGAAAGCTCTACCTCACTTAAATCTACTTCATAAGCAGATCAAGACATCACCCTCCTGATGTCATTGATTCTCTTTGAAAATAAAGGACACCAGAAGAGTTTCCATTTTATCCTAGAGGTACTAGGGAACCATAGGTGTTTATTGAGTCCCAGAGTGATGTGGTTAGATCTGCACTTTAGAAGAGTCACTTTGTTGGCTGTGTAGGAGATGGATTGGAGTAAGAGGTTTGAAGAAGGAAAACTAAATAGGAAGATATTGAAATAAGACCAGAACTAGGTGGTGGATACATGGGAGGAGAGAAGGAGACATACAGGAGAGATGTTGAGAAGATAGAAATGGTGATATTTGACAAATGATTGTTACATGTGTGATGAGTGAGAGTGAGGAGACAAGGAAGATTCCAAGGGTACATGTGGATGACTGAGAGGATGGTGGGGTTGATTTTTGTTCTTGACGCCAATAGGGACATCTGGAAGAGGAGTGGCTTTGGGAGTAAAACATGAGTTCTATTTTGGACAAGTTGAGTTTAGGATGCCTACAGGGCATCCAGTTAGGAGATCTCATAGATGGTTGGTGATTTAAGGCTAGAGCTAGGAAGAGAAACTAGTGCTCTGTGTGTAGATCTGGCCATCATTTGTGTAAAGAAAACTACATCCAGTAAAGCTGATGAGGTCACTGAGGATAAGGGTACAGAGGGAAAAAAGAAGAGGACCCAGGACAAAGCCTTGGGGGACAGCCAAAGTAAAGGAGTATGATGTGATTGATGAACCAGCAAAGGAATCTGAAGAGTGGTCAGATAAGGAGGAGGAAAACCAGGAGAGAGCATTGTCATGGAAAGCCAAAGGGAAGGGAGTATATAATGATTTAGGTCAGGGGTGAGGAACCTGCAGCTTTAAAGTCACATGTGTCCTTCTACGTCCTTAAGTGAGACCTTTTGACCAAATCCAAATTTTACGGAACAAACCTTAAGGTCACAACCAAAGAACAAATCCAAATGTTTTATATAAAAATTGGATTTGGTCAAAAGACCACACTTAAGGACCTGGAAGGCTACATGTGACTTTAAGATGGCAGGTTCCTCACCTCTGGTTTAGGTCTTCATTGACCTTCTAGGCTGTTGAAATAACCTCCTAATTAATCTCCTTTTTGTAGTTTCTTCCGTCTCCAGTTCATCCACCACACAGCTGCCATCACAGCAGTAATAATGATGATAGCTAGCATTTATATAGCATTTTATAAGCTTTCTAGACAGATTTCATTTCACTCTCTCCTTCAAATGTTCCACATTGCAGTCAAACTGGTCTGCTTCCTGTTATGTGTCTCAAATTCCTCACGTCCCCTCCAGTCCTCATGTCTTCATATGCACTGAGATACATATTCTACTTCCCTCCAACACTTAGGACCTCTGACTTCCTCCAAGGCTCAGCTCAGGTGTCACCTTCTTGTTTCCTTCCAGGTGTGAGTGCTCACTCCTAAGCTGGGTGATGAGTTCCCTGTGCATTCACTTTGGTCTCTTTAGACACCTCTCCTTTCTCCTTCCCATCAAAATCACTTCTCTTCTTGTCTCCATAATTTTGTTACTGAGAGCCTCCCATTCTTCCTGGGATGACTTTCCCTGTAGAATTCTAATTCACAAGTTCTTCTATTTCTTCTAAACTTTGCGATTTGCTTCACCAAATCTAGGATGCATGTTGGGTCATTCCTAGTTACCCCTTCTTTCTCTATCATACACTCCAAGATGGTGTGGTCACTTCCCCAAGATTCCTATCATTTCTTCTCCAGCAACCAATTTCTATTGATAAGAATCAGATCCACAATAGAGGGTCTTCTTGATGGCTCCTCCACCTTTTGAAGGCCCAAGTTATCATTAAGACTGGTCAAACAATTACTAACTCTTTTGCTTTGGGCAAAGAGTAAATCCCAGTAGGTACCTAGATATTTGAAGTTTCCTGTCATTGATACACAATGCCTCTATGCCAGGCTTGTAATTTAATCCCCAAACTCCTTCTCTATTTCCTCTTTCTGGCTGGGCAGACTTAGTTTACTCAGATGACAAGACTGCTTCTGCATTTGTCTCCACTGATCTTTGCTCACTTACTTTCCACTGGGCTCCCTCCTCTGAGTCCTCTATTTTCTCATATGAGCATATTTTCATAATATGTTGCGCTAGCCCCCTACTGTTCCATCTGTATTATTTCTTTGGAATAAGGTCTACTCTCCCAGAATAAAATTTCCATCACGAGCTTCATCCAGCTACATCTCAATAATATTATGAGACCAAATACTTCCGAGTTAAGATTTCTAATTCATTTACTTGTCATTTGTAAGTGTTATACATGCAGATATGGCCCATATATATCCATAATACACATACATGAAAAGTATGTGTATATGTCAGAATGTATATATCTGTATATATAAATGTAATGTAGTGTCTATATAAGTACATATATGAACATTTATATGCATATGCATATTTGTAAGTATTTGTGTGCACGCACTTATACTCACGTGCAAATGAATACACTTATCTGTCACTCAGGAGAAGAAAGTGAAAGTTTCTTGAGGCCAAAGTCTATCCCATTTTCATCTTTGTATCACAGAAACAAGTAAAATTCTTTATCATAGGTACTTAATGTTGGTTAAATTGGAGAGAGACAGACAGACAGACGGAGAAAAATTCGGTTGGGGATTGGGATGAAATCTGACCATCCTTTCATTTCCTTTCCTACCATTTCAGTACAGTTCCCCAAATCACACTTCAGTCCCCATCTAATTGATCCATGAAAAAAGAGGGGCAGGTCAACACAGGAATGCCCCATAGCAGAGGGGAGGGGGTAGGATGATGCTGGTGGGGAGAACTGGGACAACAGAGGAAAAGCAGCAGGATATAGTTCTTCAGGGTTCTTAATTTTTTTTTAGTCATGGACTCCTTTAGCAGCCTCTCAAGAACTTTGGATTTGACTGTGCAACATGGGAGACACTGGCACAGGACTGCTCAGCATGGTGTGCCCACATCAGAAAGGGTGCTGTGCTCTACGGGCAAAGCAGAATTGAGACAACACAAAGTAAACGTAGGATGCACAAATTTGGAGTACCCACCCCACATATTCACACGGACTATCTGTGCCCAACCTGTGGTACATCATTCTGAGCTCGTATTGGTCTGATCAGCCACAGGGGGACACACTGAAATTTCACCTTATCATAGTGATGTCATTTTGGTCCTCTTTGAGAACGAAGGACAACCAACCAGCCAACGATTAATAACAATAATAGTAACCATAATAATTTTTTTGCTCAGTTTTTCAGTTTTGTCTCTTCATGACCGCATTTGGGGTTTTCTTGGCAGAGATACTGGAGTAGTTTGCCATTTCCTTCTTCAGATCATTTTACAGATGGGGAAACTGAGGCAAATGGGATTAAGTGACTTGTCCAGGGTCACACAGCTAGTAAGTGTCTGAGGCTGGATTTGAACTCAGGAAAATATGTCTTCCTGTCTCCAGACCTGCTGTATCCACTGTGCCACGTAGCTGCCCTCCATGTGTCTAATAAACCTTTAATGTTTTCCAACCTACTTTACTCTAAAAGGTCAAAAGAGGACATAGACAAGCAGGGAAGTGTGTTGGTATTATCGTGTTAAATTTAATGTACGTATATTAAGCTCAGTTTCCTATACGATCCCCCTTTTTTTTGTTCTTTCTTTTTGAATATTGCATGTTGACATTTGTTGTATCCATAATAATAATAATGAGAAAAATTTTTTAAAGAAACAAAATACTTTACTCTCAGTAGTGCTGTAAAGTTGGTACAGTCATAGAAGTATCCTTATCTCCATTTTATTAATGAAGAAACTGAGGCTCCAAAAGGGAAAGAGATTGGCTTAGAGTCACCAAGTTAGTCTGAAGTGAACTCAGGTCTCCTGACTTCAAGACTAGCGTTAGTTCTATTAGAGAACAATGCCTGGAAGATAAAATTGTTAACATATATGATATACAGAGGAAATAGTACCAGCTTAGAGGATCTGAGTTCAAATTCCCTCTTCTTACTCTTACTGTCTATAGGCTCTTGGAAAAGTTACTAAACCATCCTTGGCCTTGATGATCTCATCTGTAAAATGAGGTAGGACTAGGTGGGTGATGAGATAGTGTGAAGGTCAGTTACAACCTGGCATTGGTTTGGTGTGGGAATTGAGAAAACCAATCAGATTCTAGCTCATGAACATGTGCTGCCACATGTATTATCCTCCATCTTGTTTTTGTGCAAATCATCCATGGAAAACTAGATGGTAGAAGCCATCTATTGCTTCACAAATGCAGATGGATGCAATTAATCAGCATCTCTCAGTTATGAAAAAAGACCTCAAAACCTACTTGGCCCCTCCCAAGTTGACCAAAACTCATTCTTTCTCCATCCCTACTTGGAAAGCTCCAATTAGAAATCAGATTACCTAATTTTGTATCCTGGTTTGTATCCTGTTCATTGCTTTCTTTTAATTAATTTGCTCTTATTTAATTAATTATTTTAAATTCATAAAAATCTCTCACTCTGTGTTTAGGGTCTTTGGGCTGACTAGGGAGTCCATTGACCCATTTATCAGGCCAGTTTTGCTAATAAATCACATAGCTTGGAATATGCTTTCATTATAAATTATCCACCATGTGGGCTCTGAAGTCCCTTTCAACACTATGATTCCATGGTTGTCTTCAGGTATTTGAAGAGCTGTAGCATAGAAATGAGATTGGACTTGTCCTCCTTGGCCCTGGAGAGAAAACCAGGAAGCAGGGGGTGGAAGTTATAGGGAAGAGCTTTTCTTCTGATCTGTGGGAAAATGTCCAAATAATGAGAGCTGCTCCAAAATGCACGAGGCCAACTCATGCCAGGTTCCTAGTTCAAGTAGAGGATGGACGACCACTCATTATCAATGTATCAGTCTATATGAAGCGTTCCTGGACCCCTCCTCTTAGGTGCTAGTGTTGGTTTCCCCCAAATTACCCTTTATCTATTTTATTACATACTTTTATTTGTACTTTTCGTCTTCCCTTGGCTAGACTATAAACAACTTGAGGGTAGGATTTGTTTCATTCTTGTCTTTGTATCCCCAGCAACTGGTATGATGCCTTGCATACAGGATGTAATAAATGCTTGTGGATGGATTAATCAATGAAACTGAGAGGATTCCCATTCAGGTGCAACTTGGATTAAGCATTCTCTAAGGTCTTTGCCACCTCTGGCAGTCAGCTAGCTCCCCCAGCTTCTCCCATCATTCCCTGTCTCTCTCAGGTCTGTGCCAGAGGGCACGGAGACCTTCGAGGTCTATGGCACTCCAGGCGTGGACATCTACATCTCCCCAAACATGGAGACTTCAAGGGAACGGGCAGACACCAGGAGGTGGCGCTTTAATATGGGGCTTGATATCATCGTCGTCATGAATTCTCCAAGCAATGACCTGAATGACAGTCATGTAAGTGGGGTCCTTATCCCAAAGGTGTGGGGTGCAAGGTTCAGCAGGGAACACTTGAGTGATTGGGATCTGCTCTCAAGGGAACTCAATCACTGGGTGACCTTCAATGAGATACTTCTATTTAGACTTGTTTCCTTTCCTTATTGGTAAAACGAAGGAGGTGGACTTGATTAACTCTGATGTCCTCATTGCTGATATACTGTGCTGTCTGGCCCCTCCAACTCTCCTATTTCATGATTTTAGCCTAGTTCCTCTGGTTTCTCACCCTAGGGCCAAAAGCCAATCTCCCCTTACTCAAATCCTGACGCAGCTTAGCACAGGGTGAGACACACGGTAGGGGCTTGTGGCTCAAAGAAGACAATCTTGGTTGAGTGTGCCAACAACCTGAGTTCTAGTCCTGAGTCTCTGAACCTTCAATAGCTCTTCCCTTCTCACCTCTAAATCCCAACGCTGAATCATCCCTTGATTTCGATAACTGTTGCAGTGCCTATGTTGGGAGACCTGAACATTTGCCCTTGGATTTGGGATGAAGGGGGCAGGCATGGGTAATTTCATGTTTGGGGTCAATTTCATTGCTGAAATTCAATAAATAAGGAGTAGTAATTGTGGATTTATGGGTGCATCCAGGCAGAAAGAGCCTGTTTCATCATAATGTGGGGGAAGTGTTGATATTAGTTAAGTGAGTCAGAGCTAGAGATCCGAAGAGCTGAGAACTAAATCTTTAAATAGGGAGGATCCAAGGAAAAAAGCTGTTACGCAGTTATTTGAACACAAGGCATGAATGTTGTTGCCTTAGAAAGCTTTGTTATTCTTTATGGAACTAGAGAAATCATAATTGGGAGTGAGATGCAGGCTAGAACTTGGAATATCAGAACTGAGAGGGCCCTTAGAACACAGAAGGTCAGAGCTGGGAGGGCCTAAGAACATTGGATGTCAGAGTTGAGAGAGATCTTAGAACACAGAGTGTCAGAATCAGGAGGGTCCTTAGAACACAGGATGTCAGAAGTGGGAGGGCCCTTAAAACATAGAATGTCAGAGCTGGGAGGGTCCAGGAACCCAGAATGTCAGAGCTGGGAGGGTCTTAGAATACAGAATGTTAGAACTAGAAGGAAATGTAGACACCATCCCCCCCCACTTTTTTTTTAGTTGTTTCAGTTCTGTCTGACTCTTTATGGAGCCATTTGGGGTTTTCTTGGCAGAAATATTGTAGTAGTTTCTTTCATTCTACAAATAAGTAAATCAAGGACAAGAATGGGTCAGTGTCTTCTCCAGGTAACATAGATAGTGTCAGAGTTGGAACTAAATTTTAAGACTAGGTATATGTCATTGTAAACCATGACCTATAAGACTTAAAGCCACCAGAGCTAGCTGAGTGAGTGCCTTGGGGTGGGTCAGTGCTGAGGGAAGAGGGAGGGAAAAGATAGAGGGAATGACCCAGAACGGAATATCATGCTGCCTCTACTGTGGGTGAACCCACTACCCTCCCCCTTTGGCTACACGAATATTCCCATTTTCCAGATAGACCAGTTGAGGTACAGGCTCTAAATAATACACAGACTGCTGAGGGCTTTTGTATCCCCACTGAGTCATAAATCCTCTCTGGTTCTACTTTGTAAGTTCTACCATGGCCTGACCTGTCAGTGATTTGGTCTCCCTTGAGCAGAAAGGGGAGAATTGGGCCTCACTGGGAGCCTTGGTGCCCCTGAGGGCTGGAGCTGTTGCCCGGCTGGGTCAAAAGCTACCTCCCTTGGTTTCTGGCTCCCAGGGCAGTCAGTGCCTGCAGGTGGTGGCTGTGACTCAGAGACTATCTCTTTCTGCAGGTTCAGATCTCCTACCACTCCAAGGATGAGCCACTGGCCCTGGCCTATGCCGTCCTCTATCTCACTTGTGTGGGTAAGTGATGAGGGTTCAGCAATGATGGTCCCGGCCAGCTCCTCAGAGGGAACAGTGCCTTGGAAACATCCCTGTCCTAACAACCCCAAGACAAGGGCCCTGGTCCTGACTCTGACACTTCAAGGCCATGTTTCAACACCTCAACAGGTGTGACTGCAGATATAGGTGTTCACCTTGCAATGAGGCCTGTTCAGGACTGCCCAGTCCATGCCACTCTTGTCCATGCCTTCCTGTCACCTAGGATACCTAGCTAGAAGGGGTCTTACTAATACCCATCAGAATGCTAGGCCAGGATCTGAGATATCTGGGTTCAAATATCACCTCCCATTCTTTCTGGGTTACCTGATTAGCAACAGATCTATTCAGCTTTGCTTGCACTAATGTTCTCATCTATAAAATGGGAAGTTTAGGGAGTCAGTATCATGTAGTATAGAGACAGCTGGCCTCAGAGCCAGGAAGGCTTGGGTTCAAGATCTACTTCTGATACAAGCTGGCTGTGTAAGCCTGAGCAAATCCCTTAACCCCTTAGTGACCATGGCAGCTCTCCAGGACTCTAAGATGCTGCACTGGTGCATTGATGGAGGGAATTTCTCATTGGGAGCTCCCTCTGCCGAAGAAATTGCAGGTTCAGTACAAAGAGAAATTCCTCTGGCTGATTAATTCACAATTCTTTGTAAGTTGTACAGCCCTGTGGATGTGTAAGTTATTGTTATTAACTACAGTCCAACCTACTTCTTCTATAGGGCATCTAGTTGCATAGAGCCCTGGGACTGCAGTCAGGAAGACTCATCTTCATGAGTTCAAATCCAGCTTCAGACACTTGCTAAATGTGTGACCTGGGGCAAGTCACTTAACCCTCTTTGCCTCAGTTTCCTCATCTGTAAAATGAGCTGGAGAAGGAAATGGCAAACCACTCCAGTACGTTTGCCAAGAAAACTCCAAATGGATTCACCAAGAGTTGGACATGACTGGACAACAAAATTCATTCTATAGGTGACTCATGTAGTCATTCATTCATTCATCCATTGAACAATGATTGAGTATGGGACAGTAGAAAGAAGGCTAGACTTGCACTCAATAGTCCTAGGTTGAATTCTGGCTCTAACACTTACTTAGCTATGAAACTCTGAGCAAGTCCTTTTCCTGAGGTGAGCTTGAGTATGGCAAGAGTTTTTTCCATGATGACTTTGAGAGGGATGGCAGGGGGACAGTAGAAAGGGCATTGGCTCTGGAGTCATGGGTCCTGGATTTGAATACACCTGTAGGTGATCCTAGGAAAGTCTCTTGGATTCCCTAGGACTCAGTTTTCTCATCTGTCAGAGGGGAGCATTGAAGTACTTGAGGAGAAGATCTCCTCTGGCTTTGACCTTCTTAGAAGAATTAGTTTGCTAAGAAAACAGTCTTCTAGGGTACCTGCCACCTATGACCTACTCCGGAGGACCAATGTCTAGCTTAGAGCAGACCCGGAGAGCTCTGGGACCCTATCCTGACTCAGTCTCCTTTTTTGCAACGATGCAGATATCTCTCTGGATGCCGACATGAATTGTGATGGCAAAGTGGAGAGGAACTACGTGGATAAGGTACTCAGTCTCTTCTTGAGCATAGACGTGCCAGGGAACACAGAGGAGGAAATCCCCTTTGGCACTATCCCCAGGCCCAGCCAAGCCCAGACAGGAATATTCCTGGTATCCCTCTCCTACAGGAGTCATAGCTAAGTCTGGGCAACTACAAGGAAGCGAGAGGAGCAGGAACTTTCCTTCCTCAATCCATGTGCAATATTTATTGAATGTATGCTTATTCTGTGCCCAGCCTAGTGCTAAGAGCTATCAGTCAATCAACAAGCATTTACTAAGGACCTACTATGTGCCGGGCACTGTGCTAGACTCTGGGGATCTGAAAAAAGGACAAACCACAGCCCCTACCCTCAGAATGTTTGTAAATAGCTAGATACATACAAAAATCTATACAGTAAATGGAAGGGAGACTCATAGGGAAGCCATTAGCTGGCCCTGCCCTCAAGGCACTTCTAGTCTAATTGAAGGGTCAAAGTTTTTACACATGAAATAAAGAAGAATTGAGTGCCCCTAGTGGAGCTGTCCTCCTTAGCTGTCTTCAGCCTCTATTCTCACTCTCCTACATCCATCTGCAATCAATGATGGTGTCACACCTCTGCTCAAGAAGCTTGAGTGGATCTCTATTACCTCTGTAACAAGTTCAGCATCCTTTGTCTGTCCTTCAAGGCCCTCTACCATCTGGCATCTCCCTCACAGTCTTATCTCTTGGTATTCTCCACATAATCCATGCTCTAGTCAAACTGGATCATTCTCTGTCCCTTGAACGGAGGCATGTGTTCACCCCCTTAAGCTGATGAGCTCCGTCCCATTCCTTCAGGCCCAGTTCAAAGCTGCCTCCTCCAGGAAGTCTTCCCTGATTGTCCTTTCTTCTTGGATCTCCCATAGAACCTGACTTTGAAATTCTCTAAGGCACCAGGCATAGGGTGTTCTATGTATCTGTCTTATCCCTCTACTAGACAAGGAGCTCTTTGAGGGTAGGGACCTGTGTCTTATATAAACATCGTTAACCAGCACAGTGTTCTGCATACAGTAGATGTTTAAGAAACGCTTGTTGCATTCATTTGAACTATGGAGTGCTACTGAGCTCCAGGTATGACTCTGTATCCTCATAGCCCATAAGGATTGAAGATGGGGTACAGGGAGAATTCATGTAGGAAATGAGATATGTCACCCCTGGAAGGATAGAGAGTAGGTGGGATCTAGAGGTGAATAAGAGGGAGAGGGAATTCTAGGAAGGGGGAAATAGCATAAGCCAAGATAAGAGGAGAGTAAATATAGCAGCCATGTGGGATGGGGAAAAGGGCCTGGTTGGAATAGAAATTAAAGCTAGGTTTGGTGTGGATAGGGTGTAAAGGGCCTTGAATTTTGGATAAAGAAGTCTAGATTTCATCCTATAGGTGCTGGAGAGCCAAGAAAGGTTCTGGAGCAGAGGAGTGACGTAATGAAAATGTTTTTTGAGGAAGGTTATCCTGTTGGCCTTTGGGAGGTGATTTGGAAGGGTGTAGGGGTTGTGTGTGTGAAATCTTGGAGGAAGGGGTTGTTGTTTCCCCAGGAGAGAGGGTATAGGGTTTCGAGAGTGAGGGAGGAATGTCTGAGGCTTCCACCATTGGTGAATTATAATTTATTATTGTCAGAGACATTGGGTGTGGGGACCTGGTGGACATGGAGCAGTCCTCTTGGTGAACTGTGACCGAGATGATGTCACCTGTGACGACAGAGATAACTGTGACAAATATGTGCGCTGCCTTGAAGGTACAACTGATGATCCTGCCTAAAAGACATACAAGATTACCTGGGAGCTAGCAGAGTAGAATGACCTTGGTTCTGGGTGGGGAGAAGACTCTCCATGTGACTCCTTGGACCACAGTGTTCCATTTTACAATTGCCCCTTAGTCCTGAGGTCTCATTCTAAAAAAGAAGGAGCTCCATGATGTCTCAGGGTATCATTCATACCGTGTAGGTGGCCACCAACTTCATGGAAGCTTGGGCTAGTATTAGATCACATCCTATCAATCTAATCAAAATGGAGTTCTGGATTCTAATTTTGACTCTGCTGTGACCTCTAGCAAATCACTTAGTTTCTCTGGGTCTCAGTTTCCTATTTGCCACATTAGATTAGATGATTGCTGAGGTCCCCACACTCTGAATGCTATAATCCTGTGAGTTAGGATCATAAGACCATAGATTTATAGCTGGAAGAAGATTCAGTTCTTCTAGTGTAATTTCTTCATTTTTTGGATAAGGAACAGACGTAGAGAAAGGAGATAGTTGATTTGAGGTCACACAGAGCCAAGACTTGGACCCATGTGTCTGAATTCCCAGCTCTGGGGTCTATCCTGATTATAATTACTTTCACCTGTGGTCCAAGACCCAAGAAAGGAGGTGGAACAAGGCATGTTTGCAAAGGTGGGAAATATGGCAGCTGGGCTGGTAGTATTTGCGGGCCTGAGCCACCCTTTGCCTCTGGATCCTCAGACCTGCAGGACATGTCCCTCATGATCCTGAGAACCCAGGGTCCCACTGCCCTCTTTGATGACCACAAGCTAGTTCTACATGTCTCCAATTTTGATGCTGAGAGGGCTCGAGTCTTCCATGCCTGTGGTGAGTCTATCCCTTTATACTGTTTCCAGCAGAGATTTGCCAGGAGAGATGTCCACTGAACTGTGTTTCCTAAAATGGGAATGGACTGCATGGAGCCATGCACACTCTCTCCTCCAGTCCCCTTATAATCAAGGAAATGGTTAGCAGGGGGAGGGATGCTCCAGAATCTTAGAACTAGAAGGGTCTTCAGAGGCCATCTACTCTAAGCTAGACTAGAGCAGCAATCCCTTCTTGGATGTCCCTGAAAAATGGTCATCCAGCTTTTTCTGGAAGACCCTTGGCAACGGGGAACTCCCTCTCCCTGGGGCAGCCCATTCAAATTTCAGATAGTTGTCACTTTTTCTTGATACTGAGCCCAAAACTGTCTCTCTGCAACCCCCTCCCATTGCTTCCCATTTGTTCTGTCCTCTGGACAGAAGAAGGATTCTGTTTCCATGTGACAGAACTTTGGTACTTGAAGGCAGAAATTATGTCTCTTCTGCCCCTCAAGGCTTCATAAGGTTAAACATCTCTTCATGGTCAGAAGTTTTCTCCAGACAAAGCCAAGAGAGGCAGAATTTTAGGGTAATATGTTTGAAATTAGAGGATCTGGGTTCAAATTTTACCTCCATCTGTTACTACTTGGATGACCTTAGACAAATGACTACAACTCCCTGGACCTCAGTTTCCTCATATGTAAAATAAAGGGATTGGGCTAGATGGTCCCTTCCAGCCCTAAATCTATAGTTCTATCATGCCTGCCCTCAAGGAGCTTATATTCTACTGAGATGAACCCAAGGTAATTTGAGAAGGGAGGGGGATATCAAGATGGGTTTTGCAGAAGAGAAGCCCCCTTAGCTGGGCTGTGAAGGGTAATAGCATGATGGGGTGGAAAGAGCCCTAGCACTGGAGTCACAGGGATGGATGCTTCAGCATCTGAGCTTGTTCAAACCTAAGGGACTCAGGTTCTTCATCTGTAAAACAAAGAGGCTGGAAAGCAGACAGACTTCTAGCTCTAAATCTATGAGGTGGTCATGATGGACATGAAGGATGAAGAGTGGAGAGTCAAGGACACCTCTGAGGCTATGAACCCACGGGCCTAGAAGGATGGTGGTGCCATTGACAGGGTTTCTAGGATCACAGATGTCTATGTTAGTCTAGGCTTGGGGCTTGTTCTCCTTCTTAGCACACACAGCAAGTACCAATAGGGAAGCAAGAAATGATCAAGTCTAGGTCAAGTCTAGCCTGTCGCTGCCTCTCTGAATGGTAACAGCTCAGATTCTTTGGGCTTCCCATCCCTGGGGAAGAGCACTAGGGGTCAGAGGATGGCTCTGGACAAGAAGCCTCTTTTGCTTAGAGGGGAAGGACTTCATGACCCACCCCACCCTGCATGTCTCTAGCTCTTTAAGATATGGGTCACTTCCTTTTCTTTCTCCTCCCCTTAACCCCTTATGTCCCATCCCTCCCCTTCAGGTCCTGAGGACTTATGTGAAGCCTACAGGTATGTTCTAGGACCAAACAAAGTATCCTATGTGGTTCCTCGCTTCAATGGGGAAGAAGAAAGGTTCTATGTAGAAGGACTTTCCTTCCCTGATGCTGGCTTCTCTGGGCTCATCACCTTCCATGTCACCTTGTTGGATGATTCCAATCAGGTACGAAAGGTGGGGATGGGGGGATACATGGTATTGAGCATTGAAGCTAGGCCCCAGGGATGGGTGGGGGGAAGGGCTGTATTCTCAGCACTGTTGTCCATAACGTAGGCATGGAAAGGAGCTGGTAGAGTTGAGTCACCTCTACAGAGAAGACTTTACCTAGTCTTAGGAGGTAGGGCCTCTGGTATTCTGACCACTAGGGCCTTTCTCCCATTGGTGCTATGAGTACAGGTCAGACCAGGTATTCTAAAGGACACTAGTTTCAATATCCAGAGTTCAGTCATCGGATTGTTCATGTATATCTTGTCCATGCCTCTCAGAATTGTATAGATGTTAATCTAAATTCCCCCTCATCTCTCTTGCCACCCCCAAGCCTTAGTCTTTCAAACTCAACCATCATTTGGCCATCGTCCCATCCCATTGTCAGAGAAGAAAAGCATTTGACGATAGTGTGATAGTAACCAATGTTAATAATCCTGAGAAGGGCACCATCTTCTTGGCCACTTTGAGGTTGCCTGTAGGTTGCCTTATTAAAGCAGAGAGAGAGAGAGCTTGAATCTCTGGCCTGAAATTAGAACCCTGAACTCTTCCCCCACTCATTATAATAGGATGGCTGGAGTGCATATTTAGGGACAGCAGAGAGCCAAATGAAACCCTTCAGTGGTATAGTAGTGCACCTCTGAGGAGTTTGAATATCTCTGTGTGTCTGTGTTTAGGTTTCCTTGTAGTGTGTGTGTGTGTGTGCATGTGCGCATATGTGTGTGTGTTTGTGTGTGTGTGTGTCCCTGGGGAAAGTCTGGTGCTCTAGACTGTGCTTTGAGCTGCCTGAGTTCTCAGATACAGAGTATACCAAAGACTAGACAGCGATAACTATGTCCTAAGGTGAGTGACTATTTCTTGACAACACCACCTGAGCCCTTCCTCATTCCCTTGAGTGAGCTTGGTTCAGAGATTACCAAACCCTGGAAGCCCATAGTTCTCCAACACCTTGTTGACCAGGGTCTAGCTCAGAATTCCTCCAGATTTTATAAAGCACTCTTCTTTAAGGATCATCAGCTGAGGTGGCTTCTCTGATCTCTCCCCGCAGGATTTCCCAGAGTCCCCAGTCTTCACTGACACTGTGGTATTCCGTGTGGCCCCCTGGATCATGACTCCCAGCACCCTCCCACCCGTGGAGGTGTATGTATGCAAGTGAGTCTGATGTCAGGAGATGGTGATGGGAACCATTGGGGAACTTTTCCATCTGAGGGCTCCCGTTGCATTTCTCTCAGTCCCCTGGACATTTCTTGAGCCACCTAACCTTCTGTCCTGTCCACAGAGTGAGGAACAACACCCACTTTGTGGAAGCAGTTGCACACTTGGCAAAGAAAGCGGGCTGCAAGCTGACCATCTGTCCCCAGGCTGAGAATCGCAATGACCGCTGGATACAGGTGAGGAGGGCTCTCCATTGCCAAGAATCAGTTCAAGGAATTTGTGGGGCATCGAGACAGAGGAGGACAGAGAGAAGAGGGAGTGAAGAGTGAGGGTGGGGGAAGAAAGGAGACAGAGAGTGACATAGAGAGAGTAAAAGAGAGAGAAACAGAGAGAGGAGAAGGAAGAGGAGGAGAGAGCAACAGAAACAGAGAAAGTGACACAAAGAGAGAAAGAGAGAGAAGGAGGAGGAGGGATAGGGAGAGGATGAGAAGGGAAGGAGAGGGAGAAGAAAGGAGAAGAAGGAAGGGGGAGACAGGTAAGGAGGGAGAGAGGGAGGAGAGGCACAGAGAAAAAAAGAGAGGAGAAAGAGAAGGGGAGAGAGATAATAAAGAAGGAGAGAGAGAGAAGGAGAGAGAGAGAGACCACCTGAGGATTCAGGGCTCGATTGACCCTTCTCGTCTGGAAGGACCAATGGGCAGGGTATTCCAAGACCTTTTATAAACTATCTTCTTTATCCTCAAGGAAGGGGGCCCTGAATTCAAATCTGGCCTCAGACACTTACTAGCTGTGTGACTCTGGTCAACTTGCCTCAGTTTCCTCATCTGTAAAATGAGCTGGAGAAGGAAATGGCAAACCACTCCAGTGTCTTTGCCAAGAAAATCCTAAATGGGGTCATGAAGAGTTGGGCGTGTCTAAAAAACAACTGTACAACACCAAGAATCTGCTTCTTCTCAGGATGAGATGGAGTTGGGGTATATCCAGGCTCCCCACAAGACCTTCCCTGTGGTCTTTGACTCCCCACGGAATGGCGAGCTTCAGGACTTTCCCTACAAAAGGATCCTGGTGGGTGCTCCCTTCCTAGTCTTCAGGCATGTTTCTAGCCCAGACTATAGGGCCAAACAGCAGCTGCTACTTGGATTCGCCCCCAAGGCCCATCTGGAAAGATGACACAGGGGAGGGAAAGGGGCAAAGGTTGCTCATGGCTCATCCCTGGCAGAGGGTGGGGGGGCCTGGTTTGTCAGCATCTCCTCTTGTGAATCTGTTCAAGTGACTCTCCCATTGTTCAGCATTCCAGTGAGGCTACCCAAGACCAAGTCATGAGTAATCATAGAAATGACGTAGACAAGATCAGAGGTAGAAGGACAAACTAGAACAGAGATGTCCGAGCTGGGAGGGCCCTTAGAACCCAGGATGTCAGGGCTGGGAGGGCCCTAAGAACCTAGGATGTCAGGTCTGGGAGGGCCCTTAGAACCCAGGATGTCAGGGCTGGGAGGGCCCTAAGAACCTGGGATGTCAGGGCTGGGAGGGCCCTTAGAACCCAGGATGTCAGGGCTGGGAGGGCCCTAAGAACCTGGGATGTCAGGGCTGGGAGGGCCCTTAGAACCCAGGATGTCAGGGCTGGGAGGGCCTTAGAACCCAGGATGTCAGGGCTGGGAGGGCACTTAGAACACAGGATGTCAGAGCTGGGAAGGCCCTTAGAACTTAAGAATGTCAGAGCTGGGAGGAACCTTAGAACACAGGATGCTGGAGCTGGAGAACCTAAGAACCCAGAATGTCATAGCAAGAAAAACACTTAGAGATTATTTAGCCAGAATCCCTAATGAACAGATATTAAAACTGGGCTCTGTCTATGTGAGGAGTAAAATGCAGAGCTTCACAAAGAGTAGTGGTAAAGGACTAAAGGGGTGAGGAAGGCCTTGAGTAAGTCGTGGTTCCTCTTTTGGTCTTACTTTCCCTCTCTGCAGAGGGTGTAAAATGTTCTCCAGTGCCTACAAGGATCCTCTTGTGAGCCAGAAAGAACCGAGAGATGCCCTGGGAAGCATGTAGAGAAATGGGCATCTGTTGCCCACTCTAGCTGTTGCCTGAGTTCTTAGCTGACTCTGTCCTCTCCCCTTCTGCCCAGGGCCCAGACTTTGGCTACGTGACCAGGGAACCCCGGGACAAGTCTGTCAGTGGCCTGGACTCCTTTGGGAACTTGGAAGTCAGCCCTCCCGTGGTGGCCAATGGGAAGGAATACCCTTTAGGAAGAATCCTTATCGGGGGCAACTTGCCTGGGTAAGAGAGGGATGGAGGCTTCTGGCATGGATATTGGAGGTACCTGGTACAGAGTGGGAGGGAGAGAGAGCAACCACTTATATAACTCCTACTATGTGCTAGCCACTGGCTAAAGGCCTTATAGATACCATCTCATGATTGCCCTGTATATAGCTCTTCATACTGTATATATGGAGAGTTTATTTTTAGCATATATATTTATATGTGTATGAAAGAAATGCTGTATTTATAGAGACCATATATACATCACGTTATGTATATGTACACATGCACATATACGTATGTATATCTGTATAATATAACAAATTTATTTATAAATAGATATGTGTATAATGCATCTTGCATCTTTATAACATATATTTATGTCTATAATAGAAATAATACATTCATGTATATTTTATGTAACACATACATCACCTTGCACATATGTACATATATACATGTATAGCTGCCTGTGTATATATGTACAATGTGAGGCATATATGTGTGATGTATATATTTGTCACTTCATAGTATATATTTATATACACATATGTATGTGCACATATATGCACATGTGCATGCACAGAAGGACATTTATGTAGCTAGGACCTGCAGTGACAGTTCACTGGATCTGAAATCAGAAAGTCCTGAGTACAAATTCAGTCTCAGGCACTTACTCGCTGTGTGATCCTAAGCAAGTCACTTTACCTTTGCCTCAGTTCCCTCATCTGTAAAATGGGGATAATGCTAACACCTAGCTCCCAGGGTTGTTGTAAGGATCAAATGAGATGACATTTGTAAAGCACTTTAAAAAAGTGCTATATAAATGCAACTATTAATATAATTATGATTATTATCTATGCCAAGAAAACCCCAATGGGTCCACAAAGAGTCGGGCATGACTGAAACAACTAAATGGTAAAAATAAATATTACTATTAATAACAATGATTGCTCATTTGAGCTACACCAAGAAACCTTTGACACAGATGTTACTATTATTCTGATTTTATAGATAAGAAAACTAAGTATAGATGTTGTATAGATGAGAAAATTAAATAAGTTTTAAAAGCATTGTGGATATTCTGGTCAGGATTTTGCACTTGAGGTCACAGAGACTTGGCAAGTCACAAGCCTCTTTGTGCCTCAGTTTCCTCATCTGAAAAAGAGAGACTTGGACTTTGGTCTCTAAGGCCCTTTCCAGCTCTTAATCTGTGATGCTAAATCATGGTAATACAATTCATAGAATCATGGATTTAAAGCTGGGAGGGGCTTTGGAGTACATCTAGTCCAGGGATGGGGGCCATGCCACTCTTGAGGACTTACGGGGCCACATGTGGCTTTGAGGCTGCAGATGCCTTACCCTTGGACTGTAGAATATTAAGTACAGAAGGGGCCTTAGTGATCATCCCTCACATTTTTTAGCTGGGGACAATAAGTCCCAGAAAGACATAATTTGTTTATGATTTAACAGCATTGCTGAGAAGTTCTAAACTAATATGCCTTCCATCCCTCTACTCTGCCTCTCCTGGATAATTATGCCTAGCATCTCTGGTTTTTGGACTGTTCATTTTATTTTTAAAAGCTGATTGACACACTTAGCCCTTATAGACCACCAGGGGTCTCACCCCCAGTTCAATCCCTAAAACATTTGTGTATTTGGAAGGTTCATGATTTCCAAGTGAATTAATGAAAATTTCTCATCAACACCAATTCTTTTCTGAATCTGAATTTTGTGCAGATTTCTGGGGTCTCTGAATATTTGCTTGACTCTGGTGTGATTATAAGTGGAAGAACCTTAATGGGGCATAATTATGAGGATTCTTAAACTCGGGCGTTGACTGACTTTGTTGGCTAGAGTCCTCCCTCTACTGCCTGATTAGCTGCATTGTTGTTAAGAGAATATAAGCTCTTTGAGTGAGGATTGCAGGAATCTGAGGATATAGAATGTTAGAACACAGAATGTGAGAATGGGGAGGCAACGTGAGAGGTAAGTGCCCTCAGAACAGAGAATGTCAGAGCAGGGATGGATGAGAGAGAGAGAGAGAGAGAGACAGAGAGAGAGACAGAGAGAGAGACAGAGAGACAGAGACAGAGACAGAGAGAGACAGAGAGACAGAGAGGAAGAAGGAGAGAGACAGAGAGAGAGACAGAGAGACAGAGACAGAGAGAGACAGAGAGACAGAGAGGAAGAAGGAGAGAGACAGAGATAGAAAGATATACAGATAGAGACAGAAGAGAGAGAGATTAAGAGACAGATATCAAGAGAGGCAGAGATACAGAGAGACAGAATGAGAAAGAGGAGAGAAGAGAAATTGAAAGAAGAAAAGGGAGAAAAAGAGATTGGGAGCCTTTTTAAGTGCTTGCATTCTAATGGGGGAAGCAATAATCAGTCAGTCAGTAAATATCTACTAAGCACCTACTGTGTGCCAAGCACAGTGCTAAGCCCAGGGGACACAAACGGAGGTAAAAAGACAAGCCCTGCCCTTGAGGAGCTCCCAGTCTAATGCAAGCAGTTATGTATAAATAAACCACAAACTGAATAAACTGGAGACCATCAGCAGAGGGAAGGCACTGGAACTCAGAGGAATTGATCCAGGGCAGCCTACTTCCTCATTTCCCAAACTATCTATTCCTTGTCCCTGGAATGTCCTCCTCTGGAATGTGTGGTAATTCCAAGGGAGTCTCCTTGCAGGGCTCTGAATGACAGCCTAGTGAGGTATTTCAGGATCCAAGGGAGGATCTTTGCCCACCTCTGAGGTCCCCCCTCCCACCTAGTTTACATCTGCACATTCATCCATAAATGTTTCTAACCAGGGAAAAGGCTTTGGATAGCCCGGTCCCCAGGTATGGCTGTTATATCCTTCTAGCCCATTAGCATTTACAAAGTCCTTCCTTTGAACCGTCCTGGTGTGTTTTTCTGGTAAGCCATTCAGTACCAAGGGTCTAGAAGACCTGTGTTCAAATCCATCTTGACATTTACTAGCTGTGTGACCCTGGGAAAGCCACTTAGCCTCAGTTTCCTCATCTGTAGAATGGAGATAATAATAATCCCTACCTCCCAGGGCTGCTCTGAGGATCAAGTGAGATAGTAATTGTAAAGCACTTAGTACAGAGACTACATATCACGGGTGCTATGTAAATGTTAGTTATTATTAGAATATAAACTCCTTGCAGACAGGAAATTGTCTTGGTATCTATAGTGCCTGACACATAAAAGGAGCTTCATCAACTCTTGCTGAAAAAAAAGAAATATATTGCTGAATTCAATTATCTCCCATTTTACAGTTGTGGCAACTGAGGGCCAGAGAGAGGAAGTGATTCCTAGTCAATGGCAGAGCTGGGAGTTGGACCCAGATCTGGTACTCAATGTTCTTTCTATTACACTATGTTAGCAACTCATGAATTTAGATCTCTAGGGAGAGGGAAAGATAGTGATTGAAATTTATGACTGAGATAAAAATGTCTGGTAGCAGAATCTCCCCTGAAAGCAAAGAGGACAATGAGAACAGACCTCTCATCTCCAGCACAGGCAGAGTGCTCCAATATAGGCTATAAGCTTCTTGAGGGCTGGGACAGAATCAGGTTTTTATTTGTAATTCTGCGCGGAGTAGGTGCTTAATAAATATTCCTTGAACTGAATGGATCTAAGGTAACCAAAGGGTCCTAATCTTGGCTCAACCACTTTTTATCACAGGACTGATAAGAACCTGTGTGTGCATGTGTGTGTTTGTCCTTTGTTGCTGAAGAAGACCATGCCATCAGAGAAATGATGACATGACTTGCACTTGACTTTGTTTTGAGTGAGGGAGGGCTGTGCAGGACACCAGCCTCACTTCTCCTCCAGAGCCATCTGAATCCAGTGACCAAATATTCATCAGGATGACTGGAGATGACCTAGGATGAGTCCTTGCACTGACTGCTTAAATGCGACCAATGGAGGATAAGGTGCCCAGGTTCAGACTTGCTTGACTCCCACCTACCTCTTGAGGTCCTTTTGAGGTCTATGAGACTACTGGTATATTAAATACAAGTAACAACTTGCACCAACTGTCACAAAAAGTCTGTTCTATTCCAATATCTCCTTATAGCCTGGAGTTGATCCTGGTGGACTTTCAAGCGCTGGGCCACTGGAATGCAAATATTAACAAATCTCACCAAGCTGGAAAGGTTTCACGACTGTGTTTCTATTGTCAGAGAACCTACCTTGCTAAGAGCAGAGACCCTGAGCACCAGGGAGGTTTAGTCAATAGGAGATGGGAAGGGGTAGACAGGAAGAAAGCAGATGGGTTATTTTTAGCTGGAATACCTCTTGGAGATCATCTCCATGAGAGGTGGAAGGGTTGAATCCCAGCCTGGAGTACCCACCCTGATGAAATCATGGGTCCTTGGAGTTTTGAACTAATGACCTAGAATTAAAGCCTAATTAAAGTCACTAAATGAAATTTACTCTGGCCTCTGCCCAGGAGCCATTTGATCTACCATGATCTCTCTTGAGTCATTCATCTTGTCTGAATAAATACTTAGTGTGGATTTGGGCTCTGTGTGTGTGTGTGTGTGTGTGTGTGTGTGTGTGTGTGTGTGTGTGTGTGTGCGTGTATGTGTATCATTTCCTTTAGTCACAGACCTTCTTGGTATATATTCTCAGTACTGGGATTACTGAGTCAAGGGGTGTGAATAGTTTAATGACCTTTCTCACATAACTCCAAATTGTTTCCAAGAATGGCTACACCCATTCATAGTGCCCCCAATAATGTCTATTTCTGTGCCTGTCTTCCCATAGCATCTCTGCATCAACAGTTTCCATCTTTCATCATCTTTACCAATTTGATGGATATGAGATGAAGCTTCAGAGTGGTTTTCATCTGCAATTTTTCATATTATTATTGATCTAGCTACCTATTTTTATATGGTCACTGATAACGCATCTTTCTTCTGAAAACAGTGTATGCCTTGGACCATTCCTCTATTGAGAAAGGGCACTTAGTCTCCAATATTCGAGTCAGTTATTTGGATCGCTTCTGAGTGATGTTTTTTCCACCTTTTTCACTCCAGATCTGGTGGAAGGAGGGTCACGCAGGTGGTCCGGGACTTCCTGTATGCCCAGAAAGTTCAGCCTCCCGTAGAACTCTTTGTGGACTGGCTGGCTGTGGGTCACGTGGATGAGTTCTTAAGCTTTGTCCCTGTCTCTGATGACAAGGTAAGGTCCTCAAAGGGAGGCCCTTCATGAGCCCTTGAGGGTCCAGTGGTATGGTTTCATCTCTTCCAAGACCTTTCTGCAGCTTTGCAAAGGTGATGGGTTTTATGATCACCATTGTTGTATGCTCTTTTTACGTAAGCATGAACACAGACGAGAGGCACCATGGCACACTGGAATTAGGGCTGGATTTGGGGTCAGAGGACTTGACTTTGCTACTTCTGAGCTGTCTGATCTCTGGTAAAGTCCTTTGCCTCCCTGGGCTCTAGTATGCTCATCTGTAAAATGAGAGGGTTGGACTGAATGGCCTGTAAGATCCTGGATTCTTGACTGAATGTATATTTGAAGACAAAGTCACTTGGCTTTTCTAGGTCTCAACTTCTCCATCTGTAAAAATGAGATCTATGTTAGGCACTGTACTAGATGCTGAAGAAAGAGGGAAAAATTCCTTTGCCCTCAAAGAGCACTCTGTTGGGTGATTGGAACTACCCAGACTGGATGGTAGGGGCTTGGACCCTAGTTCTAAATCTGTAATCTCATAATTATACAGAGTAAAGACATGTAACCCCTTGGCATTAGGTACTTCTCTCTGTGAGCATCCATCTCCTTGGATGTTTAGGTTGACAAACCCTTGGGGACTGTCCTGCCTGGTCCTATGGTGACACAGCCCCTGGGGTCACTGAAGCCTGGCCCTGGATGCCATGGACTCTTCGTATGCTGCCTGCAGAGCAGGGTCAGAGTACCCACCCTAGGTGCGTGGATTGTAGCCGAGGCCCGGGGTGAGGGAATCTGCCTTTCTCCATACAGGGTTTCCGCCTGCTTCTGGCCAGTCCTGGAGCATGCTTCAAGCTTTTCCAGGAGAAACAGAAATGGGGCCATGGGAGGGCTCTCCTGTTTGAAGGTCTTATTGGTGAGTTTATTCCATTGCACTTTCTCATTCCTGCCACTAAGCCTGCTCCCATCCCTTCCTATGACCTCAGTCCCCCAGCTCCCACCAGTACCAGAGATCTAGGGAGGCCCTCCAACCCAATGTGTTCAACATCCCTCCCAGAGGAGGGCCCAGACCAGTCATCTGACCTTCCTTTGCTGACCTGCAGAAAGGCAGCCTGTTTCACTCACGGACAGATCTAATTATTAGGAAGTGTCCCCTCACTCAAGTCTCCAGCCTGCTCTATTTCTGACTCTCAGGGCTAGTCAGAAGCCACCGATAAACAAGTTACAAGACATTGTGGAGGGGACAGAGAAGAAGACGCAGTCCCTACCGTTAAGGTGGGTCACCAGGACAGAGAGAAAGCCAGAAGGCCAGCCTCTGACATTTAGCTGTGTGACCCTGGGCAGTCACTTTTCTCCATCTTTCCAGGCATTCAGTTTCCTCATCTGTAAAATGAGAGGTCTGGACTTAGATGTTCTCTACACTTCCTTCTGACTCCCCACTCCTAGGATCACTTATTAGCCAATTATTAGCCTTGAGTAGTACATGGTACCTCTCCAAGCCTCAGTTTCCCCATCTGTAAAATGGTGATACCCCCCAGAATGAGGAAAAAAGTTTTCAAAACTTAAATATGCAGTAAAATACAATAGAAAATGTGAGTGGTTATGACTTAAGGAGTGCTAATAAGAATAACAGTTCCCATGTCTATGCATTTGGCTATTTTATAATAACACTTTCCTCACATGAGCCCTGTGACTTATTTCTCATTTTACAGACAAAGACATTGAGGCTCAAATATTTTTATTTTACAGATGGGGAAATTGAGGCTCAGATAGTATTCTCATTTTATGGATAAAGAAACTGAGACTCAAATAACATTATTCTCATTTTACAGATAAAAAATGAGGCTCAACTATTCTCATTTTACAGATGGGGAAACTGAGGGGCAAATAATATTTATAAATGAGAAAGTTGAGGCTCAACTATTATCCTCCTTTTGCTCATGGGAAAACCAAGGCTTAGAAAGGGGAGGTGGCTTGTCTAAGTCTTGCAGCTGACAAGGTTAATTTAGATGATCTTAGTATGATTTTAGTATGCCCCTACACCCCCATCATTTTTCAAGTGAGGAAACAGAGGCCCAGGGAAGGGGGTGACTCAGGACGTTGGTATTTTTGACTCCAGAGCTAGTAGTCTCTTTCCTTCATGGACCACCTGTTGTGCCAGGGCTGAAGCTTGAACCCAGACCTTTTAGCTGCAGCTTTGGAGCTCTCTTTATTACCTATCACCAATTGCCTCACAGTCTAGCTGGTGAGAGAGCTTATCTGCATATGGAAGGATAACTCAGCATTCCAAGAAGAAGATATCCAATGGCAGATGAAGGAGACAGAGAGTCATTGAGTCACTCAACAAGCCTTCATTAAGTACTGATTATATGTTAGGCACTGTTCTAAGACTAGGGATACAAAGAAGGCAAAAAAATAAAAGCCTACCCTCATGGGACTTCCACTCTAATGGGGGAGGCAGCATATTAATGAGGAGATACATAGAGGCTGGGTAGATGGCTTTGTACCACAAGGGAAGATCTATAGAGGGCTCTGGGGTTGAGATGGTCAGTACCACTTCCTGGAGGAGACATCCTCCCCAAAGCAGACCAGCAAAATCCTAAGGATTTCAGGCCTCTGGGCAGTGTTCCAAGAACTCAGGCCACCGAAACTTCCCCACCCAGGGCCCCTAGGCACATACCTGGCTGTCTGTGGAATGATGTGATCTTATCTCACAGCCTCAAACCACATTAACCCAAGTTGTCTCAGGAACCAGTGAGAACATGATACAGTGGGAAAGGAGTGGATGTGGATTTAGGAGATACTAGGTTTATATCCTGCCTTTGAAACTATGAGACCCCAGGAGTATCAGGAGGGTAGCTCAGCTCCCACCCTCCCTGACTCATTCAGTCTGCTCTGCTTAGCCACCCACTAGTGAGAATCAGCTGTCAGATGAAGCTATAGATAGAATGTTTGTCCAATTTGTAGGTGTCCCAAAGCTGGGAGGTGTAGCTTGCATGTTGGATGACAGAACTAAGGGCCAAAAAGATGTCACCAGGATAGACTATTAGTCCCCATCTAATGAAGGGAATTTAATAGCAAAACGTAAAGGCTTATATTTGGGTTCAAAGAACCAACTATTGGACTTGTAGATAAACTGCAGGATGGGAAAGTTTGGCCAAACCATGGTTTGGGTGAAAATGATTTGGAGGTCTCAGTGGACTGCAAGCTCAATGTTAGAACGTATTGTGACATGTCCAGCAAAAAAAAAAAAAAAAAAGTGACTATGATTTTAGATTTAGATAATAGAAGCAGAGATTCAGAATGAGGGTGGGGGTAGTTCTGCCATCCTCTGCCATGGTCAGACTATGACACTTCATTTTTGGGGGATCCAAAATTGATCCCTATATGTCTTATTTTCTCAATGAGGTAGGGAGGGAGAGAATTTAAAACTCAAAAAATTTAAAAAACAAATGTTAAAAATTGGTTTTTACATATAATTGAGGGGAAATAAAATATTAAGGTTAAAAGATTGATACCATTTGTCTTTATATAGACTTTGTTTCCAGATTATCCCTATTCCCTCTCCCCTACCCAAGGAGTCATCTCTTATAACAAAGGCTGAAATAAAAGGGAGAGGGGAAGCAAAATGAATCACTATATCAAGCGAGTCTTCCAGTATATGCAAGGTTCCACATCCATAGTATCCCACCTCTACAAAAAAGGGGGGACGAGTACCTTTCTTCATCCACTCTTTGGGGCTAAATCTTTGAAAGGATACTGACAAACTGGAGAGTATCCAGAAGAGAGTGTAGCCAGGCTGGTGGAGGAATGGTTGGCCGTGTCATGCGAGGACAGTTGAAGGACTTGGGGGTTTTATTTGGAGAAAAGAAGACATAAAGGAAACACAGTAATTATCTTCAAGTATATGAAGTGATCTCATAAGGGAAGAGAAATTTTGACTCATTCTGCTTGGTCCCAGAGGATAGAACCAGGAACAGTGAGTAGAAATTACCAAAAAGTCTGTTTAGGCTTGAAAAAAGAAACAGAAAACCTCTCCAATGATGAGTGTCCCAATGGAGAGTGGGCCCCCTCTGGAGGTAGTGAGTTCCCCCTCATCTGAGGTCTTCAAATAGAAGCTGGATAAACACCAGACAGGTGCATTGTAGTGAGGATTCCTGTACTGGGATGGTGGCCTCTGTGGTCCTTTCCAACCCTGAAATTCAATGATTCTGCCATATTAGGGCAAGAAACTTTAGCTGTGTTATCCCACTCTTAGCCCAGCTCAACCCTATCCTGGACCTCCCTTTCTCCTGTTCCTCAGGGCTTAACCTCCCTTCCAGGAATTCATTTCAGGCTTTCTATAATTCAAAGGCACTGAGGCCACTAGAAACCTATAAGATGTCCTGACAGACGAGGTCACCATGCGGAATTACCACCCCTCCCTCTCCCCCCTACACAAACATGCTTGCAAAACTGTTTTGCTAAGTAAGAAAGTGTCCAGTAAACCTGTAAAAATACACTGACTCAACGTCTAAGAACTTGAACCCTGCCTTCTGACCTAAAGCCCTCAAAGCATTAGGATTTTAAGGGAATAATTTTTAAAATTACTGACAGTAATTTCTAACTTGATTTCCCTCTTTCTGTCCCTTTACCCACATTTCTGTTTCATCTCTCTTTCCCCCTGTCTTTGTCTCTCTCCTTTGTCTTTTTCTCCTTTCTATCTCTCTATCCCCATCTCTTTCTATGTCTGTGTGTGTCTCTGTCTCTGTTTTCCCTTTTCTCTCTCTCTTTCTCTTCTCTTTTACTCTCTCTCTGTCTCACTCTTCTCTCTCTGTCTCACTCTTCTTTCTGTCTTTCTCCTCTCTTTTCTCTCTCTTCTTTCATACTCTCTCTCTGCCTCTTTCTTACTCTCTCTTTCTCTCTCTCTTCTCTCACTGTCTCTCTCCCTATCTCTGTCTCTGTCTGGCTCCTCCCTTCCTCCCTCTTTCCTCTACAGGGAGTTCACAGGTGAAGACCATGTCCATCAATCAGATCCTCTCCAATGAAAACCTCATCAGTTACAACAAATTTGTCCAGGTAAGTGAGAAAGGAACAGGGAAAGATGAAGACACTTATTAATAAGTCTCCTTGATTGCTTTTAATAAAGAGAGTCAGAAGACAGAGAAAAAGAAATCTTAGAAGAAAAAAAAATGTCGCTGAGGACCCCACCATCCCCAGAAGGAAGCCACTTTTCCATGGCTCCTGTGTCTCTCCAAGCACACCCAGCCTCCTTTGCTGATCTTGGTTCCTTACTTACTTGTATGGCTCAGTAACTTCTCTGAGTCAGAGCAGTTGCAAGACCCAGTGTGAAGTGCTAGTGATTAGGGACTGTCTCCCTCTGCTGCTCTGGAAGACTTGTGGAAGTGTGGCTCCATATGAGGCTCCAGGTGTGGCCCTAGGTGAGGACTCAGGGCTGAGGGAGAAGGGCTTGTTGCCTCTGGCAAGTGGTTTTGGGGGCACTGAGTGGCCCACCTGACCTGAAGCTCCCACTACTACAGTCCCTCCTTTGGCCAGGGGTCTCTAAAAGGTTCTGGTTAATGTACATACATTACTTGAAAAGGACAAGATGTAAAGCTATTATCTGCTTCTAATAGATTAATCTATCAGAAGGGTGTTGAAAAAGATACTGGGTATCACAAAAAGAACCTTTGATTTATAGACATAAGGTCTAGATTCAAATCCTGCCTCTGTGACTTTGGTCTTTACTTGTCTACCCCTCAGATCCTCACCTCTAAAATCAAGGGGCTGAACCACATGATCTGTAAGGTGCTTTTTACCTCCCAATCTATGGTCCAATGATGATCCAGTGACCTGGAGTCAAACGCCAGCACAGTTACTAATTACATCCAAGGAGATAAGGAATGAACTGGAAGATGTTACTTCTGAGACATTGATCTTTAAGAGGCTGTAGAGAATGGGGGAGGTAAAGCAGGATTGGGGAAAGTCACCATCCCTATTTTCAAAGAAGAGATTGATGTTTGTATACCATAGGCCAGTGAGCTTGACTTTGATTCATGGGAAAATTCTAGGATGGTTCATTAAAGAGATTGTTTGTGAAAAATCTAGAAAAGGAGGCAGTGATCACAGAGGACTAGTGTGGCTTCATCACCAAGAGGGCATGTCAGATGAACCTTATTTTAAGGAGAGAACAAAAAAGCATTTATTTGTATGAATGAAAGAACATCTATTAAGTGCTTACTATACCCCAAGCATGATAGCTGGGCAGCTAGGTGGCAGGCCTGGAGTCAGGAAGATTTATCTCCCTGAGTTCAAATTTGACCTCAGATGCTCACTAGCTGTGTGATGCTGGCTGGGCAAGTCACTTCATCCTGTCTGCCTCAGTTTTCTCATGTGTAAAACAAGCTGGAGAAGGAAATGGCAAACTACTCCAGTATCTTTGCCAAGAAAACCTCAAATACGATCAGGAAGAGTCAGACATGACTGACAAAAATGACTCAACAACATAAGGCAACAGCGGGGACATATATGCAAAATTGAATCAGTCTCAGCCATCAAGTACATTAATTTTTAATGGGAGAGACCTTACATTTGGGGAAGATGTGGCCAGGGATTGGGTTACTTGAGCAGAGAAATTCTATTGATAGAATCTACCCAGATTTTAGCTAAGCATTTGATAAAGTCACTCATGTCTTCTTGTAGTTGGAGCGATGTGGCTTCTACAGAAGGAATGTTGAGTGTAGGGAGACCTGGCGGTAGAGCCAGGCTCCCAGGGGAGGTTTGTATGATGGTGGAGGGTGAAACGAGGCGATCTTCCATAGAGCTGGACAACATCATACAGAGGAGCCTCACTCAAGCTGTCTGTGGGTTCTCTCCTGGAACCGAATTTTCCTTGGTCTCATTGTCCTCTCTCCACTAACTCTGCCTTTGTCTTTCTCTCGGTGCTCACCACCCATCCCTCTCAGAGTTGTATCGACTGGAACCGAGAGGTTCTAAAGCGAGAGCTGGGCCTGCTGGACAGACACATCATTGACATTCCTCAGCTCTTCAAAACAGAGAGGAGGAAAGCAGTGGCGTTTTTCCCTGACTTGGTGAGAAGGAGGAACAGGAGAATGAATGGTGGTCTGTGATGTTGCTGGGATTATTAGTATCATTATTAATAATATCTCTCTAAGATTTGCAACAGCTCTGGGAGGGAGGGAGGCAGGCCTTATCATCCCTGCTTAATGAAGAGGGAAGTGTTTTACATTGACCTGGCATGGATGGGACAAGGAAGCCAAGAAGAGGCTAGAATTAATGGAAAACTCCAAGAGATCTGATCTGGAAGGCAGGAGAGCCTGATTTCAGTTTCTGCCTCTGGCTACATCCAAGGTTTCTATTGTACTTTAGGGTATACTAAGCATTTGTTCCTGTGTCCTTTGGTCCTCAGGACAGCTTGGTGGGGAGGGAGGGAGTTCAGGTCTTATAATTCCCATTCTCCAGATGAAAAAAATGAGGTTTCAAGAAAGAAGCATCTTGCTCAAATTCACATGGATATGAAGCAAAGATTCAAACTCAGGCTTTTTGATTCCAAAACTGGTGTTTCTTCCTTCTGGCCCATTATATCACAATGACCCCATTTTATGAAGTATAAACAAACCGAGGCATGAACTGGTTAAATGGCTTATCTAGAAGGACAAAATCAGTACGTAGCTATGCTGAGGTTCAAGCTTAAATCTTTCCAGTACACTGAGTTCCTTCAAATGTTGTCCCCATTGGACTGGACAGGGCTGTCTCCTATGACTTGATGGATTTCCTCTGACCTGCATGAAGTCCAATCATTTATTTGTTTTCTTGGAAAGAGTGTAAGGATCACAACACAGCCACAATGAGTGACCAGAATGGACCTGGAAGAAGAATCAAAAACTATAGGATCCCAGATTCAATCCTGGAAGGGGTCTAAGAGACTATGTAGTCTAGTCCTCCCATTTTATAGAAATAGAAACTGAGACCTGGGACAGGGAAGCATCTCAGCCAAAATTATGCAAGTAGTAAGTGTCCAGGGGGATTATAACCCAAGCGATCTGACTCCCAAGCAGGGATATTTCTGCTGCACTAAACTCCCTTCCAGAGGCCTGAGGACTGGAATAAAATCTCCATAAACCAAGAGAACCTGCTCTTTTGGCCAGTTTGTCCATAGGCAGGCAGGCCACTTATAAATCATCCCCGAGCCTGACATTGAATGGCCTTTCTTAATAATAACTGACATTTATCTAGCATTTTAACATTTACAAAGCACTCTGTGTTCACTCCCTGACTCCAGCCCCCTCTCTGCCCTGAAAAGTAGACCCCACAGAGATTATTATCTCTATTTTACAGATAATGAAACTGAGGCTCAGGGAGGTTGTGACCCAAGGTCACACAGCTACAAAGTCAGTGAATTGTTTCTTAAGCACTTACTGTATGAGAGGCACTGGGGAGACGCTGGGGTTACACATAGAGCAAAATAATGTTGTGTTAGCACAGAATCAAAGACTTCAAGAGCTTTTATATTAATAGATGGAAGCAATGTCTAGATCTTCTAAATATTTATATATCTGTATTCATTATCTATCATGTTTATCTATCTGTTTATCTCTCTCCTCTCGATGGTAGTAAGGAAGAAGCATTTGCGTTTAGAAAGTTACCCGATTATAAAGCCATAGAAGAATAGATTGACACACCCATTTTATGATAGAGTTGATTTGATTATGGTTACAGAATTGGAAATGGAGGGAGGGAGGTGGAGAGAGGAAAGATGGTGGGTGATGGAGGCAAACAAAGGGAGAGGGAGGCATCTCCCTCTCAGCACTGAGTTAATTCCTTTAGAGCTGAGTTTCTAGTCTAGGAGCCAAGGAACCTCCTAAGAGGTAAGCCTTGGTAAGAGGATGATCAGCCAGGGAAGTGACTAGAGGTAGGATGAAGATGAAGATGATGATGATGGTGATGGTGATGTGATAATAATGATGGTGGTGATGATAAGAAGAAGATGATGATGAAGATGATAGTGATGGTGGTGGTGGTGGTGGTAGGTGGGCTGGTTTCTTTCTGAGCTGGCTAATTCAAACACTGTAATTTACCATGTTTTGTGGTCTCCTTTCTAGAAGCTCTTGAGTTCTTTTTCAGGAGGCCTCCCTTCACAGGGGGATGAACAGGGGATACAGGGAGGGCAGGTGTCTACACCAGGTCACTTTCTGAGTCAGTGGTCAGACTGGACTGTGAGTGATGCCTCCTGACATAGAAGCCTAGGCTTCCTGCACATGAAAGATACAGGCTTTCTTCCTCTCCTGTCCTCCCTTCCTGTGTTCTTTCCTTCCTCTTTTCAGTTAAATCTCCCCTGCCCCTACATTTCAGCCTTGTTCCGAAACCCCTAACATCATTTCCTTTTCCTTCCTTCCTGTGAAAGCAGTGGCTGACATTTAAGATAATCTTGCAAAAGAGTTCAAAACACCCCAAATGGTTACCAGCCATTTCTTTCTTCTGCCCATCCTGGCCCCCATCTTAAATAATCATGGGCTGCGAATGATGGTAGGTCAGAGGGAGCTGTCTGCAAAGTTTCCTTCAAAGAAAGCACTCGATTCAGCAAAAATACGTTAAGTGCCTACTATGTGCAGTGCATTCTCTTGGGCATTTGGAATGCCAAAATAAACACCAGCATAGTTTGTGGCCTCAAAGAGCTTACAGTCCATCAGTCAATAAGTATTTATTAAGTACCTATTATGACATAGTAAGAACTGCAAATGCAAAGAAAGGCAGAAGATAGTCTCTGCTTTCAAGGAGCTCACATCTAATGGGGGAGATAACGTGCTCACAATTATGCACGGGAACAGACTAATTGAGGGGAGAGGAAATGTGGATTATATACAATAAATACGTATAACACAACAAACAGAAGAACTAATGCTTCTTAAGCACCTGCTATGTGTAAATGGCAGACGATGAGGGTGAGAAGATGGTGAGTCAGGCACTGAACTCATTGGAAAGAGAGATGTCAGGGACCTTGGAAGTCATAGAGCCCAACACTTTCAGAGGCCCAGAGTGATGGGGTCACTTGCCTAAGGTCACACAAATAGAGAGAGTGTGGAAGAGGTAAGATTCAAATCCAGGGCCTTTGACTCCAAATCCAGTATTCTATCCAATGCATCACTGTACCCTTCCATGAGAAGATACTGATAACAAGAATGGAGGGGGGTGATACAAGGGAATGATCTAGACCCCAAAGGAACAAAGAGGCCTTTTGGGAAAGGTGTGATAGAGACAAAGCCTACAGGTGGGAGTGGAGATCAAGAAATAGGTCTGTCTTTCCTTATGGCCCTGAGTCAGAGACAGGAAGATGAGCAGCCTTCAATTTAGAAGCAGCAAGGTTCTGGGCCTGGATTTGAACCTCACTCCTATCCTATACTACCTATATAACCTCAGGCAAGTCGCTTCCCCTTCTCAGCCTCAGTTCCCTCATCTGTAAAATGAGGGAGTTGGATTAAATAGCCACTGAGGACCCTTCCAATTCTAAGTCTCTGGTCCTATGAACAAGTCACTTAATCCCTCTGGGCCTCAGTTGCCTCATCTGTTAAATGAAGGAGTTGGACTACATGGTCTCTGAGGCCCCTTCCATTTCTAAATTTATGATCCTGTGTGTCACTGAGGGAACCAACATTTAACTTAGACTCCATCCTTACTCTGATGTAGTCCCTAATAAGGATAGGGAGAAGAGACTCCCAACCCCAAAAGCTCTAAAATACAATACTTCATACTTTGGAGAGGTGAAAACAAAGTCCTCTGTTAACTGAGGATGGGATTTTTACTGATTAGGGTGAGATGAGGAAAGAAAGGATCAAAGAAGGCTTTCTGGAATCAAGTTTTAGTTATGGATGGGCTAAATAGATGAAGTGCTGGGAGAAATCTGAGGATGGGAGGTAGCTTTAATCTGTTGGGCTAGAGAACGGTGAATGGAAGAACAGGCGTCTGAATTAAGTCTCGAGAGAAAGAGGAGCTTCTATCGAATCAGAGTAGATGAAGGGAGAAGGAGACTGTTACAAGAATCAGAGGTCAGGGCAGAATGAGCAGGAGCACAAAGTTGGGAGAGGGCAGGATGAGAAACAGGAAACCAGTTTGACTGAAGTGTACAACACATGAAAAGAAATTGTATGAGATAAGGCTAGATGGATAGTATAGAAGCAGAGAAGGAAGAGCCTTGAATGCCAGGATCATTGAAACTCATCCTTTGTTCATTGAGCCATGGGGAGTCACTAAAGGTTCTGGAGTAGAGGAGTGGCATGATTTTGGCAGGATATCAGAAGTTCTGTGTGGCCAGGAGAGCCTATGGTGATGTGATGTCTTTCCCTCTAACATTCCTGATTTTCTACTCTGTGATCACAGGTAAATATGCTCGTGTTGGGGAAGCACCTGGGGATCCCCAAACCCTTTGGGCCCATCATCAATGGGCGCTGTTGCCTGGAGGAGAAGGTTCGATCCTTGCTGGAGCCACTGGGCCTTGAGTGCAACTTCATTGATGACTTCACCCCTTACCACATGCTGCATGGGGAGGTACACTGTGGCACCAATGTCCGCCGGAAGCCCTTCCCCTTCAAATGGTGGAACATGATCCCCTGAGCTGGTTCCCTTCCCTCATTCTCTCCTTTGCTGGGGAACTTCAGTATGAGACAGAGGGGGGATTCGCCTGAAATTCAACAAAGCAAACAACCCTAGGAACCTTTGAGAGATAATGAATCCCACTGGAAACACCAAGCCCTTTCCCTATAATCCCTCCCCTACATTAGCTCTCTACCTGGGAGTTGAAAAGCTCAGAAATCAGGTCCTCCTTCTCTACCGTCCAACATGACCTCATCTTATGCTGATTCCCATGTTTCTCACATTTGAGACTCAGAACCAATCCCCCAAACTGTTTGCCTGCTATTTCTTCCTTTTGTAAACCCCTCTTTGGAAAAATTCCAGTTGTATCACAGCAATGTCATCTTCTTCCTTCAGTTAGGCCCCAGGCCCCACCAAGCTCACACCACCAGGCAAAAGGAAAAATTCACAAGCCAAGTTGGTTTGGTCCAGTTACTTCGGACCCAGTAGAGCAATAGAGCTAGGAAGCGAAATCATTCTTAATGTGAAAAGGTCTAAAAGATCAGGTGGAGACCATAATCACATCACACAGTAGCTCAGTCCTCAGAACAGGGCCTGCAAGTTACAATGAGAAGAATTTATAGGAGAGATATCTACAGGGATGGTCCTTTTGTTCTGAGAAAATCCAATGTCCCTCTGCTAGACTCTAAATTCCTAGAAGTCACATTATACATATATATGGGTATATGTGTGTATATATATATGTATATATATATACACGTATCAGTTATATATCTTCCCATCTCTCCCCTAGTACTGAGTTCAAGGTCTTGCGCACAGTAGGTGCTAAATAAATGAGTTTATTTTGAAGTGTGAATATGAAGCTAGGTTTCTGACAGATGGATAAGATTCTCTTTGTCATCCAGCATTCAGGAAATTGACTCCTGGTCTGAAAACCTGAGATCTCTTGGGAGTTTAGAGATACCAAGAATTCTGTGAGATTGAGAAGAGTGGAAAAGTCAACAAGCATTTAGTAAATACTTAACTATGTGCCAGGTGTAGTGCTAAGTATGGGGAGAGAGAGATAGAAACAAAAAGAAAGACCGAGTTTATATGGTAATGAGCAAAGACAGCCTATGAAAGAGAAAAGCCGGGGGTGGGAGGGTTGGAGAAGGGAAGACATTTAGAGAACAGAGAGAGATAAAGATAGGAGCTTGGCTAACCTAGGCACTTTCTCAAAATGGGGGCGGTAGGAAGAACAGACGAATCAGAGAAAGGGGTCTCAGAGGAAAAGACATCTTCCAGGGCAAGAAAAGTCATAGGATCTCCCAACTGGAGAGGGGCCATGCAGTTTAAGTCATACCAGAACAAGCATTATCTCTGCAATGAACCCAACAAATGGCCATTCAGCCTTTCCATGAAGACCCACTCAGTGACAGAGAGCTCACTCCTTTCCCAGGTAGCCATTCCACTTTGGGGCAGCTCTAACTGTCAGGAAGTTTCTCTTGACCTCAGTCCTTGATTTGCCTCTGTCTCTAGTTCAGCTCCCTGAGGGTCATCCCTCTTCTATCCCACAGGCCTTCAAATATTTGGCCTTTATGGTTATTTTATTATTAATGTGGTAATATAACATATTATCATAATGATACATTAATAAAATGATCATAAAATACATTACTACATTAATATGGTAGGTAGATAGCTGGCCTCAGATTTAGGAAGACCCAGATTCAAATCCTACATCAGACACATATTAGCTGTGTGCCCATGATTGGTTGTTGTTTGTCCTTCCTGAAGAGGACCAAAATGACATCACTAAGTTAGAGTCAAATTCTGATGCGTTTGACTATGGCTGATCAGACCAGCACGAGCTCAGAATGTCTACCACAGGTTGGGCACAAGTAGTCCATGTGAACATTTGGAGTGGACTCTCTAAATTTGCACATCTTGTGTTCCCTTTGAGCTACTTCAATCCTGCTTTACTCATAGAGCACAGCACCTTCTTTGATGTGGGCAGGCATGTTGAGCTGTCCTGTGCCAGGTGTCAAATAATCAATTCCAAAGGTCTTAAGAGAGACTTTGGGTGTCCTTACATTGCTTCTTCTTACCTCTGTGTGAGCTCTTGCCTTCATAAAATAGTCTTTTAGGCAAGCCTATGTTTGGCATTCCAACAATGTGGCCAGCCCATTGGAGTTACGTTCTCTGTAGTAGGATTTGAATACCTGGTAGCTCAGCTTGAGAAAGGACCTCGGTGTCTGATACCTTATCTTGCCAGGTGATACTCAGAATCTTCCTAAGATGATTCAAATGGAAGTGATTCCATTTCTTGGCGTGGCATCCCGTTTTTACAGGCCCATGTGAGCCCATGAACAAATCACTTAACCTCTCAGTACAGTAGGCAACTCTTTAAGACTCTGGCAGGGAAAAGACACCTGTCTGCATTGAGAGGGGAATTTTCATTCTGGGAGTTCCACATACCCCTGAAATCACAGTTCTAAACCATATCCCCGTGCCGAAAAAAAAAGAAGAAGGATAAATCTCATTTCTATGGTGCTATGGAGTACAGATTGGATTATATCCCTGTTGTTCCAGATAAGGAAACTTGACTTGAGAGAACTGAAAAGATATGTCCAAAGACACAAGACCAGTAAGGGATTCAGACTCTACTTTCTTCATCACAGGCCCTATTCTCTTTCCACACACCAGGGTCATGATGTAGAAGGGTAAAAAGACTGGTGGCTGCATCCAGCTAGCTGGAAGATAGTCTGTTGTTTCTAGCATGGGATGTAGAGGAATCCTACCTGAACCCTGCCATGATTTTTTATCAGCAGGTCTTATTTCTAAGACCTGTGTGCTGGAGGATGGGGAACTTCTGGGGGGCAATGCAGCCAAGTAAAGATGGTGGCTGGAGCTGGTGGAGCAGCGAGGAATGACTGCTGGCTGGGAGTGCCAGCCCAGACAATGGAGCCCCAGGGATGGCATGGCTCTTCTCCTCAAGTGGGTGTGTTACCTGCGATTTTGGCTCAGCTGCTGACACTCAGCAATAAATCAAGAGAAAACACAAGAAATTCATTCTTGATCTCATCCAACTTCCAAGCTTGGAATGAGGCTGGAAGGGCAGAAGGGGTCATTTGCAGTCCACCTTTGACCTTGCTTAAAGTAGGTGCTTCACAAATGGTTGGCAATTACATGAAAACACTTGATCGCTGTCACAGAAATCACAGAACGCCAGTAAAGGAAGGAAGCTGAGAACCTAGAATGTAAGGACTGAGGACCTTAGAACACAGAATGTCAGGGCTAGAAGTGGCCTTAGAACATGGAATGTCAGTGGCAGAAGGAACTTTAGATCATAAAACATTGGAGCAGAGAGACCCTTAGAACATAGAATGTCAGAGTAGTGAGTTATCTTAAAAAATAAAACATCAGAACTTAAAGGGATCTTAGAAGATATTAAGACTGGGAAAGACCTTAGAAAAGAAGTCAGGACTGGTGAGGCTAGGCCTTGGAGGCCAAAATGTTAGCTCTGGAGGAGACTTTATATCACATCTAAAACAATAGCTCTATTTTGTTGTAGTGTTCATCCCTCATTGCCGAAGAAGACCATGCCATCAGAGAAATGATGACATGACTTGCACTTGACTTTATTTTGAATGAGGGAGGGTTGTGCAGGTCACCGGCCTCACTTTCTCCTCCTGGGCCATCTGGATCCAGTGACCAGATATTCATCAGGATGACTGGAGATGGCCCAGGGTGCAATGGGAGACGTTGACCCCTTTAGACCAAGGCCTATTCGGTACACTCACTTGGGGTGAGGTAACGCCCATTCAGTAAATAGGCCTGTTTAAGAAGTAGTCAGGGGATGGCCCCTTTGATGAGGCAAAGAAAAGTAACTAAATCAGGCTGGGAGGGAAACATCAACAGTTACTACTGATAATCACTCTTAAGCTAGGAGGGTCCAGAAAACAGCCCTTAAATGGAGGTTGGGCAGGGGTCTAGTGTGGTACAGTCTATGGGCTTCAGAGTACAGTAGAGTTAAGGTTTTGGGAAGGAAAAGGAAGGGAAGAGGAAGGGAAGGGAAAGGAGAGGAAAGGAAAACTGGGCATCCTCTGGCCATCCAAATTTAACTTCCTTTGGATAGGAGAAGGAGGGGAGGGGGAGATAGAGAGGAGAGGAGGAGCTGAGTTACCTAGCTAGCTGGGTCTCCATTCAGGCAGCTGGGTCTGTTCAGAGGTTGTTGTGTTTGTCCTTCGTTGCTGAAAAAGACCATGCTATTAGAGAAATGATGACATGACTTGCACTTAACTTTGTTTTGAGTGAGGGAGGGCTGTGCAAAGCCACCAGCCTCACTTCTCCTCCAGAGCCATATGGATCCAGTGAGCAGATATTCATCAGGATGACTGGAGATAACCCAATTTTACAAATGGGGCCACTGAGGCTTGCCCCAGTTCATAAAGTCAGTCAGTGGCAGAATTGTGAATCAAATCCAGACTCCAGGGTCTTCCTCACTAGGCAAAATTCCAGGCATTCACAAAGCAAAGGGGGAAGAATTATGAAGGAGTCAAGATTTGTCTTTAAGTGCCTTCCTGTTCCTCCCTTTCAGCTCCTCTCTCAACTTCCAGAGTCCTCTGCCCACCTACACCCTGTGCAAAAGAGTACCAGCCTTTGTTTCATCTAACACTGATATTATCCCTTCCAGGGGTAGTTTGCATTGTACCTAGGAGAATGAAAAATTTCCAGGATCCAAGAGAGTGGGTCTCTAGTGGAACACTTTCAGTCTCACCCAGAGGGGCAATATGTTTGAGGTGGGTAGTGGGGGAGGCTTCCTGAAATCGCAAATACAGAATATCATCAGAGTAACATGGGACCTTAGGAGCTGTGTAGATCAATACTTTCATTTTACAAATGAAGAGCCTGGGGCCCTGAGCATCACTGGCGATGGAAGCCAAGTTTCCTACCTCCTAGTGATAGTCTAGTCTACCTGTGTGTTAGTCAGGCCCTTGGATGAGACTCCCTGTCTCCTCCAGGGCTCCTACCCAACTAGAAGGAAGCGATGCTGCTTCTCATCATGAAAGGATTTCAGGCTCTATGCCTTGCCAGACTCAGGTTGACTCATTTTATAGGACTTAAAATCAGTAATTTCAGGATTTCTCCAGCAGGTTTCCAACACTGAGGCAACCCAAGCTGGTGGAGAAAAAGCTCCTGCAGATCCTGTTGGTGGGCAGACTCACTGATGTAGGCACCTCACAATCAGGCTATGAGGAAATCCTAGAGAGCTAACAGCTAGATTCTCAAAGATGGAAAATCAGGCAGAAAGGTCTTAGAAGCTTGCCTCTTCCTGTTCGTATGTTGGTTTACAGGCTCATAAGAGTTGGTGGTATAGGGGATAGAGAGCTGACCCGAGCCAGGAGTCCCACCTCTGACATGTACTGGTTGAATAGTGACCCCGAGTAGTCACTTTACCTTCTAGTGTTCTAGGTACAGACCTGCATCGGTAGAGGGAGTATTCATACCTGGAGTTCCCTATATTACATAAATCACAGGCCTAGTTCATACCTCTTACTCCTTTCACAGAACCTCCAAGTTAGGAGGGACCTCAGAAGCCCCCTATATTGCATCCCTTAGCTGAAAAAGGGATTCAATATATAGCCTAACCAGAGTGGTCTCTCAACTCTTGAGGGTAGGGGCTATTTCTTTTCTGCGGGGGACACTGAGGCTGAGATAGGTCAAGGGACTTGCCCAGGATCACACAGTTAGGAAGTGTCCCAGACAGGATTCAAACTCACATCTTGCTGACCCCAAGTAGAGACATTCCATCGACTGTACCACAGAACTGCCTCCAGAAGGAGATTCCTGTCCTTTCCAGCTTATTTATGTCCTTTTTAAATTAAAATGTGGCTCCTAGAACTGCATGCAGTCTTCTGGAAGGGGTCTGACTGGGGCAGAGGCTGGCCGCTCTTTTCCTTAAAGCTGACCTCTGCACTTCTGTGAACATTAACTTTTTTCCTCTCATCTCCCCCTTATAACTATTCTGTGACCTGCAGTTTATCCAGCTGCCAGAGAGCTGTAATGTACAGGGTTCTTGGAACAGAGCATGAGTCAAGGGCATTACATTCTCGGAGAATGAGCTGGGCTGTCCAGTATTAAAAGTACCCTGAAGTGTCAGCATGGGTGGCTTAGATGATTCTCTTTTTAATCCTTCCTGTTTCCCTGTTTCAGAAGATGATCAGATAAAGTGAACCTGGGGGGCAACTCCTGTTGTAGTTGGCATGATTTCCCCATTGATTCATCCTGAGTGGGAGCTCACCTGGAGAGAGGGAGGTGGCCGGGGAAATTCAAGTCTGCTGCTCAACTCGGATCCCTGATCTTTTAGTCTTGATTTACTGTGATGAAGTTAGAGTTTCCTTTGCTTGTGAAATTGGGCTGTAGCCTCTCAGGGCCCCAGCTTTCTTTCCAGAATAACTGAGTGAGACTAAAGTTCCTTTCACCCACAGTATTTTATGTTCAAAGTTCTAAGGGTCCTCCCAGCCCTGATATTCTGGGCTCTGACAACCCGAGGCTAAATAAATTACAATAACTGCCATCTGGCTTCTGATTCCACTATTCAATAGAAGCCGCTCTCTCCAAAGTGGATCCTTCTCAGGCTTCATTTTTCTTGACTTTTCTGTCATGTTTGACCTTCTCCCCTACCTGGGACATGTTCTTTTCCTTCAGCTTTCATGACACTTTTATTTCCTTGTTCTCTTCCGACCTAGTGGAAAGCTCCTTCTTAGTCTACCAAAGGGTTTGCCTTCTGGTAAGCTCATGAGCTCCCATCATTTGAACAACCCTTTCTGTGCAGATACCCACTAAATCAAAAAATGCCAGAACTAGAATTGGAGATCCTGGGTTCAAATTCTGTCTCTGCACCTTGTATGACCTTGGGGAAGCTACTTTATGTCCCTGGGCCTCAGTTTCCTCATCTGTAAAGTGAGGAGATTGGACAAGTTGGCCTCAGTTTCCTCATTTGTAAAATGAGAGTATTAGACTGGATAATATGTCCAACCACTAATGGACATCTCTGTTGGGATGTTCTATAGGCCTCTCAAGATCAACGTGTACAAAACAAAGATCTCCCCCCAAACCAATGCCTCTAACTCTCTTTACTTTTTTGTAGGCCACCTTCATCCTCCCAGTCACCCAGGTTTTGTATTCTCATAGCTACCTTCAGTTTTACGCTCTCTTACACATCTAACTGTGTGTCCTGTGACAGAATCACACAGAATTTTAGTGTGGAAGGGGACCTTAGTGTTCATCTTGCCCAACCCTCCCAAAAGAAGCACTGTTATCACCCACCTAGCCTGACAAGAGGTCATCCTTTGTTTAAAGCCTTCTTATATGGGAACCCCCTCCCTGCCATCATTCCTGGTGAGCTGTTACCCTTTGGGGTAGTTCTTTTCAGAAATTTGCTTCTGGCCTCACTGGAACTCTTTGTCATTTCTGCCCATTTTTCTTGGTTTAGTCTAGTCCCACTCTCCTCCAGGGCAAATACCCCTAATACTTCCAACCAATCCTCCTTTAGCCTGGAAGTGAGACACTCCACCAACTCCTCCTCTAAACATTCTGTCTGACAATGATTTCTCTCTTAAATTGTATTACCTAGAAGCGAATGCAACCAGGACAGGGCACAAAGGAATGGTTGCCCCCTTGTTCCAGGAAGCTACAGCCCCCTTAAAGCAGCCCAAGTTTGCAATAGCTTTCATGGCTGATATATGACCCTGGTGACTCACTGAGCTTGTGGTCCACTACAACCAGGGATGCTCTGTGGCAGGCTTGAACCTCCCCCCTACTTAGAGAGCTGATTGTTACATTTTGGGCAAATGCTCCAAATAAGGACTTGGTTCATTGGTTTGTGGATTGCCTAGAGTTAAGAAAATGATGAAGAAAATGGATATAATTCAGACTAAGTTTAAAAGTGTGTTGGGTATTTATTTTTAGGGCTGGATGTTAAATATTGACCATCACACCCCTGATTACCATCCCCACTAGATCTTTTCATTCAAATTGCTGTCCAATCTTGCCATGCTCTTGTACTTATGAAGCTATTTAAAAAACTCAACTCAACTGTAAGACTTTAAATGTATCTCTATTAAATTCCAACTAATTAAACTTGGCCCAGTTTTCTATCTTTTCAAGATCTTTTGGGATCCTGACTTCTTCAGGCAGTGTGTAAACTGTAGTCTCAACTTTGTTTCATCTGCAGATTTGATGAGCAAGTTTGTCTATGTCTTTGTCAGAGAGAGGTCTTATAGTACACTCTGGGTCTGCATACATTCAACCAGAGCCCTCCTTTGAGGTGAACATTGAACCATTGATAATTTCTCCAAGTTCATCTAATTTCCAATCCATAAAAGTCTCCAATTGTCTAGCCTACATCTCTCGATCTTTCTCATAATCCTACTACATACTCTATTGCTAAAGACTTTGGGGCAGCTAAGTGACAAAGTAAATAGAGTGCTAGACTTGGAGCCAGGAAGTCTTGAATTTGAATCCTGTCTTAAGACACTTACTCTAAGCAAGACGTTAAATTGTTTGCCTCCGTTTATTCATTTGTTTTTGTGGCTATTTAGTCATTTTCAGTCATGTTTGACTCTTCATGACCCCATCTGGGGTTTTCTTGCCAAAGACACTGAAGTGGTTCCCAATTTTCTTCTCCAGCTCATTTTACAGATGAGGAAACTGAGGCAAACAAGGTAAAGTGATTTGCCCAGGGTCACACGGCTAGTTAGTGTCTGAGGCTAGATTTGAACTCAGAAAGATGAGTCTTTCTGACTCAAGAACCAATAATGTATGCACCACTTAGCTAGCTACCCTTTTCATCTGTACATTGTGGATAATAATAATTTACCTCATAGAACTATTGTATGGATCAAATAAAATAACATATGTGTGTTTTGCAAATCTTATAACACTATGTAAATAAATGCTAGCTGTTATTATTAATCTAATTAAACCGTGTTTACAGTATTCCCTGTTCTACCAGTATAGTAACACGCAGCATAAAAGAAAATAACCTTAGTCTGGCATGACCTATTCATGACGAAGCCATGCTGAATCTTGGTGGTCACTGCTTTCTTTCCTAGATGGTTACTAATTATTCCTTTCACAGTCCTTGCTATCATTTTGCAAGGAACTCAAGTCCAGCTCACTGGCCTCCAGTTTGCAGATTCCTTTCTCTTCCCTTTACAGAATGTGGGCAGCAATTCTATAATACTTTGTTCATTCCTCATAATCTTTTCCCATGATCCCTTCTTTCCCTCACCCTCTCTGCCATGATTGTGGAGCCTGACAGTGGTTCCATGATTATATCTGTTGCTTCTGGTGTTGCTTTATTTATCTTAGGTATCAACTTCCCATTGGTCATTTGTGTGCATGTGTGTGTGCACGCATACATGCACATGCGTGTGTGGTCATTGCCCATTGATACAATGTTGCCTAATAGAAAGTTCAGTGGCTCTAGAATCCGAGCACCTGGGTTCAGACCCAGGTGCGTATTTACCTGCACAATGTTGGTCACATCTTTTAATCTCTCAGGACCTCATCTCTACTTACAAGGAGACCTGCAGGTTACACGTAAAGGGAAGGGGTCAAAGGAGAAGGCCTTTAAGGTTCTTGTCTATTCAACCTCCATCATAGCTCTTCCATCCCTCCCTTTGACTCTAATTACAGGACCTTGACCATTCTATGCAGGGGTATGCTGGTAAAGATTTAACAACTGGCTCTTCACACAAAGAAAAAAGGACGTACAATACACTTTTAAATGTCATCTACATGTTTTCTCCATCACTTTCTTAAGCCTAAGCAATCAGCAATACAAAATATCAAGCCTTAATTTGTAGCATTTGCTGATTTCCAAGGTGTAAATGCTCCCACTGAAAATTTAACAGTTGGCTCTCTTGAGTCAATTCAAGCTGGTTGCAGCACACTGAAGCCCTAGGCTGGGTCCTTTTCCCTGGGTTATTGAGTAATCTCCTAATTAGCCTCTGCGTTCCCAGTCTCTCCTCTATCCAATTCATCCTTCTTTTTTTTTTCAGTAATTTTTCAGTCATATCTGACTCTTCAAGTCCCCATTTGAGGTTTTCTTGGCAAAGATACTGGAATGGTCTGCTGTTTCCTTACAGATGAAGAGACTGAGGCAAACAGGGTTAAGTGGCTTGCCCAGGGTCACACAGCTAATAAGTGTCTGAGGCCAGGTTTGAACTCAGGAACATGAGTCTTCCTGACTCCAGGCTTGGTGCTCTGTGTACTCCATACTATGATACCCTCTATCTGTTCTCACCTTTCATAGAGTCGCTAAAATATTCTTCCTAAAGTGCAAATCTATATTTCCTCACTGATCAAGAAGTTATTGTGGCTCCCTATGGCTTTTTGGAGAAAATCCAAGCTTTTTTGGCATGGAAGAGAGTGCTGAACTTGGTGTAAAGAAGATATTAGTCACTTACCTGATTTAAGCCTCAGTCTTCCCACCTGTAAAATGGGGATAACAATGATATCTATAACTCAGAGCATGCATTGTGAGGATAGAATAAAGTAATGTATGCAAAGTGCCTTGCAAACTTTAAAATATTAGCTACTATTATTATCACTAATGTTTAAAGCCCATCACAACCAGGGTCCAATCCACCTTTCCAGATGTATTTCTTGTTATTCTCCTTCAGGCCTTCTACACTTCAGGCAAAGTGGTCTACTTGCCATTCCCCATACAAAATATTCCATCCCCCATTCCCATGTGCCTTTGCACAGGCTTCCCCTTTAGCCTGTAACACTATGCTTCATCACCTCTGCCTCTTGGAATCTCTAGCTTCTTCTAGGTTCAACTAAAATGCTATCTCTTTCACAAAGTCTTTCTGGAATCTTCTGATCCCCTTCTCTTTCCCCGAAATTATATTTGCTGAGTCTGTATTTTGTATTTCATTGTCTCTGTATCTTTTGTATCTTTCTGGTAGAATGTTAGTTTCATTTTTTTCCTTGTACATAGTAGGCTTGACAAGCACTAGGCACTTAACAGTTGCTTACTGAACATTTGAACTGTGCCTCACTTTAATAAAAATATGAAAATCTTAATTGTATATTGCCAGTAAATTAGGGTTGATTCTTTTCATAAGAAAAGTACTCTTTGTTTTAAAGAAACCTTACAGTGAATCTTTCTATGAACAGAGATTCCCAATAAATATAGGGTAACCCCAAATCTTAAGACTTTTGGGTCACTCTATATATTCTTTGCAGGATTTTTGAAAAATTGTTGATGATCTGAATTAGTAGAAGGAGTTTCCTTATCTGGGAACTCCTCAGAGCAATGAAATACCAAGTTATGAAAATCTTAATTTCATGTGGCAAATAAATTAGGATTAAGATTCTTCAATTTAAAGGAACCCTATGGTGAATTTTTTGTAAAAAAAAAAAAAAAAGCTTCCCAATATACAGGGTAACCTTAAATCTTAAAACTTTGAGGTTACCCTACATATTCATTGTTTAATTTGATTTTTTCTAAAAAAAAATGCTTCCCTCAACTTACTGTCATCACATTTGACTTAAGGAGGGAATAACATGCACACTCAATTTGGCATGAAAATCTATCTTACCTTGTGTGATTAAGGAAATTTATGGTTCAGATTTGCACCTACAATAAGACACATTTGAGAAGAAGAAGCTGGATATTTTATTGATTTACAGAAAAGGCAAATGCATGAACAGTTTAGAGCTACAGCACAAATAATTAATATAGCCTAATACTAATATAATGATAGCAATATTAATATAGGTATAAGAGGAAATAGAAAAGCATCACCAATTCAGGGAAGCACCAACACCTGAATTTTCTCAGCTGGGGAATCCCGGGATATAGCTTTCAGGGTCTGAACTGGGAGCAAGTGGTCCCAGGCAGAGCGTCCCCTCCATGGGTGAGATTCCAAGGACTTACACTAAGCAAGGAAAGTTTATAGGGACCTAGACAAAGAAGGCTTTTTGCCAAAGGCTCCGCACACTGTTCCAAGCTGATCAGGCACATGGCCATGGGAATACAGGTTTTGTCCATCAAGGAGATATCATACGGGGGCCACAAGATATAAGTTAATTAATCATATACTAGGAGGATTAGCCAAATCTTCCAAGTATTATCTATGTGTTCCGGGAGTGGCTAGTTCCCGGAACATTAATACATGGCCAACTCACATATGTTATATTCCTTGAGAGGTCACTGAAAGGACAGAGTGAACTTACTTTATTCAAGGGATATGAAATATTCCTTCATACCTACAGTAAAGTAGGCGAGAAGGGGATAATTGGGATGGGGGGTATAATAGAAGGGAGGGCAAATGGGAGGAGGGAGTAATTAGAAGTAAACTCTTTTGGGGAGGGACAAAGTCAAAAGAGAGAACAGAATAAATGGGGGCCAAGATAGGATGGAGGGAAATATAGTTAGTCTTTCACAACATGAATATTATGAAAGTCTTGTGCATAACTACACATGTAGAGCTTATATTGAATTGCTTGCCTTCTCAGTGGGGATGGGTGGAGAGGGAGGAAGGGAGAGAAGTTGGAACTCAAAGTTTTAGGAATGAATGTTGAGAATTGTTTTTGCATACAACTGGGAAATAAGAAATACGGATAATGGGATATAGAAATCTATCTTTCCCTACACGAAAAAAGAGACAATGAGGATGAGGGAAGGGAGGGGTGTGATAGAAGGGAGGGCAGATTGGGGGAAGGGGTAATCAGAATGCACAGTGTCTTGGGGTGGGGGAAGGGGAGAGATGGGGAGAAAATTTGGAACTCAAAATCTTGTGGAAATGAATGTTGAAAACTAAAAATTAATAAATTTTTAAAAATGCTTCCCTCTCGAGCATACAATGTGAGACATGCTTGTATGTGGCACCTAGCTGCTCTGACAGCTTTCTAGTCTTCTTACCCTTGATTCCTGTCCACGCACTTTTTGATCTTGCTGACCTCCTGACTGTTCTGCATATATTACACTCTATCTCCTGACTCCTTGTTTTTACTTTGACTGTTTCCTATACTTGGCATGTTCTTCCTCCACACCTTTGCCTCCTAACTTTGCTGGATTCCTGAAATTGGGGATGACCTTGAATTGAGGAATGGCTGAGCAAGTTATAACATATGAATATGAGGGAAAACTTGCTGTAAGAAATAGTAAGGGGGATGATTTCAGAGAAAACTGTGAAGACCTATACGAACTGATGCAAAGTAAAGTGAGCAGAACCAGAAGAACACTGCACACAGTAGTGGCAACATTGTAACAATGGTCAACTCTGAAAGACTTTGCAACTCTGATCAACACCATTACCAATCACAATTTCAAAGACTCGTGATGAAACACTATCACTATCCAGATAAAAAATGGAGGATAGATTGAAGTATACTTTCTTTTCTTTTTCTTTCCTTTTTTCTTTCATTATTTTTTCATTCCTTCTTTCTTTTTTTCCTTTTTTTGGGGGGAGGGTATGGTTAATGTGGCTAATGTGGGAATTTATTTTGTATAACTACATATATTTGAAATGGGTTGATTTTTTTTTTCTTTTTGCTTCTCAAAGGGTAAAAGAGTGGGAAGAGGAAAGGAGAGAATTTTGAATTGAAAATAAACTAGAAATTGAATTAGAAACAGACAGCTCAAATTTCACCTTCCACAGGAGGCCATTACCAGATCTCATGCTCCACCCCCTGCTAGTGCTTTCCACTTTGAAATTACTGTCTATCTACTCTCTCTATATATATCATATGTGAGTTAGTTATTTACAAGTTGTCTCCCCCATTAGACTGTGAGCTCCTTGAGGACAAGGACTCTGTTTTTGCCTTTCTTTGTAATCCCTAGGTTTTAGCATAGTGCCTAGAATGTAGTAACCACTTGATAAAAAAGCGTGTTGATAGACTGAATATTGCATTTCCCTTGTCTCCCATGATGATCACTAAGCACTGTTATTCATTCTTGTACAATGGGAGGATGAAATAAAAAGTCATCAAATTTTAACTAGACTAATTCCTATTAAGGGTTGACCAGTTCTCAATGATCTGAACTAAAGTGAGGGCACAGTGTTATCTGAACAGGGGATTAGAATGGAAGCTTTTTGACTATTGATGATATAATTTTTCTTTTTCTTTGGGATGGGTGGGGCAAGAGTTTAAATTCTGGATGACAAATTGCAATGTCTGAAGTCACTCCTGTTTTGACTCCTGTTTTGTCACTCCTTTTCCTGGTGGGAAAAGACTCACACTTGTCTTTTCTAGAAATTGTTAAGGATTCAGCAAATGTCAGTTGTAAAAGACCTTAATACTTCCACCACCCTGGTACAGGCTCCTATCTCCTCACAAGTGGACTATTACAATAGCTGCTTGGGGGTTTGCCTGCCTTAAGTCTCTCCCCACTCCACTCCATTCTCCATTCAGTCACCAAAATGATTTTCCTAGAGCCTATGTCAGAACATGGCATCACCATTCCCCTTTCCAGTAGGGAATCAGTAAACTTTGGGGTTCCCCATCATGTCCAGAATCAAAACCAAAATCCTCAGTTTGTTCTTCAAAGCCCTTTACAACCTAGCTTCCTTCCCCTACCCTTACCTTTCCAGTCTTCTTACACCTTATACCTTACATTCTTCCCAGTACCCTTCAATCGAGTGACTCTGGCTTCCTCATTCAAGATACTGCATCTCTCAACTCCTGACTCCAGACTGGGCATTTTTGCTGGCTGTATCCCAGGCCTGGAAAGCTCTCCCTCCTTATTTCAGCTTCTTGGCTACCCTAACTTCTTTCAAATCACAGCTAAAATCCCACCTTCCACAGGAAGCCTTTTCTAATCCCTCTTAATTCTAGTGCTTTCTTTCTATCAATTATTCCCTATTTACCCTGTATATCATTTGTTTGTATGTAATTGTTTACATATTGTCTCCTCCAGTAAATTGTGAACTCCTCCAGAACAGGAACTGTCTTTTGTCATTCTCTGTATCCCAGAGTTTAGAACAATGCCTGGCATGTAATAGATACTTAAAAAATGCTTATTGTCTTACTGAGTTGTTGGGGGTGTAAGCTCAGTTTCATGTGGACAGTCTCGGGCAGGTAAAAGGTGAGGACTTCTAAACCTTAGAGTTCTCATGAGGCCTCCCAGGGAACAGCTGGGAATTGAGGCATGAGACCCGGGCTATCTCATGCATTTCCGCCTCTTCCCCATGGGAAACTTGCTGGGGAGAGCATCCCACCCTTGAGATTAATCCATGGTCTGAGCGCACTTGTTGTTGTCTAGCTAAGGGCTGAGAGCAGGCATGGTATTCAGGTGCAAACTATGCAGCGGGAGAGCTTAAGTAGGGTCAGGAAAGCCTGAAGGCTCTCTTAGCGCTGAGGGGCCCTTAGAGGGCAGAAGGTCCCTCCCCTTTCCCACTCCCATTCTCTTGCTGTATGATCTTTGCCTCCTTGGGAGGAGGATTCCTCTCTCCTGAGGAAGAATTCATCCTGCACATGTAACCAAGACCGTGAATAAAGCCTAACCCTTATTTGACTCTGGAAAGTCTCTTCTCTCATACGTTTATCCGGTTTGGCCGCCGAAGACCAGGAAAGGTAAGACTCGGGTTGCCCATCGGCCTCAAGGCCGGACAGTTAAATGCACGAGATAGCCTGGGTCTCACGCCTCAATTCCCAGCTGTTCCCTGGGGGGCCTCATGAGAACTCTAAGGTTTAGAAGTCCTCACCTTTTACCTGCCCGAGACTGTCCACATGAAACTGAGCTTACACCCCCAACACTGAGTGACTTGAGAGAAGAATGAAGAATCACTGAAACTGCTGAGTTAGTGTTCTTGGAAGCCAACTTGTTGGCTTTCAAGGGATTAAAGTAAATTCTACCAGCTTCTTCCTTTTTTTTTTTTTTATCTCTCTCTTCTTCTTCTTTCTAGAAATCTGATATTCTGAAAAATCATCAAGTTTTCAAAGGAAATGCAAATCACTCCCATTGAAACAACTCAGGAAGGTAAGTCATCATTATCATCACTAAGGAGGAAGGCAAGGATGACCAATTATCCTGTGTTACCCTAATAACCAGTAGACTAGGCTCAGGGAAGTCTCCTCACCAGACTTTCGCTCAAGATGAAGCCAGAGATCCGGTGTCCAGAGTCCACCATTTCAGTTACCTGACTGATAATAGCATTTTTCCTCAGGAAGTAGGAAGAGCCTTGTTCTTGGTGAATACTTAGGCAGGACAGGGTCTAGATAAGAGAGGGGATTCTAAGATGCCAAACTTTGTGGCTCTCATATGTAACCACATATATTGCCAAGGAGGTGGCCCACTGAAAGCACTGGCCTTTTCCTTCCTCTGCCTGAATTCTCTCCCTGATTGTCAAAACCATTGATCTTTTGGACTTGCCCAAGGTGGGAGTGGAGAATTCTTAGGATCATAGGATGTAGAGATGGGAGAACCTGGAATGTTGGAGCTAAGAAGGACCTTAGAACATAGAATGTCAGATCTGTCTGGGAGGGAGCTTAAAATCTAGAATGCCAGGGCTTAGAGGGCCCTTAAAGCCTAAAATATCAGAGCTGGGAAAGTCCTTAGAACATAGGAGATCAGAGCTGGGAGGGCCCTTAGAACATAGGATGTTGGAATTGGGAGAGTCCTTAGAATGGAGAATGTCAGAGCTGGGGGTGCCTGAGAATGTAGACTATAAGCATGAGAAACCACCTTAAAGCAGAGGCTGCCTGAGCTGGAGGGACCTCCAGGAGCCTTCCTATTATCAGTACAACCTCTTCATGCTACAGTTGAGGAAAGTGAGCTGCAAAGAGAAGTATTTGTAGCCATCTCCACAGTGTAGGCTTCCACTAGTCCATCTTCATTACCTCTTCTCCTTTGACAGTAGCTGGCTCCGTAGAAAGTGTGTGTCTCTGATTTGAGATACGTCAATATTTCTGAAAAGGCAAAAATGCCTCCCTCCTCTAAACACCCTCTCCCTTCCCTAGTGACCTGCCCATTTTGTGTCTGTAGATCTACTTACTAGTCTTTGCTTTCTTGCTAATGACTTCACTTGGACTGTGATCTACTTGAGGGCCAAGAGAGATATCTCTCCCATGCACTCAGACTGAAATTCCCATGTTAATTCTTCTCAAATTTAAGGATCTTATTAAAAATATAAATATGATCTGGGAAAAGACATTACCATTCAGCCACTAACACAGATCGAATAAAGCAATATAAGCCAAGTGCCTTGAAAGTTTTATGTAAATACTGACTACTATTTAAAGCGCATCACAACCAGGGTCCAGCCTACCTTTCCAGATGTATTTCATGTTATTCTCCTTCATGCCTTCTATACTTCAGGCAAACTGGTTTACTTGTCATTCCCTATTCCCATGTGCCTTTGCACAGGCTTCCCCTTGAGCCTGTAACACTCTCCTTCATCACCTCTGTCTCTTGGAATCTCTACTTTCTTCTAGGCTCAACTAGGGTGCCATCTCTTACACAAAGTCTTTCTGGAATCTTCTGATCACCTCTCCCATAAATTCAATTTGCTGAGTCTGTATTTTGTATTTCATCATCTCTGCATCTGTTGTATCTTCCTGTTAGAATGTTAGTTTCTCGAGGTCAGGGGCCCTTTCATTTTTGTCCTTGTACACAGAAGGCTTAACAAGTAGTAGTCACTTAATAGTTGCTCACTGAATTCATTTGAATTGTGCCTCACTTTCATAATGGCAAGAAAATCTTAATTTTATGCTGCCAGTAAATTAGAGTTGATGACTTTCTTGAGAAAAGTACTCTTTGTTTTAAAGAAACCTTATGGTGAATCTTTTGGTAAACAGAGATCCCCAATATATATAGGGTGACCCCAAATCTTAAGACTTTGGGATCACTTTGCATATTCATTGTAGGATTTTTTAAAAATGTGTTGATGATCTGAATTGGTGGAGGGAGTTTCCTCACCTGGGCATTCCCCAGAGCAATGAAATCACAGGTTCATACCAGGAAATTGAGGCAAACAGAAGTCAAATTACTTGCCTCAGGTCACTCAGCTAGCAAGTGCCTAAGGCTGAATTTGAACTCCAGTCTTCAGACACTAGAATTAAAGAAGGCTTTCCTGCAGAAGGTGGGATTTTAGTTGGGACATAAAAGAATCCAGGGAAGTCAGTATCACCCAACTACCTCTAGAAAAATATGCTGGATTAGATATTGGAAAGATATGGGTTCAAATATTGCCACAAATACTCACTAGTTGTGTGACCTTGAGCAAATCACTTAATTTTTCTGAGTTCCAGTTTCTTTATTTATAAAGTGAGGGTAAATAATAGCATCCCCCCACCCAGCATCTTTGTGTGGGCTGTTCCCCCATACCTGGAACGTTCTTCCTTCTGAGTTGTATCTCTTGAAATCCTCGGTATCCTTCAGGACAACTTGAGTGCCACCTTCTACATGAACTTTCTTTTAACCTTTCAAGCTACTGGCACCTCCCTTCAGTGCCCCACCATGTCAATTACCTTTTGCTTCTTTTATACATAGCCTATTCGTGCCTAAAGATATACATATGATCTCCCTTGATAGAAGGTAAATTCCTTCTGGGCCGGGATTACTTCATTTCCGTCTTTGTATTTGCAGCACCTAAAACAGCAATGCATATAGTAGGTCCTCATTGCTTACTGATTACTACTCTTCTGCCTTGCAGAGAAGCAAGGAACAATGGGTAGAAGTTAAAAAGAGGTATATTTAGGCTTGATGGCATCAAGCTCTTTGGAACTGCCCTACAGTGGAGCCAACTGTCCTGAAGGAGCTTCTCCTCCTTGAAGGTCTTCAAGCAGACACTACACAACCACTTGTGGCGAATGTGATAGTAGGGACTTTTTAATATATGGGTTAGACTAGTTAGTCACCAAGGTCCCTTCCAACTGTCAAATTTAGTGACTTGGGGATTCTATGAGGGCATGTGAACGCCCTTATCAATGTCCCTCATTGATGACTGATTCTAGTTGCCTCTGGGCTTTCTGTATCCACTGATGACCACTGGCCATCAGCCAACCTAGAGCTAAATCTAAAGGACTTGTTATTACTTGGTTTGCCTCCCAATGTGCCCTGTTTGTAGGATGACTGAGCTCATACATTTTCTGGTAGGGTGGGGCCCAGCTGTGTGTGATGGAGCAAGTGTGTTTGTGGATGAGGAAACTGTGAGACACCAAGGGCAATGGGCAGAAATTGACACACTGGACTAATGACATGGGTCTTTCCCCACAGCTAACTTGAGCAATTAGATAGTTTATTTTAATTAAGGTCAAGGATTGAAGGAGAAGCCCACTTTCTCTTGAATTCAAGACTGGGCTTCTAGCTGGGCAGAGGCAATAAAGTCAAGTCAGGTTATAGATGGAATGCTGAGACAGCCTTCTTCTTGCACAGCTATCTGCCCAACCAACATGAGTCTAGCTTGAGGGATTTCCATTAAAAATCTCTCTTAGAAATGAGAAAAAAAAAAAGAGTATTGACCTTTGAGTCACAGGAGCCAGGTTCAAATCCCACCCTTTGCCACTTGATAACTTTGTGTCCTTGACAAGCCATTTCCTTTGCTGGGCCTCAGTTTCCTTTTCCATAAAAGGAGCATGTTGAACTAGACCAAGATCCCTTTTAGCTCTAAAGCTATAATCCTATAAACATTTCCCTTTATGAACAGGCACTTAAACTAGGGTCTGTGAAAAATATTTTGGTAATTATTATTCAAAATAATTGGTTTTCTTTGAAATCCTCTAGATTTTATTTTCTGTATTAAAAAAAAAAAAAAAAAACAACTTTCTGAGAAGGAGCCCCTAAGCTTCACCACACTGCCAGAGGGGACCGTGATACAAGAAGGATTAAATCCTCTTGCTTTGTAATGTGTTATCATAGTGAAAACTTGCTTAAAGGTAGGCAGAGAGAAGTTCAGAATGAAAGGCCCAGGGAAGGAAACCAGAGGGAGAATGGAGAAATGAGGCAACTGTGAAGACCTGTGTGGCTGGGGCTGGGACTGGGGACAGCCAGGTACTTGCCCCAGCTCTGCCCCTAGCTCTGCAACTTACTTCCCTTTCTGTGGTTTGGTTTCCAAATGAAGAGACTGAATAGCTGTTGGCTAAGATCCCTTCCATTTCTGATATTTTATATTTTAAGATTCTTTCCAGCTCTGACGTTCTGTGTTCTAATGTCAATCCTGGCAGCACTGACTTTCTTGGTTCTAAGATGCCTTCTGAGACCTTCTGTGTTCTAAGGGCCCTCCATGCTCTGACATTCTGGGTTCTAAGACCCTCTCCAGCTCTGAAATTTTTTTTCTAAGGGTCTTCCATGTCCTTATATTCAATTTTCCAAGTATACTCTCAGTTTTGACATTCCACATCTCTTAAGTAAGCATGAGAATGTTGATTCCAATGACAAGTTTCACAATCAAGCAACCTTGGATGAATGGCATAGAGACCTGTCCCACTCTGCACCATCCTTGTCCCTGCATCCGTTGTCCCTGCCTCAAGGCCTTTGATCTGTGCTCCTCAGCCCTCAGGTCCTGGATATCAGTTCACAGGGCCCGTGAGGCAGGCCTAACCCAGCCTCATTGACTGACTCCCTGAAAATCTACTAGATGACAATCATTTGCAATTACTGGGTAAAGAGGACTGGGATCCTCCATTGAAGCATCAGGTATGTTGTCCTGAAAACTTTGTTAGAGGAAAGGCAACAGGCTAAATGCATACATTTTATGATTTAATTAATCAATTCCCTATTAAAGAAAATGGTAATATAGTGCATTATGGAGTCAGGAAATTATCTGACTACTCGGTACAGAAATCTTCTGGTTTATCTACATTTTACCCTGAGAAAACAAATCATAAATTTAGTAAGACAAGACAATTAACAAAGTAGTGTCAATTGAGTTTTATGATCCCAAGCTGTGTGAACCTCCTTTCTGTAGCATGTCTCTGTGACATAAGATAAGAAGAAAATCCCACCACTCTGATGATAGGTATCCTGTCATAAAGAGGCCCTATCTTAATAGAGTTGACAAAGTTGAAATTTCAACCCAGGACATCTATGTTTTTTTCCTTATCTCTAAGATGCCAGGAGAAGGGTCTCCTAAGGAAGTTACTAAGTAACAAAAGAGATTATTAGGTCCAGACTCTTCTTAATTCAAGCTTTGGCCCTTATTAAAGTCCAAAATTTATATTAAATATTATCAGGTATAATGCTCCTGGAAATGTAAACCATTGCCCAAGAATAACTCATTTCCTCCTAACAAGGTTCACATCTTTATCCTTTTGTCTGGCAGCATTAGGAACATTCTTTTCTTCTGGGATCCCTGGCTCCAAGAGGAAAAAGCCCTGGATTGCAGTCAGAGGTCTTGGGTCTGAAACCTCATTTTACCATACACCTACCTATTTCACTTTGATCAAGTCTCTTTCCCTCTCTGGGCCTCAGTTTACAGATCTGTGAAACTAAATCTGTTGGACAAAATGAACCATAAGGCCCCTTCTGGCTTTATAGTAAGAGCATGACTTCCTTTGGCTAAAAAATGTTCTTAGAAGAAACTAAGTGCTTGAGAAAGCACTAAATCCTGAGAGGACTAACAGAATTATAGCACTGATTAAGCAACTACTTTGTGCCAGGCATTGAGGTTACAAAATCAAAAAACAAAGCAGCACCTGCCCACAAGAAGTTTACATTCTCCTGGGAGAACATGACATGAACTCAAATCAGCATATGCACCCATCTACCAAGGAACTACAAGATAATTTTGAGGAATTGGCAGTAATACCTGGGGAGATGAAGAAAAACTTTGTTTAGGCAGTGCCTCAGGAGCTGAGCCTTGAGTAAAGCTAAGAAAGCAACCTTAATTCTCAGGAGCACATTATATTATATTATGTTACATTACATTATATTACATTACATTATATCACATTACATTCTCTGTGCACACTGAAGAGATAGGTTTCAAATCCCAGATCTGAAAGCCACCAAGACACAGTGCCTCTATTTCCATTAGACCCAGCTTAACAAACAACAGCCCATGAGCTGGGAATGTAAGCCGAGCTAATGGGCTCACCTGTTTGTTCACCAACTCCAATGTGATCTGAACTTCCATCAAGAGAGGCACACAGCCCCTGGCATGGCGAATAGGATCTTCTTGTCCACAGTCCTGGTCCCATCCCATCTGGAGCACTGAGGTCAGTGCTAGAGGTAATAGTTTAAGAGGGACAATCTGGGCAGCATCCAGAATTCAGTGACCAGGCTGAAGAAGACTGGAGACCAAGTCACATGAGAAAGACACTGAAGAAATTAGGGCCATTTAGCCTGGAAAAGGAAAGACTGATCAAGGGATTCAAGCATTTCCAGACTGTTGGGTTGAAGAAGGAGCAGAAGTCTTTTACTTGGTGCCAGAACTCAGTCATGAATCAAAGTTAGGAAAAGACCAATTTAGGCTTGATGCTCAGAGGAAGCTCCCAAGAGAGTTGTTGGCCAAAGGTCTTCTAACAAAAGTTGGGTGGCTGCTTGACAGGTAGGTTGTTGATGCTTACTTAGATACAGGTTGGACTAGAGGACCACCAAAGTCCCTTCTTGCTCCGAGATACTGTAACCCTGTGATTCTGAATTGTGTTGTTAGGAGTATTTTTGTATAAACAATATCCTTTGGGTATAAATACTGACAGTAGTTATGCTCATTTTACAGATGAGGAAACTGAGGCTCAGAGAGGTCAAGGGCCTTGCCCAAGGTCACTAGAGTAAAATCAGGAATCATGTTTAGATCTTTTAACTCTAAAAGTGAGGTAGAAGCTTAGAGTTGTTTTAATTTGCATTTCTCTTAATAATGATTTAGAGCATTTTTTTATATGACTATAGATAGTATTGATTACTTTGTCTGAAAACTGCCTGTTCATATCTTATGACCATATGTCAATTGAGGAATGGCTCTTATTTCTACAAATTTGACTTGGTTTTATATATATTTGAAAAATGAAGTGTTTATCAGAGAATTTTTCTTCACAGTAATGATTACCAACTATGTATTTCCCTCCACTCTATTTTCTCTGTTTATCCAACTCTCTCTCTCCTTTTATTCTGTCCATCCTCAAAAGTATTTTGCTTCTGACTTTTACCTCCCCCAAACTGCTCTCACTTCTATCAGCTCCTCTCCCTGCCTTCTTCTCTTATCCCCTTCCCTTCCTACTTTTTAATATGGTAAGATAGATTTCTACACCCAACTGAATGCATGTATTATTCCTTCTTTGAGCCAATTCCAATTAGAGTAAGGTTCATGTGCTCACCTTCTTACTTCCCCCTCCACTGTAAAATCTCTTTCAGGCAAGCTTGTACCTTCTTTTGCATTTGGCCAGTTCTACTTTTTAAGGAGTTCTCTTCGATGAATTTTTGTATATCTTTTGCCACTTGGCCAATTCTGCTTTTAAAGCATTCTTTTCTTCATTGGATTTTTGTGCCTCTTTTACCATTTGACTTATTCTGTTTTTTAAAGAATTATTTCCTTCAGTATTTTTTTGTGCCTCCTTTACCAAACTATGGACTCCTTTTTCATGATTTTCTTCCATTATTCTCATTTCTCTTCCTAATTTTATCTCTACCTCTCTTGCTTGATTTTTAAAATCCTTTTTGAGTTCTTCCCATGACCTGAGAGCAATTTGTATTCTCCTTTGAGGCTTTGAATGAAGGAATTTTGACTTTGTTGTCTTCTTCTAAGTGTGTGTTTTGATCTCCCTTGTCACCATAACCACTTTCTGTGGTCAGAATTTTTTTTGTTGTTTGCTCATTTTCCAACTTATTTCTTGACTTTTAACTCTGTGTTAAAATGGGGCTCTGCTTCCCAAGTGGAGAGAGTGCTGTTTCAAGTTTGACGTTTATTTGTGCAGCTGTTTTCAGAGGTAATTCTGGGAACCTGTAAGTTTGGGGCTCTTCCAAGGTGGTATGATCTAATGAGAAGTGTGTTAACTACTCTCCTGGCCTGTGCACTGGTCTGAGAGGGACCACAAGCACTGTTTTCAACCCTGAAACTGTGACCAATGTTCCTGCTCCCCTGTGGCCACAAGCTCTTCTGTGCTAGTGCTCCTCCTCACACTGGGACTAAGACCCAGGACTGCAACACAGAACCAAGTATGGGCAAAGCAACAGAATCTAGTCTCAGTACCAGCAAAGAGACCCTTGTAATCTCCTTCTGACCAGTTGTTTGACCCCCTTACCATCTGTGGGCTGAGAGTTTTGGAAACCACCACTACTGCCACTGATTCAGTCACCCTGAGGCCTGTTCTGGGTTTGCTGGGACCTGGTCTGCACCAGTATGGCCTGTACCGAACTGTGCTTCTCTCTCATTCTGGTACAACAGACCTTCCTGCCAACCTTTTAAGTTGTCTTGGGCTAAAAAATTTTCACTCCATCTTTTTGTGGGTTCTGCCCCTCTAGAATTTGTTTAGACTCACTATTTAAAGGTATTTGCAGGGATTTGGGGGAGAGCTCAGGTCAGTTCCCGCCTTTACTCTGCCATCTTGTCTCTGCCTCCACCATTGTCTATTTTAAGATATATTCTATGAACCTATGGTTGTACATGTGTAAACAAGCCTGACTTTTATGAGTTTCTCACACCCTTAGTGAGCTGCCCCTTGACAACTTCTTGCCTGGTCCTGTCTTGCAAGGCACCTAGAAGTCACAGAAGGGCACAAAACATCCTGGTATGACTACCCCAAAGACAGATGAAGTCAAGCCTGGTGACTGACCAGCAAATAAGGAAAAATGATAAGCTAAGAGTCGAGCTGACTGCAAGGTCAAACATTATCTTCTCAGTAAGAAACAATCCTCTTTCTTTTTGGAACATCCCCCTGCATTCTCCTCTGTATTCAAGGCTGAAGTATATATAGTTTGTTCATGGGATCATAGGATGTCAGAGTGATACAAGACCTTAGGGCTCCTATCCCTCTGATTTGCAAATGAGAAAACCAAGGCTCAGAGAGATTAGTTAACTTTTCCAAGGTCACATAGATCATGGAAAGTCATGGAATTTGGAGGTTTCAGAAACTTTCTAGTCTGATCACTTCATTTTGCAGATGAGGAAACCGAGGAACAGAGAAATAAACTTGTCCAGTGTCACTCAGATAATGAACTGGCATTCAAACCTAAGACCTCTTACTCCAAATTCAGGGCTCACTATTACCCAGTGGGATATAATGCCCTTGGAGGCAAGAATTGTTTTGTTACCCTTGTAATCTTTACAATGCATGGTCATTGAATGGAATTATGACAGGTATTTATGAATGTCCCTGGTTTATCCATATACATACGCATACTCCTGCATGCACACACACATATACACATTTATATACATACATATATAATATATATATAAATCTGTGTATATTATACATATAGTCTGAGCTCCTTAAAAGCTGTCACTGTTGTTTTTCATCTTTGTAACTCCATTGCTGAGTACAGGAAACTATCTTTACTATTTATTGGAGGGGCCTAATCAGTGCTTATTAAATGGAATCAAATTGATTTTCTGACTTTCCCCTACTCCTCAACCCCAAAGTTTCACCTTGAGATCTGTGAAAACTGGGGGTGAATGTGAGTATCAGTGATAGCCAGGCTCTTGTCACTACTGCCAGAAAGCCCTGAAGCTTGAAGGGTCAGGGCAGTCTTGTTTCTTAGTCACTAGGGAAATCGGCATTTCTCTGGCTCTTTGAGCATTTCCTGTTCCCATTTCTGTTATATAAACATATTTATTCAAGCAAAGATCGTTGTTGCACTTTTGATCATACTAATTTAATGATCACTTTTTCTTCTTTTAGGTTATTTTTTTTTTAGACTCAGCAAAGTTCCTTTCTGAGTCTCTGGGTTGATACTGGCTAACCTATGGTTGATTTATGGAGGCCAATGTCTTAGATGATAGAAGGTGTCATCTCTAGGTCTGCATGCCCTTTCTGGTTTCAGGATAGGTTTAAGAGTCCTCCATGCTGCACCCAAATTCACTCATAAGGAAATAGGAGCTAGACCAATGATTTCTTTGATAAAGGAAATTTCTAGGTGAGGAAATTCCCTCTACGCATTCAGATCTGTACCTTTGCTGAAAATTAAAAGTAGTAGTCTTACAGAGCTGCCGAGAACATTGAGAGGTTCAGTTGTTCACGGTCCCGTAGCTAGTGTGTGTCTTCCAGGCTCCAAGGCTACTTCTACATTTACATACACATACATATAATGTGTCTGACATAAAACATGTATGTGTATATGCACATACAAACATATGGAGAGAACACTTTAGGCTTACAAAGGACTTTTTCACAACAGCCCTACGAGGTAGGTCAGATGGTACATTATATTAGCCCCATTTTAGATATGAAGTCACTGAGGTTTAGAGAATGGCAATGAGTTATATCACATAGTAAAGAATTGAGAGTTCCATCTAGGTCTCTTCTAACTAAGTCCAACTCTCCTTTTGAGACTGAGGAAACTCTATGAGAAGTTGTTCCCTTGCAACCACATTTGGCAGTTGGGAGTTGGAGGGTGAGTTAAGGCTTTGTTCCTGGAGACATTTCAGAGCATCTCCCTGAAGGGAAACAGAGACTCAGGAATGTCATTAACTCATTGTTAGGGAGGTTGTCCCCTAGCAGGGTGAATGGGGCAGGAGCTCACCTGGGAGACCCAGTTGGAAAGAGAATAGTGGTTATTCAATTGTGACCCCTCTTGGTAGAGATACTGGAGGGGGTTGCCATTTCCTTCTCCAGCTCATTTTACAGATGAAGAAACTCAGGCAAAGAGGGTGAAGTGACTTGCACAGGGTCACAAAGCTAGTAAGTGTCTGAGGCCAGATTTGAACTCAGAAAGATGAGTCTTCCAAACTCTAGGTCAAGGAATCTATCCATTGTGCCATCTAGCTGTCCCTAGGCCATATAGCATCAAGCCTCTATTTACAAGACCTCTATTCATCCACTTTCCTTCAAACTATTGTAAGAGTCTCCTAGGGAATCAGGCCCTTCTCAAGTCTCTCCCCACCCAAAGCCATCCTCTGCTCAACAGCCAAGGTGAATGTAAGTCTGGCCATGCCACTCCCCTACTCACTTAACTGCATTGACTCTCTGTTATCCCTAGGATCAAATAATCGATTATCTTTTGGGCATCTCTATACTCCACAACATGGCCCCTTTCCAGCCTTGCTGTACATCAGTCCCCTTCCCACACTCCATCATCCTGCCTAGCTAGTCTTTCTGCTACTCCACACCCACAATTCTGTACCTGTCTCTGTGTCTATACTGTAGCCATGCCCCCTTCCTGGAGTGCCCTCTGCTTGCCTCTACCTCTTAAAACAGAACTCAAGCACCTGCAGCTAGCCTTTCACAGTCTGCCCAGTTACTAGTGCCTCTCTCCCCAAAAACTTTGCAGTTAATTTAGATATGGTATGTTTGTGCTTAAATGGAAATGTAGATATAAGTAAATATAAATTAACTTAAATATAGGGGTCCACTATGAGCATATGCTATCTCCTCTAGCAGAATGTAAGTTCCCTGAGAAGTCAGGCCTATTCCATTTTGGTCTTTACATCCTAGCAAAGTTCCCAGTTCTGGTCCTGGATATGATATGTACTTAAATTTTTATTGATTGGTTGTTATGGCCAGCGAGTGACCCAAAGGGCTTTCAGTGCTGGTTCTCCAGACTCCAAACAAAGGCTGCCTGGAATGACAGCTCTAGATACCAGCGGCATCTCAGATGGAACTCTTTCCACTCAGTAAACCTGGGACTTCTCTGGCTAATATCAGGCTTCTGTTCACCTGGGGAGGCTGAATGACAACTCACTCGGCCACAGGCTAGGAGCCTGAGAAAGGCCCAGAGGAACCCAGGACCCATGGCTGGGAACAGGGAGGAGCAAACCGGTGACCTCCAAACCACATCTGCTGACTCATTTACCCAGTATAAAGACAGCAGCCCACGGGCAGTGCTGAAGGCCATAGGCTGACACCACACCGCAGAAAATGGCCCAGAAGAGGCTCGTCCGGGTGTCGCTAGATCGACCCACCTATGCTGTGTGTGTGCTGGGCACCGAGACGGTGGTGGACCTGCATGGGTAAGGAGGAGGGAGCTCTCTCTGCTGTTTCAGGTGGGTGGGTAGCTCTGACTATCTGATAAGTGTGGCAGAAGCTTTCTTCCAGTAAATGCTGTCAGCTTAGCAGTTAATGAAGCTAATAATCTCTGAGCAGTCCTGAGAAGGGTATAATTACTCGCTGGAGAAAAGCAGAAGCACAGGACACCGACCATGCCATGCTAGAGCTGGAAAGAAGGATGAGAGAGGGTCCTTAGAACCCAGAATGTGAGAACTGGGAGGGCCCTTAGAACACAGAATGTCAGAGCTGGGAGGGCTCTTAGAACACAGAGTGTCACAGTGGGGAGGGCCCTTAGAACACAGTGTCACAGCTGGGAGCGCCCTTAGAACACAGTGTCACAGCTGGGAGGGCCCTTAGGGAGCATTAGTTCAGTCCTCTCATTTCATAGATGCAGACATTATGGACACTTTAGGCTGTTTCGTCTCTTGTATGGAACTCTCCTAGCCCGTGGCCCCAACCTCTCCTCTGCATTAACACCACTGTCCCTTGTCTCCCGTTGTCTGTTCAGTCCTTCCTGCTATTAGACAACAAGCTCCTTTTTAATTCCTGAGCTGAGCACATGTACACACTTTTGCTGATTTCTGTTGAATAGAATCACAGAATCTCACAGTTCATTCAGTCCAGCCTCAGGGCTGATCTGGGAATGTCCTCTCTCCCATTCCCTACAAGCTATATTTCTGCCTCTTCTTGGATACCACCAGTGACGAGGAGCTCAGTGACTTATGTATGTTAGCCCACTCCAGTTAGTACAACCCCAATTATTAGGATTGCTTTGATTGAGCTGAAATCTGTCTAGCTTACATGCTGTGGCTGGAATCTGGCATTGGACTGATAACCAGGCTTCCCCAGCCCCGCAACAGACACAAACACCAGCCCCCAGACAGTTGCTTGAGATCTCCTTGAGTCTTCCTTGAGAATGGTGTTTACCCCATAAGGGGAAAATAATTGCCTTGAGTTTGAAGTCCCAAGGGGAAGACTTAAAGGAGAAGTGGCAAGTAAAGCTAGGGACCAAATGAATTTGTGATTTCATAAATATAGAAACCTTCTGGGTGAAGAAACTCCTCCTACCAAAATAAGTCAGCCTTTTCTTTGCAACTTCAGGTCTCAGAGCTGCCCAAAGTGTTGAGAGGCTACATCAGTTGTCTAGGGTCACATAGACATTATGTGCCAAAAGCAGGATCTGTACCCAGGTCTTCCTGGCTCCAAGGCCAGCTTTCCATCCAACATGACACATTGACTCTTTGAAAAGAGAAGGTGGTAGAGGCAGCTGGGTAGCCCACTGGATAGAGCACTCGGCCTGAAATCAGGAGGACATCATCTCAAATCCAGCCTCAGATACTTACTAGCAGTGTGACCCTGGGCAAATCCCTTAATCCCAATTGCCTCCAAAAAAGAAGAAAAGAAACTAATTGGAGATGAGATCCTTTAAAATAAGCTAATGATTTTAAGTAAGACTTGACTAGCAACTCATTCATTCATTTCAACAAACAATTAAAAACTATTCCCTACATAAAAATCCTGGACTTGTTGCCAGTGGACAAAAACAAAATAGTCCTGGTTCCTGCCCTCAAGGGGTCTCATAGTAGTAGCAGTAGGGGTTGCAGGAATTATTTCTATTCAAATAGCTCTTTAAACACGAACACAGATGAATGTGATGTAAACTGGCCAATGACAAATGTGTCAGGGAGACGTGCAGTGAGATCCAGTGACTTCCTGGAGGAGATGGCAGTGGAACTGAGCTTCCACAAAGGAGTAGAAATTTGGAAGGGGGTCTAAGGCTCATCTGGGCTCCACATAGACCTGCTTTCTCTGTTGTTTTGTGACCCTATTTGGGGTTCTCTTGGCAGAGATACTCGAGTAGTTTGCCATTTCCATCTCCAGCTCATTTTACAGATGAGGAAACTGTGGCAGGCACACGTTAAGTGATTTGCCCAGGGACACACAGCTAGTAAGTGTCAGAGGCTAGATTTGAATTCAGATCTTCCTGATTCCAGGTCCAGTGCTCTATCCACTGAGTATAGTGCTCCTAGGTGCTCCTTAATTAATATGAATGATATTAATTATATCTCATGGCTAGCACCGGCAGTAGTAACCCTAGCAAGGAATCAGGCTAAGGTTCCATCCCCTTTCTTTTTGGCAGGGGAAGGTCAATGATAATGATTGCCAACAGATCTCCCAAAAGAAAGAGGTGACACAGCAGGCCCACTGGTCACCTTGGATACCCACGCCACAGTTGCCTATCCCTGTCCCAGAGTTTAGCCCAAGAAGTTTGCCAATCCCCAGAGTAACTCTTACAATGTGACCCAGGACAGATGAGGAAACTGAGGCCCAGGGAAATGAAGCGGTTTGCCTTTCATCTGAGGTATAAACACCAAAGGCAGGATTTGAACCCAGGTTCTTTGATTCCCAAGTCAATGTGCTTTTCACAGACAAGTACTGTCAACCAGACTGGAAACAGCCTCTAACCTGTGGGTGGCCAGAGCCAAACAAACAGGGCAGACTAGAGACAGGAAAGTCAGGACACAAACAGAAGTTTAATTAATTTCAGAGGGAGGAAAATGACATTTGCAAATAGAAGCCCCCCCCCCAAAAGGAGGAGGCCACTTATTTACATAAAAAGGGTTGGCCCATAGCAAAGTCATTCCTAGATCTTGAGATATTTCTCATGGTTGCATTCCTTGGAACAACACAGGTGTTCTTGGGTCCTGTGGGAACATTCATTGTCTCAAGTCTTGGAGGTCATAGGTATCCTTCAGGGTAAAGAACCAGAGTTCCGTGGTGGGATCAGGAGTGCAGTACCTGGCAGTGACAAGGAACAGGGGCTGTGAACATGGGATGGATGGTCACCCTGGGAAATCGGGGGAGCCAAATTCCTTAGTGAACACCTGGTGCTGGTCTGCCAGAGGATGAGATCATTTCAGAGCAGAAAGGATTATTGTTATGTAAGGATTATTAGGAGCACAACCTGCTTGCTGGGCCTTAGCTAGTTCTGGAAGATAGGGTATCTCCAAAATATTTTAACAGTACATCCAGGATCATATGAGAAACAGTGTGATAGCCCTGACCATTAGTGGGATCAGGAAAGACTTCCTCCATGGGGCCAGATTGAAAGGAGACCCAAAATTCCTTGAGATGGCACTGAGGGAGCAATATGGGGATAGAGGACAGATGGACAAAGGCTTGGAGATAGGAGATAGAATGCCAAGTTTGGGAAGGAAGCTAGTTTGCCTGGAATGCAGACAAGGAGTCTGGAAAGATAGGCTGGAACCAGATCATGAAGGGCTTTCAACGCCAAGCTAGGGAGTATCTGTCTTCCCCTGAAAGCAATAGGGAGCTACTGAAGATTTCTGAGCAAGACAGCAACATGGTCAGATATATGAGGGGGAAAGAAAGGGAATAAGCATTTATATAGTGCCTACTGTCTGTCTGGCACTGGGCTAAGTGGGTTTTTTTTTTAAACAAATATTTCTCTCTTTTGATCCTTACAACAACACTTTGGGGTCAATTCCCATTTTACAGATGAGGAAACTGAGGCAGTCAGCAGTGTAATGATTTGCCCAGGGTGTCACAGATAGCTAAGGTAGTATCTGAGGCTGGATTTGAACTCAGGTCTTCCTGAATGTGGGCCCAATGTTCTATCTCTCTAACAACTTGAAGATGGTTTTAGCAGCTCCAGTTCTTACTATGTGACTCCAGACAAAACTCTTCACCCTCACTAAGCCAGGGATAGGAATACTCACACCTGTCTCAGGAAGTTGTTGTGGGGATTGGTGCTTGGCAGTCATAAAACTCCGCTGAAATATGGCCTGTCGCTACTGACATGCATAGAAATGAGGGCTGAGAATGCATGAGCTTGCTTCCATTGCTTGTGGGACAAAGTAGGTTTTTAGGGTATGTTTTTATGGAAGGCAGGAGGGTGAGAACTTGGTATCAGGCGACGTGGGTTCAAATCCCAGCTCTGCCATTTCCTACAATGCAATACTTATTGTGTGTCCATACACAAGTGTTTTCCCCTCTCTGAGCCTCTGTTTTCTCATCTGTAAAGAGAGAGGCTTGGAGAAGATGTCCTCTAAGTTCGCTTCCACGTTCAAGAAAGAATGGTTGAATCTGGGGAGTTTCCAGGTCCAGTGCCTAGCACTCAGAAGGTGCTTAATAAATGCTTGTTGATTCATTATTAGAACACTTCTCAGGTAGAAAAGTAATCATTGTTGCCCTTTGCCTTGAATAAATTTCCTCCCTGCTCGTCTTCCCTTCACTCTGCCCCTTCCTTTCAATTCCAATGCCATGCCACCTCCTTCCGGAAGCCTTCCCTGATTTTCCTTTTGATAATGAGCTTTCCTCTTGGATCTAACCCAGAACTTTACCTCTTTAATAGCAGTGCAGTGGATAGAGTGCTGGGCCTGCCATCAGGAAGACCTCAGTTCAAATCTGGCCTCAGACCCTTACTAGTTGTGTGACTCTATGCAAGTCACTGTACCCTGGTTGCTTCAGTTTCCTCATCTGTAAAATGAGCTAGAGAAGTAAACAGCAACTTGTCTTTGTCGAAAAAACCCCCAACGGGGTCATGAAGAGTAGGATGTGACTGAACAACAATGTTCTTATATTCATATAGTAAGCTTATCTCTTGGTATCTTATACTACTTGTGAGAGTCCTTGAGGGTAGGGGCAGGTCTTAGCTAGACTTGAGGATCATGGGATCATAGATTTAGATCTGAAAGGGACCTTAGAAGTCTCTCTCTCTCTCTCTCTCTCTCTCGCTCTCTCTCTCGCTCTTTCCCTCCCTCTTTCTCTCTCTGTCTGTCTGAATCTCTCTCTCTCTGTATACATACACAAACACACACACACACTTACATATGTATATATACATAAATATCTTCTCTGAGCTAAGAACAATGCTCTGCATTCAGTGGACATTTAATAGATGACTGTTGCATGGAAATGAAATGAATGATGATCAGTCAGTACTTTGCATATATATACATATACATATGTATATATACATAGATATCTTCTCTGAGTTAAAAACAATGTCCAGTATTCAGTGGGCACTTAATAGATGCCTGTTGAATGGAAATGAATGCTGATCAGTCAATACTTTGAAGAGACCATCCATAGTGGCCCCTGTCTCTTCCAACTTCAAGACTTCCCTCCCCTGGCAAGGATGGACTTGATAAGTAAACCAGCATCTATGGAGCACCTATTGTGTACTCCTCTATCACCTTGTTTGAGCTCCATACCAGGCATGCAGAAATGAAAAGGGGCTCATAGGATCATAAGAGCATAGTCTTAGAGACAGAAGGAACATTGGAGGACAAGTCCAACCTGTTCGTACATTCAAGGAGCTCATAGCCTCCTTCCTTCAAGTCCCACCTAAAATCTCACTTTTCCCAATCCCCATTTATTCTAGTACCTTCCCTTGGTTGATTATTTCTAATTTTTCTATAATTTGTATGTTGTTATTTGAGTATTGTCTCCCTGATTAAGATTCCTGGACAATAGGGACCATCTTTTGTTTTTCTTCATATGCCCAGCACGTAGTAGGTGTTTAATAAATGTTTACTGACTGATGTATGAATAAATAATATTTAAGGTATAATCTTGATACTATGACAAAAGGAACAGGACTCGGAGTCAGAGGACCTGGCTCCGTTACTTACTGTTTTTGTTACTTTGAGCCATTAATTTCTTTCTCAGCCTCAGTTTTCTCCTCTGTATAATGGATCCAATAAGCCCTGGCATCCCTTCCAACTCTAAATCTGTGAGCCTATAAATATAAAGGAAAGGGATAAAGGGGTCCTAGATATTAGAGGAAGAGGAAGGTATCACCTTCAGTTCTTCCCCTTTCTGACTAGTTCTTTGGACCATTTATGGTTTTTATTTTCTTCACAAAAAAAAAATCAATGCACTTTTCTTTAAAACAAAAAATGTCATTGTCATTTCCAATAACTCCTCACATCCAAAAGGACCCTCCCTTATAACAAGTAAGTGCATTCAAACAAAAACAAATCCATACATTGACCATCTTTGGACACATATGCCTCAGCTTAAACTAAAGGTCCACCACCTCTTTGGTGATGGGGGAGGAATGCTTCATCTTCATGGGCAGTGATTAGGTATGGAAAGCATAGATGGGCTGCTAGCCATTGGAGAGAGCCAGTGACAAGGTAGATTGGTCAACCAGCAAGCATTTATTAAGCACCTACTGTATACCAGACACTGTAATAGGCTCTGAAAGTATAAAGACAAAGCAAAACCAAAACAAGGAGCTTACGTTCCACCTGAAGACTCAGGTCTACACATAAAACTATGTATGAAATATGTGTGGACTCAGCAGAGCAGTGAAGTGAGGATCAAATGTGCACCTGTGTTTGGGGGATGCCAAACCTTTCCAGTCAAGCAATCCATCAGTCAATCAACAAGCATTTATTAAACACTTACTACATGCCAGGCACTGTGCGAAACGATAGAGATTCAAAGGCAAAAGGAAAGTAATGTCTGCCTTTGAGGAGCTTATAATCCAGTTGGGGAGATACCATGTACATAAATTTGTTGTTTGGTCTTTTTTCAGTTGTGTCCAACTCTTCATGACCTCATTTGGGGTTTTCTTGACAGAGATGCTAGAGTGGTTTGCCATTTCCTTCTCCAGCTTATTTTACAGATGAGGAAACTGAGGCAAACAGGGTGAAGTGACTTGCCCATGGTCACACGGTTGGTAAGTGTCTGAAGCTGGATTTGAACTCACATAGATGAGTCTTTCTGATTCCAGGTCTGGCACACTACCCACTGTGCCCCATGTACATAACTAGAATAATAGAAAACACATATGGGGTAGATGGAAGTTTCCAATCTTCATTAAAGGCTCCAAGACCTCTGTACATTTCTTTCTCGTTTTAATATCCATGACAAGACCAGTCAGTGGCTTCCACAACAGGACCTTTCTTTGCTAGATGTGCCCAGTAATGCTCTCGCTGGTGGACTGTCTGTTGACAAGGATGCAAAAGACACCAACATCTGGGGAAGGGTGCCTTGGTACGAGTTGAGTAGCCAGTACATTATAGAGAAAAGGACTCTGGATACGGAATCAGAAGTCCAAATCCACACTCTAGGACCACTGTGACGGTGAGCAAGTCATTCCCTCTTTCTAGGTCTCTTCTTCATTGTCTGTAAAATGAAAAGGGGCTGCACGAAATGTCCTCTAGGATTCCTTTCATGTCTAAATCTATAACCCTATGAAACAGCCCTTTCAGAAGAGACGGAATGAGCTCAGTTCGCTTGACAGGAGGAAAAGGAATCTAGGAGGAGAGAGAAGATTGCCAAAGAGGGAGGTGAAAAGTTGCTGGGAGGCTCACCAGGCATCATGCTGGGACCTGGGATTAATGTAATGAATTAGAAGAGATGATGCTTGCCTTTGGGGAGTTTATAGTCTCATTTGAAGATGAGGACCCACAGGGAAATATCAGCCAATGCATGATAAGTTATTGACTCCCAGTCCAGCAATCTATGTTCCAGAACACCGGTCTCTTTTCTGTCCCACAAACCAGATACTCAGGGCATCTAGGTTAGATAGAGCACTGGCCCTAGAGGCAGCAGGACCCAAGTTCAAATCCAGTCTCAGAAACTTAGTAGCTGTGGCATTTTGGGCAAGTCACTTAATCTCAATTGTTTCCAAAACAAAAGCAAAACAGACACTCTATTTCTTGACTCTGGACATTTTCTGTGGCCATCTACCATGCCCGGACTGTTCTCCCTCCTCATCTCTACCTACTACCTATCCCTGGCTTCCTTTAAAGAAGACTTTCCATCTAAAAATCTCATCTTTTACAGGAAATCTTCCCCCACTTCTTTTAATTCCAGTGTCTTTCCTCTCTTAATCACTTCCTATTTATCCTGTACATAGCTTGCTTTGTATATATTTGCTTACTTCTTTGTCTCCCTGATCAGATCGCAAGCCCCTTAAGGAAAAGGACTATCCTTTGTCTTTATTTGTTTCTTCAGCACTTGGCACAGGGCCTGATGGTAGGTATTGGACTATAGAGTATTTAGACTGTTTTAATAGACCATAGACTATTTATAGACCGCTTATCGATAAGACTGTAGTCTATTCCATGAAGCCTTTCTTGATAAGTTGAATTTATTCATTATATACCTTATATTTACTCGGGCACATTTCATCTCCTTTATTAAAATGTCAACTTTATGAAAGAAGAGACTTTTATTTTAATTCCCCAGTGCTTAGCATAGTGCTTGGAACACAGTAGGCGCTTAATAAATACTTGATGATCAAGATAATGGTTGTAAGGTAATTTGTTAACCTTAAAGTGTGATATAAATGTTAACTGTCATTATTTTTAACTAGCTCAATGAGTTAGGAAAGGGGAGGAAGGGGGAGGGAATGAGCACTTTGTAGTACCTACTATGGGCCAGGCGCTGTATTAAGAGCTTTACAAATATGATCTCATTTCATTTAGAGTCAGAGGGGGAGTTAGAAGTCACCTTTACTTTACAGATAAGGAAACTGAGGTACTGAGAGGTTTAGTAATTTGTCCAAGATCACACAGGAAGAAGAAAGTGGGAAAGCCAGCATTTGATCCCAGGTTATCTGACTTCATAGTCTTTCCTCTGGACTTATTTTATGAAGCCTCTGGATTCTCACCTCCTTGGCCTGGATTGTAAGCCTTTGTGAGATTTCATGGAAGCAGAACAGATTTGCCACCCCAGCGGATCTGTTGATGGAACTGAAAACTGACTCAACTGGTTTAGGACAACTACCTCTCAAACCACAAAGGGGTTTGTTCACACACACACACACACACACACACACACACACACACACACACACACACACACACACACACACACCTTCTAGACGTTGCTCAAGTTGACAAACCTATCCATCAGGATTTAGACAACTCAGTGAACTCTCACACCCTACAAAGACTGATGGACTGTCAGTGATGTGTGATGGAAAGACTGCTGGCCTTGCAAAGGTTAGGATTCCAATCTCTCCTCTGATACTTATGAGCTGGGTGACTAGGGGGAAACCTTCTAACTTCTCTGAGTTATGGTTTCCTCCTCTGTAAAAGCGGATGAAAATACCTGTAGCTCCTGCCTCCCTGGGCCATTGTAAAAGAGCCTCAAAAACTTTTTTAGCCCTCTAGGACAGCATCATGTCTGATTGCCCCTCCTCCACCCTCACTTCCTCCAGTTGATTTTTTTACCCCAAATGGAAGATTTTGTATTTATCTCCACTGAATTTCACCTTATTAGATTTAACTCAAAGTCTTATTAACCTTACTAGGGGGTGCCATAGTGCACAGAGTGCTGAGTTTGGAGTAAGGAAGACTCATCTCCTTGAGTTCAAATCTAATCTTAGATCCTTATTAGATGTGTGACCCTGAGCAAGTCACTTCACCCTGTTTGCCTCAGTTTCTGCACCTGTAAAATGGGCTGGAGAAGGAAATGGCAAGTCACTCCAGTATCTTTGTCAAGAAAACCCCACATGGGATCATGAAGAGTTGAACATGACTGGAAATGACTAAACAACAACCTAATCTCTCAGATATTATCATTAGTTGGCTGAGCTCCTTCTGTTTAATCTCTCCAGTTTCCCTTTTTGCACTTCTCCAGCTCAGCACCTTTTTTTTTAAATTTATTTAACTTTTAACATTCATTTTCACAAAATTTTGGGTTCCAAATTTTCTCCCCTTTTGTCCCCTCCCCCCACCCCAAAACTCCGAGCGTTCTAATTGCCCCTGTCTGCCAATCTGCCCTCTCTTCTATCATCCCTCTCTGCCCTTGTCTCCATCCTATACCCCTTTACCTTATTTCTTTTTTCCTAGTGGCAAGAACAGCTCAGCACCTTTTTTTAAAATTTTCATTCTCATTGGTTTCCGGGCTTGGGCCTGAGTTGTGCTGAGCTGATCGTTAAATTTTCATTGTGAGCGTTTACAGTTCAGAAATTGGCAAACACGACAAATCAGGACTTGATCTATTGTTTTGTGGATTGTCTAAACTTAAGAAAATCATGGAAAAAAGTTAATAATTCAAATTAAACTTGGAAGTATGTCAGGGTTACATCCCCTCCCATACCACCACTCTGTCCCCAAAAAAGCTGGTTATTAAATATTCACTACTGGCTTTATTTAATTCTACTGACACCTCCTCTGCCCTACCCCACCCCTTTCCCTAACTCTCATAGATCCAGATCAGGTATTCTTAACTGGACCTCTTCGGAAGTCTGGTGAAGGCTTTTCAGAAGAATGCTTTTAGATATATAAAATAAACCACAAAGTTTGACAAAGGAAAACCAATCTTATTCAAATACGATGATCAAGGGATCACCAGTCCTAGAGTCCAGGTCAAGAGGACACAAATTCAAATTTAGCCTCAGACACTTACTAGCTGTGTGACCCTGGGCAAGTCACTTGACCTCAATTGCAAGAAAGAAAGAAGGAAAGAAAGGAAGGAAGGAAGAAAGGAAAGAAGAAAGGAAGGAAGGAAAAGAAAGAAAGAAGTCAAAATCTTGGGGAAAAAACATAAGTCCATGGGCCCCAATTTAAGAATCTCTGCTGGATTTTAATTAGATGAATTTAATTAGATTAATTAAGTCTCTGATGGAGTTAAACTGGATGGGAGCTCAGAGGTTCCCCAAAGCAGACTGAATTGGGGCACTGTAGAAAGTGAGCAGCCAGGGTGTTTGCTTGGTGGATGACTAGCTAGAGAGAGCCAGAGGAGACTGGGTGTGACTTCCCTCATTGAGGCTGGTGACTTCCTGGGCCATGGAAGGTTCAGTGAGGAGTTCTTAGAACATACCCACAGGCAGCGACACTCAGCTTTGGAGCACGAGTTGGTCCTTGGCTCTCTGGGATTGCACAATCCAAGCATTACACACGTCCCACCGATCCTGTCCAACGGCTTTTCAGGAGCCCAGGGAGATGGAGCAGTGTCAAAGAAGAGATCAGATGTTTCTGAGACCCAGGAAGGCATCCCCTTCTGAGGAGGTGTCTTGGGATCAGTATGGGAGTGGGAGTCAGGAGCTCCAGCTTCTCCATCCAGGTCTACTATTAACTGGCTATGTGACTTTGGTCATCCTTCATCTCTGATCCTCATCTGCCAAATGAGAGGATTGAATGAGAAATATTCAAATGCTGGCTGGAAACGGAGAATTGTGTTCAGCCCTGGGATCAATGTGATGTTTATATAAGACATGGGTCTTGTTCTCATAGTTTCACTGTCTAGAAAGTGGGATAAGGCACCAACATACATAGCAGTGATTTAAAAGAAGGAAAGAGGATTAGAGAATCTTAGCATCATAGACGTTGAGCTGGAAGGGACTGGAGATGTCACTGAATCCAACTTTTTCAGATGAGGAAACTGAGGCAGATAGAGATTAAGTGACTTGCCCAGAGTCACACAGTTAGATAGTGTCTGAGGCTGGATTTGAACTCAGGTCTTTTCGACTCCAGATCCAACACTCAGTGCACTGTGGTGCCCCTAGAGGCTTCTCATTCTATTTCCAGGATACTCCAAGAACCTCTAAACTTTGTTGATGTAGAAAGACTAGTGTTCTGGGAGTTGAACCAGGTCAGTGTCCGAGTCCCAGCTCTGACATTTCCCAGAACCCTAGAATCTCAGACTTGGATGAGATCTCAGATGTCATCTTGTCCAACTTGTACCTAAACAAGAGTCCTTTCTAAAGAGGGTCCTCAGCAAGGGCATCTCCTACATTCCTGAAAGACTTCCATCACTTAAGAGAAGCTCTTTGAGAGTTGCTATGAATGAAATATCCATCCACTTGTTGCCAATCTGGTGGAAAGATGAACTATGCTAGGTTGGTCACCTAGTGATGAATTCAAATCCCCACCTTGATTATGAAGGCAATCATTCTGCCTCTCTGGGCCTCAGTTTCATCATATGTGAGTAAGACTTGATGGCTTCTCAGGTCCCTTCCAGCCTATGAACTCCTCTGTGCCTCAGTTTCCTTATTTGTGGGTTAGACTCTGTCCCTTTGAGCTTCAAAAATATGAGCCCAGGGTGCTATCCTTGACACCTTTGTACTTGATAGAACCTAACAGTTTGCCCGCTGATGGGGTAGTCCTTGGACAGTCATCATCACTGCAATATCTAAACATGAAGGTGATGCTAGGTCATCACCTAACATCAAATCAGGCCTTAGAGAATTACTCTGAAAGGTGTTGGATGAGGTTAGAGGGGAAAGGTTATTCCCAGTCAAGGAGATCAGGGAAGGCTTTCAGGAGGAAGTAAAGGCTGAGGTGGCCTTTAAAGCGTGAGAAGGAATGCATCCCTAGAAGACAGAGGGGGAGAGATCTGTAGGGTCTCTTCCATCTCAAAATATCCATCTGAAAAATCCTAGTATTCTGCTGATTTTCAAGGCTCTCTTGTGGGTGGGCAGTGGAGAAATGGATGGTCACAAACCTAAGGCTGGAAGGAACCTCAGAGACCATAGAGTCCAATCTGCTCATTTTACAGATGAAAAAACTGAGGCCCAAGATGGCAAAGTAAGTTACCCCAAAACACATGAGGAACAATCACCGAGGGAGGACCTGAACCCAGGACCTCTGAATCTAGAACCACTGCTCTTTTCCTTGTGCCATTCCTGGCTTCTAGGCTGTATGATTCTCATGGAAAATCCATGTTAGGACTCCCAGGGTCCCTGAACAACCTTGGGGAAAGACCAGAAGGAAATCACTATTAGCCTAGAAGGTAGAATTCTGATCAATCCATCCCTGGGGGAATAAACTACTCTTGTAAGAATGCCAAGGAATCAGGTTCCTCCTGGATGGGAATGTGTGTCATGTGTAACAGACTTGAACATTTCAGAGAAGTCACAAGACTCACCATCTCTGCTCCCTACTCCATGGTCACGTACCTAGCTGGTTTCCCTCCCAGCTGAGGAGTTACTGAGCTCCTTATCCCTAATCTTCCCCATCTTCGTTCCTGCTTCTCTCCCTTGTTGGTCTTCCCAACCCCCTTATCTCTTATGGCTCTAGAGAGAGTTGGAAAACAATTCATCTTATCCAATCCCATCCTACCTCCTCCCATTTGTGAGGAAATTGCAAGTGGTTAAGTGACTTGTCCAAGGTCACACCGTAACAGGTGACACCTGTGGGATTTGAATCCAGGTTTGCAGACTACAAAGTCAGACTTTTTTTCCATTCTCCTTCATTGCTTCCTAACCATTTTCTCTTCATTCCTCTTTGGTTGGTCATCCTCCTATATCTCTCTGCTCTTACTCTCCCACTTGAGAACTGGGGACATCCTTCAAGGATCAGTCCTTGGCCCTTGGTCCTTTTCTATCTTCTTCCCTCAGGCAGTATCTGGCTCACCTGGTTGCCACCACTACCTGCGTGGGGATGGTTCCCTAACTGACAGGTCCATCCTTGACCTCTCACCTCTTCCCTATGGCCAAGGAGAACAAATCTAATCACCCTTCTGGGGTAATAGCTCTTCAGATATTTGAATACAACTACTGTGTCTCCCCAAATCTCCTCTTCTCTTGAACTCAACAAGCAATGGATAGAGCTCTGGACTTGGAGTCAGGAAGATGTCTATTCAAATTCTGCCTTAGACATGAATTAGATGTGGGAATCTAGGCAAGTCACTTGATCATACCCTGACTAGCATCTACCTCACTGGGTTGTTGTGAAGAAAAATGAGATAACCTATGTAAAGCTCTCTACAAACCTTATGGAGAAATGTAAATCCGAGCTATTTTTATTATAAATATTATTATTATTAAACATTTATTTAAGCTTGGGATGCAACAATAAAAATTAAAACAATTCTTGGCCTCACTAAGTTTACTCAACTAAATATCCAAGGTGAACATCAACCATTTTTTCTCATCAGTCTTCCCCTAAGTGTGGTCCATAGGTCAATATTCTCATCTGCAAAATGGGGAGAATCACAAAACTGTTTCATTGGATTGTTGTGAGATCTAAATGAAACAGTGGATGGAAAATGATGTGCTTGGGCACAAAATACATGTCAGCTTCTCTTAAGTGTTTCTAAGATTCATGTCTTTTATTTATGGATCTTCCAAGCACTTACCTAACGCTACCCAAATTAGCACAACTTCTCTGGTTTCTTGGTGGCCTATTTCTTCCCATTCCATCCATCTTGTAATTACTTAATACTCCTTTAATCCTTGCATACCTCTGCCCAAATGCCTGCCTAAGCCCTGAAGAAGAGATTTAAAAAATATACCTCCTCCCTTCTTTGTAGAAGTGGGAGGACGATGGGTATAGAATAGGGTTGGGAACCTACGGCCTTGAGGCCACATGTGGTCCTCTAGGTCCTCAAGTGTAACCTTTGACTGAATCCAAACTTCACGGAACAACTCCCCCTTAATAAAAAGAATTTGCTCTGTGAAACTTTGACTCAGTCAAAAGACTGCACCCTGCACATGTCCACACCCCTGGTATAGAATATTTCATATACTGTCAGGTTCAATTGCTTTTGGGTGAGTTTTGCTGAAAAGTCTCTCTCTCTCTCTCTCTCTCTCTCTCTCTGTCTCTGTCTCTGTCTCTGTCTCTGTCTCTCTCTCTCTCTCTCTCTCTCTCTCTTTTCCCCTCTCCCCTCTACTTTCTCTCTTCTCTCTTTCTCTCCTCTCTCCTGTCTTGTTCTCTCCCTTGTCTCTCTCTTCTCTCCCTCTCTTCTCTCTCTCTCTCTGTCTTTCTTTTTCTCTCATCATTTGTTTAAGGGATGGCTCCCTAGGTAGAGGTGCATTCTCCAGTTGGTGTGGTAGTATAATGTATTGGCTTTAGAAACAGGAGAACAGGGTGTGTATCCCAAAGAGGAAGTTTACTTCCTGTATTCATATAAGCAAATCACGAAATCAGCAGGCTTAGCATTAGAAGGGTCCTTAAGGACCATCTAGTCCAGGGGTTCTTAACCTGGAGGTCCATGAACTTGCTTTTTAAGATATTTCATTGGCTATCCCATTATCCTTGGTTTCCTTCATGACCCTCTGCATTTTATTTCATGCACATTCTTCTAAGGGGTCCCTAAGCATCCCCAGGCTTCTAGGAATTGAGGGCATCCCCAGACAAAAAGAGATCCAGGACACAAAAAAGGTTAGGGTCCAAGTCCTTCATTTTACAGAGGGGAAACCTGAGGCTCAGAGACAAGTGACTTATGATCATACAGGTAATAAGTGGCAGAGCTGGCATTGTGAACCCAGGTCTTCTGACTCTAAATTCTCCTCACACCCATTTGGGAAGTCTTTCGAGTTTGGCAGAATCTGTGCTTCTATTCCACCGTTTGGGCCTTGTGCAACCTAGGGTCACAGTGCTGTGATGAAATGTGAAAAGAAAGTCTCAGTGAAATAACAGCAAAATAATGAGGATAACAAATGTCTGTTGTGTCTGGCATCAGCAGTGTTTTATATCTCTCAGAGCTTGTTGAATACTTATCTGATTTCTTTTTTTTTAGTCAATGTTTTAACTTCTATCAAAATTGGTCAAGTTTCATTTGAGGGATTGCTACAATTCATAGTATCTGATTTCATTAGCTAATGGCATTCATTTACCATCAGAAACTGTACTGGCACCATACCCTCAAGACCCCAGCCATAAATTCACTTCCCTGGGGTAGCCTCTGAAAAGCTGCCCAGGATGAGAGAAAAAGCCCTGCATTTCAAGTTAGTAAACTGAGCTTCAAGGTCTGGCTCTCACGTTTGCTAGTGGTAGGACTTGGGCAAATCACTTTGACCACTGTGAACCTCAGTTTCTTGATCTGTAAAATGGAGACAATAATGCCTTCCTTGCCTGCTTCACAGGAGGGATTTAATGAGAAAATGATCAGAAACCCCTTTGAAAACTAGCAAGTTTTGTACAAATGTGGAATGTTGGTAAATGCATTGGGACTTTTCTTTATTGTGGCTTTGCCTTTTGATTTAATTCAATGAGCATCTACTCATTTATTAAGCATGGTAGGTGCAGAGCACTGTGTTGGGTCAGAGAGACATTCAGAGTTTAGATAAACAAGTGCCTGACTTCATGGAGCTCACTGTCCAGTGACATGAGAGGAGTGAGAGGGGAGTAGGGGAACAATCCCCAAGCATACAGATAACTGAAATACACAACATTGCTTCATCAGAGTATTAGGCTGGGGATAAAGGCTGGCCTTGGGATTTCATTAGTATAGAGAATGCCCACATGAGGAAACACCCCCTACCGATGAGAGTCAGCACTTTCTCTACAATTTATAATCCAAAAGAATTGCTAAGGAAGAAGGGGAAGGGGGAGAGTTAAGTGACTTTCTGGGTGCAGAGGTAGGGTTCTCATCAGCAATATATGTGAGAGATAGGAGCTCTCTATTCATTATGCAAACAACATGGAATCTCCAGTGCATAAGAGAGGATCATCCTCATTATCCACCACAACAAAATGATCCATGAAGGTCTATGGGGAAATGTCATAGTTGCTTGGGTTCTGTGGAAGAGGTAGGTGCAGCAAGGTGGTGCAATGGATAGAGCCCTAGGCCTGGAATCAAGAAGACCTGAGTTCAAATCTGACCACAGATACTTGTTGGTTGTGTGACCCTGGGAAGTCACTTCACCCTGTTTGCCTCAGTTTCCTCATCTGTCAAATGAGTTGGAGAAGGAAATGACAAAACACTCTAGTATCTCTGCCAAGAAAACCCCAAATGGGATCACAGAGAGTCAAACACAACTGAAAAATGACTGAACAACAACATGGAGAAAGTCACATTTGTCTCTTAAAATGTTAGAAGTGGAAGAATCCTTAGAGACCAATGAGTCCAACCCCCTTATTTTACAAAGGAGGAAACTGAGGTTCAGGAAGGGAGAGTGACTTGCCCAAGAGCACACTCCCATAGAGTGAATGGCAGAGCTGGGACGCAGGCTAATTCTTTTTTTTTCAAGGTCTGTTTTTATTTTTTACCTTTGCATTCCTACGGGCTTTTACTAATATAAAATTAATAAATGCTTACTGACTGAACAATTTAATTGCAGATAGATAGGAAGGAAGCAATTAATAATTGATGATACATTAAACAAAGAGAGCCCAGATTTGGAACTTAACTCAGCATCAGTTCATGCTAACGAGAGAAACTTTACATACAAGCTAAATTTTTTTGGCGCTGAGTTCACTGTTGCTCTTACCCACTGCCTCTTGACTTTAAAAGCTGGGAAGGAACAAGCAGACAAAGGGAAGCATTATGGCCAGTCAGGTGTTTTTTTGTTGTTGTTTGGTTTGGTTTGGTTTGGGTTTTGTTTTCTTTTTTTTGGCTTGGTTTTTAACCATATGAATTCATACATGTTGTTACTTTATTTGTGTCATGAATTCCCTGGGGGGAAATGATGAGCTGGTCACACAGCAAAAATGAGGGTAACCCTATAGACAAGTACCTGTTGTCTATTAATATCCATGTAATAATGCCAACGAAATGAGAGGAAGCCCCCTCCTGTTGGGTTCTAGGAGTACATGGTCAAGCCCATGAACAAGCCCAGGATAGTCACGTATGCATGGGCTGTTCTCTGCATCACTGATGGGAGGACCCGTGTCATTGAGGTAGATCATGGATAGAACCATCAGAATGCTGGGGCAATGGAGTGGATGCGTTATTTTCTAAGCAGTGACCTTCCATTTTTTTCTACATGGATTGTAAACTCCCTGCAACCAGGGGATGGAGCTACCATTTCTACTGATTTTCTTTATCCAAGTTGCCCGATCTTCTGTCTCTGTGCTTTTGTTCCCCGTACCTAGAATGCTTTCTTTTCTCATTTCCACCTCTTGGAATACCTAGCTTCCTTCAAAGCTATTTCCAAACCATGCCATCTGTTCTCTATCTAGCCTCCTCCTCCTTTCACCAGAACCTGGACTCTGCCTCTGGGTCATCTCATTGGTGACCTTAGCTTGCCCAGAAGCAGGAGTCCATGTCATATAACAATATTAATAACAACTAATATTTATAAAGCCCTTCCTAAGTGCCAGAAATTGCTTTGCAATCATCTCACCTGATCCTTACAATAACCCTGGGAGGTACATAACATTGTTATCCCTATTTTACAGTTGAGGAAACTGAGGCAAACAGTGGTCAAAGGATTTGCCCTGGGTCACACAACGAGTAGCCAGTGTCTGAGAATGGATTTGAACTCAAGTTTTCCTGGTCCAGGCCCAGGGCTCTATCTCCTGCATTTCCTACCTGCCTTCCCAGGCAATTCCAAACCATGCTGCTAGACTCTTTTTCCTCCTTCTTTCCAGTTCCCCTTTTTGTTGAGTCTTCCTCTATTAGAATCTAAGTTCTTTGAAGGCAGGTACTGTCTTATATACTTATAACTTCACCACCAGCTCTTAGTTAAGAGCCTAGCTCCTAGTGAGTGCTTACTACATACTTACTCTTTTCCTCTGTCCCTCCCTTCTTTCCTTCCTTCCTTCCTAACATCTTTCCTGTCTTCCTTCCTTCTTTCCTTCCCTTCCTCCTTCCCTCCTTCTCTCCCTTTTTCCTTCCTTCCTCCCTCTTTCCCTTTCTTCATATCTAGCATAGTAGATAGCCAAATGTAAACTAGATGACTGACTTACATTTACTCCCAGTAATGACAAAGCTGTTGCTGCCAGGTGGGAGTGGGGAAACTGAGCACAGTGACAGTCATTAGTCCTTTGATTGCATGCATCTCTCTCCCTGTTTCTCTCCCTATCCAGATGTGCCCCCACTGGATGCAAATTCTTTGAAATCTGTGCCACACCTGGAGTGGTTGTTGACCTCAGCTGCCATCCTATCAAGAGATCACCTTCAGGCATATCCAAATGTCTCTTGGAGGCTGGGGTGGAGATGACGGTGAAGATGAAAGCCCCAAGCACCCTTCTTAATGATCAAAAGGTGAATGTGATAGTGGAAGAGAGAAAATGAGAATTAGGTGTAGTCTGCCTTTTTTGGCTTGTATTTGTATTCCCAGAGTTTAGTACGGTGTCTAGCACATAATGAGCACTCAGTAAAAGCTTGTTGACTTAAAAAAGATCTGGGAGATTTACTCTACGGCAAGTTCAATATGAGTGATATGATGTCAGCAAAAGAAAAGTACATGTGACCTTGGACTATAGTAAAAGGCAGAGTGTTCAAGACTATTGGTCCTGCTTTATTTGGCCTTTGTCAGATCACATCTGGTATTATGTTCAGTTCTGAGTGCTTCCATTTAGTAAACACAGAACCCGCTGGAAAGTGTCTGAAGAAGACCAAGCAGAATAGTGGAAGACTTTTAAGTTCTTCCATATGGCAACTGATTCAAGGATATGGGGACATCTAGGTTAGAACAAAGAAGACTTGAAATAGGATATGAGATAGCTGTCTTCAAATATTGGAAGGAATATCATGTAGAAGAGGGATTATGCTTGATTTCCTTGGTCCCAGAGTACAGAAAAACAGGAATTCATAATATTAGTAATAGCTACTGTATATAATATTTTAAAGTGTACAAAGAGCTTTACAAATAATATCTAATTTTATCATTTATTACTATAACTAGCCTTCCCTCTGTTAATTATCTATCTATCTTGCTTTGGGTTAGGGTTTTCCCGACTTCTCTATCTGCTACACCCCTTAGCTGGTTCAGTAGCCAATGCTCTTGGGTTTTGTGAACGTTAGACTACCATGTGGCTGGCCTCTCTCCTTCTGAGGGCAGATAATATGCCATTGACTGAAATCACAAGTGCCTCTCTGTATTGTTCTGCAGGTCACGATCTCCTATTTTGGACCCAACTCAATCTCTACCCAGGCTTTGCTCTACCTCACTGGTGTCCGTAAGTAACATTTCAGATTCTGTTGAGGTAGTGCTCAAAAGGTCTCTCCCCATCAAACTCATCACCTGGTTTGAGTTAATGCAGTTAGAGAGATGCCTATATTGGGGAGTTGAGGGAGGCACTATTAGAAAAAAGACCATTTTGTGGGGTCTAATTCTTGTTCCTCTGCTGACATCCTCTCTGAATACCTTTTGGGGGTGTTGAGGCAACCCCATTTTCTAAAAGGCTATATTTAGAAAATGTTGGTTGGAGAATTGGACTGAGTCTGAACACCTTTTAGGAAGGCCATTAATACATTGGGGAATGTACAGAGGAGGCCAACCAGAATGGGGAAAGGCCTCAAATCTGTGTCACTGGAAGATCAACTTAAGGACCTGGGGTTGTTGAGTCTGGAGAAGACGTGAGTTGGGCAAGGGAGACACAAGAGACATCTTCAAGTATCTACAAGGCTCTCTTGGGGAAGAGGGATCAGATTGGGTTCTGGTAAACCGAGGGGACAGAGATAGGAATGATGAGTCGAAGTCACAGATGCCAACCTTAGACTTGACAGAAAAAAATTTTCTAATAAATTAGAGCCATCCCAAAGTGGATGAGGCTGCCTCTGGAGGTGGTTGGTTCTTCACTGGTAGGGGGAAGGGGGGTGGGGAGCTTCAAGCAGAGACCGGAGGATCACTTCACTGCGATGTTAAGGTGTAGATGGGCTTATCCATTCAGATATGGGCTGAACCAGGTGGTCTCTGAGATCATGCAACGACAAATCTAGAGCTAGAAGGAACCTTGTGCAACCCCCCAGCATCACAGTTAAGTAGCACAGTGGGTACTTGGAAGTCAGGAAGATCCATGTTTGAATTCTACCTCAGACACACACCAGCTGTATGAACCTGGGACAAGTCACTTTAATCTCCACCTGCCTCGGTTTCCTCATCTGTAAAATGGGGATAGTAATAATAATGCCCACTCCACAAGGTTGTTATGAGAATTAAATTGTGCAATGCTTTGCAAACCTTAAAGTACCGTATAAATGCTACGTAAAATATATAATATACATAAATATAAATGCTATATAAAAGCTAGCTATGATTACTAAGTGTGGGAGGCAGGATTTGAACCCAGGGCTTCCTGGCAGCAAGTCTGGTGTTCTTTTCACTTCTCCACACTGCCTCTCCACCACTGAAATTCTCTGATTTTATGAAGCCTTCCAGGTCTGGAAGGAACTGTATGCTGTTTGACTTGCCTAAATTTGGAGAGGCTGATTACCAGGTTGACTGTAGCAATTTCAGTTTTTTCAGACACAACAATTGTGCCATCTACCAAAACATAGCAAGGCTGTTATTTTTCTTGGTGCAGAGAGTACCTGAACCCATGAAATTACAAATTGCTAAAAGTGTGGAGGTATAGAGATTATCAGAGACAATATAATTTTGGCAGTGTGGTGTAGTGGGAGTCACAGGACCTGTCAAATCCCAATTCTGCCGCTTGCATAAAATCCAGAATATTCTTCTTTCCTTAATGATTTGAGTGCCTGTCTGACTTTCTGTCCTCCTCATCTCCTGCCCTCATACTACAGGACCTCAACATACATATTAATGATCTCACAAATTCCCTAGCTTCATAATTCTTCAAGCTAGCTATTATTCCCTGCAGCTTAGTCACACACATATCATTGATTTTGCCTAATTCTGTACTTACAGTTCCCCACCTCTGCAAAAGGTGGGAGGCAGGTTTCACTGAAGTCAGAGCAGATCACTAAATTGACCAGAATTCTAAAATGTTTTCTTTTGCCTTGCTGTAGACACTATGTACATTTTTTTCCTGGTCCTGTTTACTTTACTCTGTATCACCTCTTGCAAGTCTTCTCAAATTTCTCTCAATTCTGCATATTTGTAATTTCTTACAATGCAACAATATTCTATTACCTCTATATAGCAAGATACAACAAAAAAATCACAATGAAATTTATCTGGATGGACAAAAGGTCAAGGATCTCAAGGGAAATTATTTTTTTAAGTGGGAAAGAAGAGGTCCTAGCAGTACCATATCTCAAACTATTCTACAAAGCAGTAATCATCAAAAATGATTTAGTATTGGTTAAAAATAAAATGGAACAGATTAGGTATGCTATTATGTTTCAAAAAACCACAGGCGCCATCTACTGGAGTAAAGACTCTGTTGAATAAATACTAATGGAAAATAGTCTGGTTGCAATTAGGTTTACACCAAGACCTCACACCATATACCGAGATTATCTCCAAATATAATAGATAGTTGGCTTAGTTTTCAGCAGTTCTTGTCAAATGGAAAATTCCCTAACCTAGTGACTGATGTCTTCAGATTTTATGAAGCCTATCACATTTGATTGGCTATCTTATATCTTGTCTGTGTTATGGTTTCTGCTTTTATTAACAACTTCTTAAAACTGGATTAAAACTAAAATTTAATTTTAAATTTAAATAAACATTAGAAATTTTTGATACATTTTATTTTTAAATTGCCTTATTACTTCCAACATTCTTCTCCATCTCCCTCCCTTCTAAAGAGTCACCCCTTATAATACTTTTTTAAACAGAAGACAAAAAAAAAAAATCAGCCAAATCAATCAACATACCAAAAAAATCTGATATTATAGGCAATGTTCCCTACCCATGGACCTCCACCTCTGCAAAACGGTTTAGGGAGTTGGGTTTTTTCCATATATTTTCTTTGAGACTAAGCTTGTTCTTTCTAATTTCTAAAATTTCAGTTTTGATCATTTTAGAGTGGTTGATATTTCCATTTACATTGTTGCAGTCATACTGTTTTCCTGCTTCTGCTTACATCTCTCTGCATCAGTTCATGTAAGTCTTCTCTTGCTTCTCTATAATCTTCATGTTTATCCTTTCTTATAGCACAGTGGTGTTCCATTCCATTTGATATACCCCAATTTGCTTAGCTATTCTTTAATCAATGGGCACCTCCTTTGTTTCCAATTTTTTGCCGCCACAGAAAAGTCTGCTATAAATATTTGAGGGGTGTATAAGAACCCTTTATTTTTGTTAGTGACCACTTCAGGCTATACACCTAGCCATAGGATCTCTGGGTCAAAATGTATGGGCACTATAGTCTCTTTATTTCATTAGCAATTTCTTCTGTTGGCTCCTATTTCAGAAATCTCCCTGGATGCTGACGTTTATCGAAATGGCAAAGTGAAACCTACCAATGGAAAGATTGACAAGGTAAATGTGAGGAATTTTTCCTCATCCTTTTTCTCATCCTTTCCTCCCTTCCAGGGAACTGGAAGGGGTGAAGCTATTGACTTACTGTTCCCAATCTGTTCTAGATTTCCCAGTCTTCTAAAAAAAAGAAGATCTCTAGTAAAATCTCTGTATTTGGAGAATTAGAGAATGTTAAATACCTTAGTATCTACTAGAACTCTTTTTGTTAACCAGGACAGCTAGGTGGTGCAGTGGATAGAGCACCAGCACAGGAGTCAGGAGGACCTGAGTTCAAATCTCACCTCAGACACGACACTCACTACCTGTGTGACCTTGGGTGTGTCACTTAACCCCAATTGCCTCATCCTGGGTCATCTCCAGTCATCCTGATGAATATCTGGTCACTGCATTCAGATGAATCTGGAGGAGAAGTCAGGCTGGTGACCTGCACAACCTTCCTTCACTCGAAACAAAGTCAAATGCAAGTCATTTCTCTGATGGCATGGTCTTCTTTGGCAATGAGGAATGAACACACTTTGTTAACCACCACCCAAGGTAGTGGGTGTCACCTGATAGTGGGAAAGTGTGGGGAATAGCAGCTCAGTCTTGTTGTAGTCTCATACAAGGCATGTTTGCCATCGACTATCAGCCCTAGAGAGCAGGTCCCATGACCTTAGATTAAAGCCTTAGATTGGTCAGAAAGAAGTCTTAGGAACAGGACAGAAGGTTTGATTTGGGACAAGATTGGATGGTCCAGGGCTCCGTCATCTGCTCCCCCCCAAAAAACCCTCAAACCTATAACTCCCCAGATTGCATTACTTAAACCACAGTCAAAAGAGTTCTAGACCCAGAGTTAAATGGACATTGGATTACTCAACTCCCTGTGGGACTTTGCACATGCCCCTTAGCCTTTCTGAGTTGATCTCTTTCTGGGCAAAATGGAAATTCAGCAATATTTATTTATTAAGCAAACAGCTACATAACAAGAATGAGAGGCAGCATGACATAGTGAAAGAAGCCCTGCCCTTGAAGTCAGAAAGACATGACGCACACTGGCGCTGAGGCACACTGTGAGACCCTAGCCAAGTCACTTACTTCTCAGTGCCCCAAGAAATGTTCGAAACTTCAGTTGGAGAAAAGGTGCTGGTCTGCATTGAAGTCGTCTCATGAGAGGTCTGTTCATACCAGTGAAATCACGGCTTGGACCAATTCCTCCGCCCTCCCCAATCTTGGGAGGTAGTTGGGTATATATGTCGAATCTAGCTATAACATAGGTAACATACCTATTGCAGATGTAAAATATATATTACATGTAGCACCTATAATTGAATGTGCAGAATATATTATATCATCCAGAATATATTGTAAGTGCAGAATATTATGTGTGCAGAGTATTTATTATATTGAGTTAATATTATATTATATTAATTATATTATGTCAGTATTACATTGAGTCAATATAATTCTACAATAATTCTATAATATATTCTACATACCTAATATGGTCAGTTATTGACCATATTATGTGTGTAGAATATATATTATATATGTATTATGTATATTCTACAATGATTCAGAGTGTAGATGTGTATAGATGTGTGTATGTGTATATGTATGTATGTATGTATGTATGTATGTTTGTAACAAGTATATCTGTACACTACAAATCAACCAACAAACATTTATTAAATGTTTGTTACATAACTAGTGCTGGGGATGAGAAAAAAATAAAGCAAAAACATTTTCTGCCTTCAAGGCACTGACATTCTAATAGAGAATCTGTTACTTCATGCAAACCCGTTTGGTCAGAAAGAGGAGGAAGGCAGGGTGTACAAAGGCTACATTATCTGAGAATAATAATCTGTGATTAGCCATTCCCTTGCTTGCAGGACATGGTGTCTGGGCTTTGAAGTCTATTCATTCTTGGGCTGGGCAGGGTACTCCTCAGGGCTGGCTCCGTCCTGGGCTTGGCTGACATAGCTACTATAGCTCTGTAGTTTGCTGGCCCTTTCTGCGTTGACTCTTCTGACCTTTCAAAGTTCACAAGGTCCATTCCATTTCTGATACTCACTCATCCAAAATTGAGAAAGAATTAGACCCAAAGAGAATGCATGGCCACATGGTAATTGTGGTAGGAAGATGTGACTGCTATTATACCTTCTTTTCCCCTTCCCCAGAGGCTCACAGTATTTCTTCTTTCTTCACAAGGGGAGATAGGCAGATTTCATCTGTTTGAGTCTTTTGTATGACATCTAGCTCTGGTTCATTAGCCAGTTAAAGGCTATTTGTCCTCATGCAGTAAAAAAATTGACAGAGAAATGTTAAAGGATACCCAGATGTCCTCACAAGAGGGTCTCCTCCATTATCTCCCCACCAACTTAAATCAACGGCAGTCAGAGCACTCTGTGGATGCTCTAAGGACTGGGCATTCATTGGACAATTCCCCATTATAAGAAGAAAGGAGGCCACAAACAAGCATGGTTCACCCAACCAGGAAGATGATTAAGTTAGATGTATAGTATTTAAAAATACTAGATTTTTATACAGAAAATCTCGATTGAGACCCCGACTCTTCTTTCTGTCTGTGTGACCTTGGGCAAGTCGCCTCACTGGTAAAATGAGAGAGTTGGATTAGATGACCTTTGGAGGTCTTTCCACTTCCAACATTTCCAAATAATAAAAGAATGGATTGATTACTGATAACAATGACAGTGAAGACGAAGCTGATGATGACAACAGTGATGATGACGATGATGATGATGACGATGGCAATGATGACTATAACAATGATGATGGTGGTGGTGGAAGTGGTGGTGATGATGATAATGACCATAGCAACCATATGGCAATAACAAAATTTAACACCACAAGCATCGTTTGGGAGAGGATCAGAGAATCTTAGAGTTGGGAAGGACTTTGAAGGTCATCCATCTAGTCCAACTAGTGCTTAAACAAGAATCTACTCTAACATATCTATGAAATGGCTATCCAGCCTCTGTTTGAAGATCCCCAGTGAGGGTCAATCTCCTTCTACATTTCTAAGACAGCCCGTTCCTCTTTTGGACAGCTCCTATCATTAGAAAGCATTTCCTGACATCCTGGGGTAGGCTAGCAAATATTTACCAACTAGCTCTATGGATAAAAAAAAGAAAAAAAAAGTGCGATAGATATACTTTAAATGTAATCTTCATCATTAACGGGTTCTCCATCACTTTAGCCTAGACAAGCAACAAAACAATAAATCAAGCCCTGATTTGTCATGTTTACCAGTGTCCTAGGTGTAAACACCCACACAGATAATTTAATAGTTGGTTCACTGGGGCAAGTTTAAGCCAGCTCCAGCACAGTCCTCAGCAGTATCTAACCTGCAAGAGCCTCTTTGGAACTTCCCTGTCTTAGTCCTGCTTCTGTCCTCTGGGACCCTCTTCCACCTGTGGACCTTTCAAAGACTTGAACCCAGCCGTCATGTACCCTTTGAGTCTTCTCTGCTTCACACTGAACCTTCTTAGTTCCTACAACTGATCCTCATTGGATGTGGACTTCAAGGCCCTTCGCCCTCATGGGCTCTCTCATTTGGACACTTCCACCTCACAATGTTCTCACAATATGATGGCCACAGTGAACAAAGTCCTCCAGGTTTTGTCTGAGCAGGACAGAGAACAGAGAGGCTCTCCCTTTTCTATTTATTCCTGAGAGTTAAATCATAGTCTCTCTCCCTCCTTATCTCCCTCCTTCTTCACCCTCTCTATTCATCTGTCTCTATCTATCTCTCTCCTCTTCCTCCTCCCACTCCTTCTACCTTTCTCTTTCTTTTTTCCTTCTCTCCTTCCCTTCCTCTTTCTCTTTCTCCCTTCCTTTTTATAACTTTCTCCCCTGTTGTTGAGGTTTCATGATGTGTTGTGGTGGAACCATCTCAAAGAATTCAGAATCAGACCGCCTCTAAACCAAGTATAGGCATTTAGTGAGATTGATGCCTCTCATGAAGTGGGCTAAGTTCCAAGAGGAACCAGCAACTTCAGAATAAGCAAAATGGATTTTTATAGGGTAAAGATGCAATTCTGTAACAGAAATTATAAATATTAAAAAGGCAGGAGGGGGTTGTTAAGGAATCGGGTAATAGGGGACGGATCTCAGCCATCGTGAAATTGCATATGCAATAGCCCAGAATGCATACAGATAAACACATTTTGGGGGGTATGTATGTAGGATAATGATATTATAATAAGCCTGTATATGTCATAAATTCACTCAAAGTCAGTTTTTTTACTCTTACTGCATGGGCGCCTACTTAGGGAAAGTCCCTTCTATTGTTTTAGGGGTCCACATCTTGCTTGGGCATCCTGGTGGTGCTGCTTTCTGATTGGCTGAGTATTGTGGTCTTGTCTCAGACTAGATGGATGTAGTTATGGTTGAGAGACACATCTGCTGTTTCTGTGGAAAATATGAAGACTGGGTCTGGGGGCAGTGTTTACCTAGAAGCTGGGATCCAATTGCACAGACGTGCTCCCTGTTTCTGTGAGAAATATGAGTTCAGGGACACACCTGCTGCTCTTGTGAGCAGTGAGGTATATACAAAGAAGTTAGGGTATTGAGTGAGAAGGGGGTGAGTGGCTAGGTAGGGGCAGTGGCCAGCTGTTCAGTGGGGTCCATAAGAAAGTTAGAATATTGGAGGCAGTTCTATTAGGATTCCACCACTTCCTTCCTATTTATTGCTTTCTTTCCATCCATCCATCCATCCGTCCATCCTTCCTTCCTTCTTTCTTTCTTTCCTCTTTCTCTTGATAGATTCAGAGGTGGTTCCTTTCTTCTGGGTTGCCTTTCTACATTCAATAATCTTTTCTGGAGTGAATAACTCTAATACTAGTGGTTCATCAATAACAGTCTCTACTTGCGTCACATTGGAAATTCTGGATACAGCTTGTTAAAGATTTAAGCCAGTTTGGAGCAGTAGCCAACCTTTCTTAGTTTAGAACTGCACCAGGCTGCCCTGGTCGGGGCAGCTCTTTCATGGTTGCTCTTGCTCAGTCCTTTCACTTTGTGACCCCATTTGGGGCTTTCTTGGCAGAGACACTGGAGTGGTTTGTCGTTTCCTTCTCCAGCTCATTTGACAGAGGAGGAAACTGAGGCAAACAGGGTGAAGTGACTTGTCCAGGGTCACACAGCTAGTAAATGTCTGAGGCCAGATTTGAACTCTGGAAGATGAGTCTTCCTGACTTCAGGCCTGGCACTGCCTAGCTGACTTTGTCATGATTATTAAAGATGTCTCACTTTCAGAAATACTGCTCTGTGGTTCCTGGTACTAACATAGCTCTGTGTGTCCCTTTGTTGTCTGCAGAGAAATTGGATGTGGGGCCCCAATGGACAAGGTGCCATCCTGCTTGTGAACTGTGACAAGGATAGTCCCAAGTCTTCCACAGTGGATGCTGAGCTGGAGAAGGTGACGAGCTGCAAAGGTAAAAGACTGGTTTAGGATCCTGCTCTTGGGCCAAACCTGGGGGTGGAAATCATTTGAAAGGGAGAGTGTGCCTAGACCAGGTGCTTCCACAGTCATTTGGCCTTCTTGAATCACAAGATGACAGAGCTGGAAAGGCCTTTAGAACACAGAATGTCAGGGCTGGGAAGCGCCTTAGAACAAAGACTATCTGAACCATACTAACATCCTGAGAGGTCAGTAGTGTAGGTATCATAATTCTTATTTCAAAAATGAGAAAACTAATGATCAGAAGAGATGAAGAGTCTCTCTTAAAGTCAGAACTGGCACAGGAGAGAGCTGGGATGAGAACCCAGGTCCTCTGGCTCCTAGTCCTGCACTTTTGACACTACACTAACAGTGAAATTACTCTCATCAGAGACCCCACATCAACATCCTTTTTTCTAGGTGGCACAAAGGATACAGCTCATGGCCTGCAGTTAGGAAGATCTGTGTTTGAATCTGGCATCAGAGACTAACTAGCTGTGTGACCCTGGGCAAGTCACTTATTCTACCTGCCTCAGTTTCCTCAATTGTAAAATGAGGATAATAATAGCACTTACCTTGCATAGTTAAGAGGAACAAATAAGAGAATATATTTTTAAGTACTGACCAGGGTCTGGTACATAGTAGGCACTTAAGAAATCATTGGTTTTTTTCTCCTCCCTTCCTTACAGATCTGAAAGACATGTCCCTCATGATTCTGAGCACACAAACCCCAAAGAATTTTTTTGCCCAGTACGAGCTAATCCTACACGTTTCCAAATTTGAGATGGATAAAGTGAGAGTCTTTCAAGCTGATCGTGAGTATGCCCATGATGATTGGCTACCATCTAGAGTGTCTCTGTTGGTTAACATCCAATGATATTTTCAATAATTTGTCAATAAGTCAAGTCTTTCAGCTTGGCTCAATCTCCTCAGAAACAAGTCATGACCCATTTCTAGGTTGGAATGTCTTCCCCGGGGGTATTGAGGGAGAAGATTCAGTAGGGTGTGGGTTGGTGAAAACAGAGCTTACCAAAGATCAGCGATAGCTAGAAGAGTAGCACGACCTCTGAAAATCAGACAGACAGACAGGCAGCTAGGTGGTTCAATGGATAAAGCAAGGAACTTGGAAGCAGGAAGGCCTGAGTTTGAATCCTGCGTTAGCCATTTATTAACTGTGTGACCCTGGGCAAATCACTTGACATCTCTGGGCCTCAGTTTCCTCATCTGTAAATATTAGCACCTATCTCAGAGGGTTATCTTGAGCATCAAATGAGTTAAAATTATGTAAAGTGCTTTATAAACATTAAAACACTTTATAAATGCTAGCTATTGTTATTATTAGAAAGATGGATGGATCATCCTTGTAAATAAATTCCCCCACGGTGACAGTGGGTCCACTTCCTTATTGTTTGTTGGGGAGGAATGCCTGTATGCAGGAAGAAAAAATACTTAAAATTAAAAGTAGGAAAGGGATCATAGATTAAGAGGTAGAAGATGACCTTGAAGGCCATCAAGTCTAAATCCCTCCTTTTTTCAGATGAGGAAACTGAGTCCCAGAGAGGTAAAGTAATTTGTCCAGAGTCACATGTGTACTAAGTGTCTAAGACAGGATTTGAACTCAGATCTTCCTGCCTCTGAGCCTAGGTCTCTCGTTTGGTCTGTTCTCTAACTAAGACCTCAGGCAGCTTACAGAGCAGCTCAATGCATAAGACTTTCCCCAAGGACACATTGAACTTAGAGGATGAAGAAGCCATAGGGAAATCCACCAGGTTTCACTTATCTGTTTATAAGATGTGACACTCATGTCACTCTCATGTGCCCCCTAAAGTTAACACACTCAACTCTAGTACAATGAGGCCAGTGGTGTGCTAGCGGCCAACTGAAAATGGCGCCTAAGAATCAATCATTAAAATTTCAGTGTGAACATTTATACCACGGAAATTGGCAAATACTACAAATCAGGGCTTGATTTATTATTATGTTCATTATCTAGGCATAAGAAAGTGATGGAGAAATATGTTAATAATGCATGTATCAAATAATATTTTAATAACTTAAAAGTGTCATGAATACATCATTTCACCCTAAGACTCAGTTGTTAAACACTCGCCAGCGCATTCCTGAATGAGTCAATTTGAGAACCCCCAGCCCAAAACCTACTTTATCTCCGCCTTTATAAGCTACTTACAGACAAGCTCAGAGTAGGAGGAGCAAGTATCCGCATTAGGGATGCTGGCATCAGCCACTGTCTACCTGCCCTCACAGCTCTGATGTCCTGCCTTCTTACTGGTGTGACAGCACATGGAACACAGACCTTTTATCTGCCCTCTTCTCTCTCCTAGGGAAGAATCTGTCAACCAACTATAACATGGTCTTGGGGCCAAAGATGCCATCTCACGTCCTAACGGTGCTTGACGGCCACCAAGAGAACATCTTTTATGTAGAAGGACTCTCTTTCCCTGACGTTAACTTCTCAGGACTTGTTTCCTTCACTGTCTCGTTGATGGACATCTCTAATCTGGTATGACCTAGAAAGGAGCTCTGGAGTAGATCCCAGCTCAACAGGCTGGGAACACTGACACTCTGGGACAGTGGGGCATAGCTGGGGAGAAACACAGCTCAGACACTTAACGAGACTCCTTGGCTTTACTCTCCCTTCATGCTTTCTGATGCTGCTGGAATAATTTTTCTTATAAACAAATCTGTTGATAATATTCCTCTGCTAAAAAAAGAACCAAAAAACTTCAGAGGATCCCAAGAATAGATTCAGAATCCTTTGTCATACATTGGGGATGGATGCCACCTGATCTTTGCAGTCTTATTTACATATACTTACATATAAACTTCTTGTCCAGTTGTTTTAGTCATGTCCGACTCTTCAACTCATTTGGGGCTATCTTGGCAAAGATACTGGCGTAGTTTGCCATTTGCTCATTTTACAGATGAGGAAACTGAGGCAAACGGAGACGTGACTTGCTCAGAGTCACACAGTTAGAAGGTGTCTGAGGTCAAATTTGAATTCATGTCTTTCTGACTCCAGACCTAGTGCTCCATCCACTGCCCCATGTAGTTGCCCCACATATATATACACATATATATGACACATATATGTAAATATATATTTACATCATATGAATATAAACATTACGTATATAACATGTACATATAAAACACTCATATTTATATATTTTACACATCTATCCATCCCTTCACCATGTCCTATATTCTCTCACCTCTGTGCCAGCTCAAGCTGGTCCAGAGACAAAATGCCTACTCACCTTCTTCACCTGTTGAATTTCTGCCCATCCAGTAAAGCCCAGCTTAGACACTGCCTTCCCCAGGAAGCCCTCTGTGATCTCCCCATCTGCAGCAACCTTCTCCCTCAGACTTTGCTTTCAACATCTCTAACTCAGTTTTCAGGCCAGATTGTGCTTATGGTATCTGTGTTTATACCTCGTCTACCTAAGACTATGATCTCCAAGAGAGCTGGGATCACGCCACATCTAAGCTTTGCATCTCTCTTAGCGCCCAGTGTAGTGCTCTGCACAGGTAGGAATTAAATGAATATATGCTGAATGAATAAATGGAACTGGAGATTACAGATACGGCTGATCTGCCTGGGCCTTCATCAAATGAAGGAAGGTCTGAGCGACCCTCCACTTATCTGGTGTGGAGGTGGCAAAGAGTTCTCCATGTCTTTTCCTTTTCCCTCTTGCAGCCTGTCCCAAAGGCTCTGCTTTTCCAGGACACTGTGGTTTTCCGTGTGGCTCCCTGGATCATGACTCCAAACACTCAGGCTCCCCAAGAGGTGTATGTATGCAGGTGAGAGAGATGCTGTCCCACAGTGAGAGTTGGGAAGGGTGCACGCCCCAGACCTTGGAGGGCTGTTGTAATCACTGTCCCCACTGCTCAGAGCTTTTCAGGATATCTCTTCCCTTCACCCAGGATCCAAATAAAAGACTATCATAATGATCTGCCACTTCAATAACTTACAACCCAAAGAGAGACCCATCAATCAATGCCCACAGCTCCAATCTTGTGCCTCTGAGGAGGGGAAACGGAGGGAAGGAGACTGGGAGGGAGAAAAGGACACTGGATGGCAGATGAAGATACTATTAGATTTCAAGTTTAGACATTAGAAGGGACCTTTGAATATAGACTATTAAAATATAGAAAATTAGAGCTAGGAGGCACCCTAGGACACAGAACGTAAGAGGTGAGAGGAATCTTAGAATACAGAATATAAGAGGTGAGGGGAAAAAATCAGTACTGGGAAGGGCCGTGGATCAGAGACCGTCAGAACTGGAAGAGATGGTAGAACATAGAATGTTAGAGTATGGAATGACTTTAGGACCTAGAATGACATTGCTGGAAGGGACCAAGAATCATAGATTTAGAACAATAAGGAACCTTAAAGGTCATCTTGTCTAACTCCCCTCATTTTATAGAGTATGAGGTGCAGAGTAGAAAATGATTTGCCCAAGGTCTCAGAAGGAAGTGGCAGACCTGGAATTCGAACTCAGATCCTTTGATTCCAAACCTAGAGCTGTTTTCCTACCATCTTCTCCTGGAACCTCAGAACATCTAATGTCAGAGACAAAAGGAATATTGGAGACCATACAATCCAATTCATTCATTTTACAGAGAAGGAAACTGAAGTCATGGTGGTAGAATCAGGATTGTGACCCCCAACAGCTGTGATTCTAAATCTGAAGGTTCTCATCAGCCCTGGGTACTGTTTCTCAGTCAGGGTCAGCAGGAAGCTATGGCCAACTCTCCTACTGAGAGTTTCTTGTATAGAGAGAGGGGATCAAATCTAGTCTTGTGTTCTTTGGACTTCTCTCTTTGCCCCCTTTCTGATGTGTGCTGAGATACAAGTAATGGGGTCTGTTCATGGTACTGTCAATATCTATGTCTCCTCTTGGAAGTATGATACAGGAGAAGGCAGAGATATGTAGTGGAAATAATTGATATAACAATTTAAGGTAATACCAATATTATCTCACCTGATTCCCACAATAACCCTGAGAGGTAGGTGCTATTATTACCTCCATTTTACAGATGAGGAAACTGACTTACAAGAAGGGTTTGCTCAGAGTCACACAGCTCATAAGAGTCTGGTGCAGGATTTGACCCCAAGTCCAACTTCCTATCCACTGAATCACCTAGAAGTTTAACTAGAAAGAACAAAGGACTCAGAGTCAGATAATCTGGGTTTTAGATCTAGATCTGCCATTTTTCTCTGTGTGACCCTGAACAGGTCCTTTTCCTTCTCCCAGCCTCAGTTTACTTATCTGTAGCATAAGGGGATTGGAATAAATAGACCCTAAGGTCCTTCTCATCCCTGATAGTTTGTGTTCTAAGGGTTTTTCCATCTCTGGTATTCCTAACTCTAACATCTTATGTTCAAAGTTTCCTTCCAGCTCTGAGATTCTGTCTTGAGGCCCCTGACAGTTATAACAGTCTATATTCCAGGGCCATTTCTATTGATATTCTTTGTCCCAAAGCCCCTTTCAGTCCTGACATCCTATGTTTCAAGGTTAATCATTGCCCTGCCAGCTCTGACATTCCACATTCTAAGGCCATCTCTTATTCTGACTTTCCACGTTCTAAGAGTCTGGCTATCTGTATTCTAAAATACCTCCCAGTCCTCATGTTCCATATTTTAAAATCTCTTTGTTCTAAGGTCCTTCTAGCTTTGACAGTATATATTCTGAGGCCCCTCTCAGATTTGATTTTCTGTTCCAAGTTTCCATATACCAAGATTGGACTAGACCCTCTGCCTCCTTCCTCCTCCTCAGGTTTGCTGAGGGCTCCCCAAGACTGGCTGATCTGAGTTACTCTAGGACATGTCTTGAGATGGGAGTCTATGTTTTCAAACAGAGAATGAGGAAGAAGAGGGATGTCACCTGTCTTCTTTTCCTACTCTGCCATGGAGCATATTTGCCTTTAAGATGGCATTTCTCACCTTGAGGCCCTTGGACTCCTGGTGGCACTGAAGGAACAGGACAATCCAAGTCACTGATGTGTCCAGTTCCCAAAGTCCCTTGGGACAAGTGGTTCTTTCTTGGTCTTTCCAGGATTTATGATAATGAGAACTTTGTGGAATCTGTCACTGCTCTGGTGAAGAAGGCCAAATGCAAGCTGACCATTTGTCCTGAAGAAGAAAACCGGGATGACATATGGATGCAGGTGACACTAGCTGGTCTACAGTTGGGTAGACTGTGCCTGTACCTGTGGCCTGACTTCTCTAGGGTGCAAGCCCAAGGGGACTCAGAAAGAAAGTGAGGGTGCTCAGTGTGACTCCTAGAACTCTGAAAACAATTGTCCTCTCTGCAGTATGGCAGAGTTGGGTACAGTAAGGGAGTGGGGATGCTCAGTGTGACTCCCACACTCGAGAAACTCTGAAAACAATTGTCCTCCCTGCAGTATGGTGGGGTTAGATACATGATGTTACTGTTACTACCAAAGGGCAGCTCTTACATTTATGTCAATTATCCTTCTGTTCCTTATAGGATGAAATAGAGTTTGGTTATATCCAAGCCCCTCACAAGATATTTCCTGTTGTCTTTGACTCACCCCGAAACAGAGGACTGAAAGATTTCCCTATCAAAACTATTCTGGTATGTTGCTTTTCAGTCATGCCTGACTCTTTGTGAAACCATATGGGGTTTTCTTGGCAAAGACACTGGAGTGGTTTGCCCTTTCCTTCTCTAGATGAGGAAACTAGAGTGAAGTGACTTGCCCAAGGTCACCCAGCTAATAAGTATCTGAGGCTAGATCTGAACTCAGGAAGAAGAGTCTTCCTGACCACCTACTGATGAATTAATTAGATTCTGAGCAGAGACCTTGTTCTTTTGGGGTCTATTCCTATTTGAGTGTCTAGAGGTAGGGTATAGATATAGATATAGGGTATAGGTCTAGAGGTAGGATATAGATATAGGGGGAAGAGCTTACAGTCTTTATTGAATGGATAGATGGATAAGTGAATAATGGGTGGGTGGGTGGATGAATTTGGAGTCAAGAGACCTAGGCTTGTATCCTACCTCTGAAACTTACTAGATGTGTGATCCTAGGTGGAATTCTTAGCTTCTCCAAGACTCAGTGTCCTCATCCCTAAAATGAGCATAATTTTCAGGCATGACCTTCCTCTCTTTTTATAGAAAAAGGCACATAAATCTTAAAGGGCTACAAAAAACGGGAATTATTACATTCCCAAGTAGAGAATGGCTACCAGGTGACAAAGATCTCAGTTCCCTGTAGGTGAAAGTTTGGGTTGGTTAATGACAATTTTTACTTTGAAAGATCTTTGACTTCATCAGCTTGCACCCTCCACTCATTGACAAAGATAACAATCACTCCGTTTCACACACTGCAGTTCGATGGAGTGGAGTCAGGAATCCTAAAATCAAGGGACCTCTTTTCAAATACTGCCATTTACTAGCTATGGGATGCTAGGCAAGTCACTGAACACCTCTGTGCCTCACTTTCCTCATCTGTAAAATGGTTACACCAACATTTGTGCTTTTTAGAAAGGCATCATGGTGGAATGATCACAGTTCTGGCAAGATCAAGGTTCAAATCTTGTCTCCACTTCTCACTGTGTTGGAAAGTCACACCATCTAAGTCTCAGTTTCCTCTTTTGTAAAATGGGGATAGCAATACTTGTATTCCCTAAAAGGTCAGCATTATATAGTAGTGAGGATATTGGCCTTGGCATCTGAAAAACCTGAGTTCAAAACTTGTCTCAAGCACTTGTTGATTATTGGGCAAGTCAGTTAACCTCTCTGGGCCTCATTTCCTTCATCTGTAAAATGGGGATAATAGTAGCATATGAGGTTGTGGTGAGTTCTCCAAAAGGTAGCACATGCAGTCAATAACACACCACTAAAAAAAGAGGATGAGTCACTCTTGTGGAAGAGTCATTTCTATGGCCAGGATGGAAAAATGTGTACTCTGGTGGCCAACGTCCTGGCCATGAGCTCCTCTGCACAAGAGGAAGATGGTCCTGAGGTGGCATGCACAGCCAACCAATCAATCCAATATTATATGTCATATAATATTATATGTCATGTATACATAAATGTATATTACATGATAATATAGTATATATCCTATATATTATATAATATTCTATACTGTATATACATGTATACGCGTGTATGTGTGATATAGTAAATGTGATGTATACTATGTATCATCTAATATTCTATATCACATATACATATGTACACATATGTTGTGTGATATGTGATGGTATATATGTGTTGTGATGTGTGCTAGTATATATGATATATATGATATTTCATGTATGATGTGTGTGATTTGTGTCATATGCTTATATGTATCATATATTATATCTATTTCATATATTATATATATAGGGCACATTCACTCATACATATATGGGGCATGTAGCATAGCATATACAGGATATATATTACATATCCTGTATGTTATATGTTATATATCTCACATATACAGATGCATATATGTATATGTGAGAAACATACAGGGTAAATTCAAGGCAGCCTTTGAGGGGGACACATTATTAGCTCCAAGATTTTGTTACCAGTCAGGCTCTGCTGGAGGGTGAACTCCTTGGCATAACCTTCCAGAACGCAGCCCAGCTCTGCACCGTGAGATGGTTGTTTATTGTTATTTTTATCATCATTGCTGGCACCATTACTATTACTGCCATAATCCTCCTTGGCATGTTCACAGCTCTTTATTTTTCCCAGCACCTTCCTAATCCCAGTTCATTATGTACTCATCCCAATGCCCCTGAGGGATGGAAGGTAGGTTTGTCTGTCTGTCTGTCTACAGGGCCAGTCAGGGGCCCAGCCAGAAGGAAATCCAGGTCTGTGCCCACCAGGGTGGGCTATAGCATTGCAAAGACCCATTCCTGCCCAAGGATGAGAGCCCCCAACCCTCCAATGGATCATTTTTTGGTAGTGACAACAGAATTGTGCCATTAATCTCCTTCCATTGGCTGGAGCCCAGCGGGACAGGAGGGAAGGTGGCTAGCTATGATTCATTCTGATGCACTCTGCCAGGATAATCTAGCAGAGCAGAGTCTACAACCTCTCCAGAGACCTGGGGTGGGGAAACTTTCTGAAGAGACAAATCCTACAGCCTAACCTTGGCAGTTGCCTTGCTGGAGGAATGCCTTGATCTACCACAGCTGCTTAGGAAGGGAAGGTCGGAGGATTGAGGGGTTTCCATAAAAGAAACAAACCAGCTAAAAAACGGGGGCAACTCACTCAGGTTGGCTTCCCATCCCATGTCATAGGCGAGTAGGCACTAATCAACAAAGTGGGATAGGAAATGGAATTTTTTAGCATGGAAAATTCCAGATTGGGGTTCTTCAGAGAAATGGCAGAGTGTGGGGTACCAGGCAAGAGGAGAAGACATCTCTGCAACAGAGAGTGACCAGTCTTGAAAAAAAAGAGTCAGGAAGACCCAAAATCAAAGCCCACCTTTGACACATACTGGCTGCATGAAGCTGAGGAAGGTCATTTAACCTTTCACCCCACCCCTCCCCCCCACTCAATTCCTGGCCTCCATCTTCTGAGCTATTCCCCCAAGGCCACTATATAAATAGTCCAGTCAAAGGCCATAAGTTTTGGAGAAGGTGCTGACATGCTCTGGCAGAGCGAACTTGCTCCTTTGGAAGGTCCCTATATCAGTGAAATCTCTGGACCTTTTCCAGACCACCATAGGCAGTCACTGAGACTATGAGAGGAAGAATGTGGAATGTAGGCGATCAGTAGGATGTACAGCTTGCTGGGTCTCCTTGCTGAATGAGCGGGGAGGATGGCAGTGATGCCGCTTAAACAATAGTTTACATGAAAATGATCTGGTCCTCTTAATGGAATGGGTGTTCAGTGTGAGTCAACAATGTGACCTAGTAGTAAAATAAGTGAGTACGGGGTTACTTCACTCCTTCCCACCCCCCACCTCTCAGGGCCCAGATTTTGGTTATGTGACGAGAGAGCCAAGTGAAGATTTGATCACTGGCCTGGACTCCTTTGGGAACCTGGAAGTCAGCCCACCTGTCACAGTCGGAAATAAAAAGTATCCTCTGGGCAGGATCCTCATCGGCAACAGTAGCTACCCCAGGTGAGGGCACTGGGATGGGCAAAGGGCTATGGCTAGGCTGGGAATTGGCAGGGTAGGAATCTTCATTCCCCTTATCTTTTTCTTCCCATACAAACAGACACAGAAACACACTTCTTTCCAGGTTTAACATTTGGTATCTAAGATCCTTTTAGCTCTCAAATTCTCTGTCCCAATACTCCTCCAAACTATCATTCATCAATGACATTCTTCAAGGACATTCAAGGTCTAAAATTCTATGTTCCAAGCTTCCTCCCACTCTGACATTCTGTGTTCTAATGTTCTCTCCCAGGTCTGAAATTCTGTGCTCTAAGGACCCTTCCAGCTCTGACATTCTATGTTCTAAGGACTCCTGACATTCTGGGTTCTAAGATCCCTCCTAGTTCTGATATTCTCTGTTCTAAAGTCACTTCTAGCTCTGGCATCCTGTGTTCTAAGACCCTTTTCAGATCCAATTCACTCTGAATTCTATCCAGTGAGTCATTTGTCACTGCAGGTAGTCAAGAACAAGTCGGCTGCTTGTTTTATTTTCTCAGATCAGTCAGAGGGTTGAAACAGATGACCTCTGAGATCCTCTGTTTTCACTTTTCTGAGTAACTGATAACCAGAAACGTCTCTGGTCCTTGACTTTTCCATTCTCCAAAATGGCGCTCACCCCACTGACTTACCTACATTTTCTCTTGGATAGTCACTGACTTTTCTGGTTTCCAGGGAAAACAGCAGAGAGATGCTTAAGGTGCTCCAGGACTTCCTTTTTGCCCAGAAGGTTCAGGCACCCGTGAAACTCTTCTCCGATTGGTTGTCTGTTGGGCATGTGGATGAATTCCTCAGCTTTGTCCCAGCCCCAGATGGGAAGGTACAGCCCTGGGAGAGGATGGGGGAAGGGGGCATTGAGGGGGGAGGGGACCTTCCAGGAGTCACAGAATGTTCTGGCATGTGAGTTAGGAGATGTGGGTCTGACCCTGGCTGCCTGTGTGACCTTGGACAAATCACTTCAGTGCTCTGAGCTCAAATGACTGATCTGTAAATTAGAGATAGTGATACTCAATCTCTCTCTCTCTCTCTCTCTCTCTCTCTCTCTCTCTCTCTCTCTCTCTCTCTCTCTCTCCACCCCACCCCAACCCCAGTGGTTCAAGGAATGTGATTTGTCAACCTAAAAACTCTAGAGAAAAGTGAGTTATTATGTCATTTTCAGAGTCCCTCCCAGTCCCACCTCCCACTCAATTCTTGGGCTCCATCTTCTGAGCTATTCCCCCAAGGCTCTGCCTCAGTTTCCTTGAGCCAGAGTACAGTTTTATTCCTAGATGAGAAGCAATATGGTTCAGGAGAATAAGGGCTGGACTGGACTCTGCCACTTACTGTAAGACCTTGAGTAAGTCACTGAACTTCTCAGGGACTCAGTCTTCTCATCTATAAAATGCATTGGAGGTTAGTCACTAGAGGGTCACCAGAAGAACTCTAAGATCCCTTTGGGCTGGAGTTAAGATGGAACATCTGTTGCGAAGAACTATCTCCTGACCTGAATGTCTCCTTCTTCCAGGGATTCAGGCTCCTCCTGGCCAGCCCCAGCGCCTGCTACAAGCTATTTGAGGAGAAACAGAAGGAGGGACATGGAGAAGCTAAGATTCTTGAGGGGGTTAAGAGTGAGTTTCTGGTCCAAGGTTCCTGAGGGCTGGTTTCCTCATCCCAATCTTGAACTTGGCTCCTGAGCCATTTTCCCAAAAGGAGACCTTGGTAGTCCCTGCACACTCTGTGACTCAGTGACTGGTTCCAATCTAAGATGTATCACATATTAGGTGACACATAGGCTTTGAGTCATCTCTTGAAAGTGGAACTGCTTTGGAGATGTAGTCCAGAACTCAGAGTTGAAACGGGACCCATTACTAGAATCACAGAATATCAGAACTGGAACCTAGAACATCAAATCTCAGACAGGCCTTAAAACATAGAAGGTTAGAACACCTAAAATACCCTAGAACATAGAATGCCAGAGCTGGCAAGAACCTTAGCCATCATCTAGGCCAGATCCCTTATTTTACTATTGGAGAAATTGATGTAAAAATAGGGAAAATACCTTGCCCGGGATCCCATAGCCAGGAAGTGGAAGAGATAGGGAGAGAATTCAGGTCTCCTGAGTCCTCCATTTCTCAGTTCAGTCAAAAACACATTTGCTGTTCAGTTGACTCTTCGTGGCCCACTTTGGGGTTTTCTTGGCAAAGACCCTGGAGATGTTTGCTATTTCCTTCTCCAGCTCATTTTACAGATGAGGAAACTGAAGAAAACAGGGTGGAGTGACCTGCTTAGGGTCACATAGCTAGGAAGTGTCTGAGGCCAGATTTGAACTCAGGTATTCCTGACTCCAGGCCCAACGCTCTGTCCTTTGCACCACTTAACTACCCTGTTCTCCTCAAAATTTATTAAGCCCCTAATATATATTCACTGAACTAGGTACTGAGAAGACACAAAGTTCAGATAGCATATGATGCCTGCCGTCATGGTAATCAGAGTTATAAATAGCATGGGGCAATTGTGATGACTACTGGAAGAGTGTACTTCAGGGCTATGCTGGAAATAACTTGTATCGATTCTGGTGAGCGTGTTGTTAAATTTTCCACATGAGCATTATACTCAGAAATTGACAAACTCTACAAATGAGGGTCTGATTTATTGTTTGGTTGACTGTTTAGACTCAAAACAAGTTATGGAGAAAATGTTCATAAAGCAAATTAAGCTTATAAGTGTATCCTAGACATATTATTATTACTATGGAGAGCTGGTTGTTAAACATTCCTGGACAACAGTCCTCTGTTGGTCCACAGACACATGGCATAAGTACCCATGGCTATTACCCCACCACCAGGGTCTTGAAGCTATGTTATGTACTCCTGTCTTAAGCCCTTCCAGCTCCTCAAACCTTCAGAATGAGGTCCCAGATTCTCTTTCTATGATGGATTTTCCTCAGTTATCATTGCTACATGTCATCTTTCTGCCTTTCCACCCTTTCTACACATTACTCCCCTTTCTATAGTCTATGTCCTAGCCATACTTTCTTACTTGCTCTATTTCCCACCTCCATGACTTTGTAACTCGTGAGTTGATCCCCCACTCATGCCTTGAATGCTCTGCTTCTTCACCTCTACCTCTTAGAATTTGTCACCTACTTCAGAAGTAATTCAGTTCAAGCCTCACTTTCTACATGAAGCCTCTCCTGACTCCCCACAGCTGCCAGTGACCTCCCTCCTAAAACCACCACACGTTTATTATGTCTACATTTTATAAGGAATCACATATGTACAAAATGCCTCATTCTTAAGAATATAAATTCCTTGAGTTGTTTTTTCAGTCATGTCCGACTCTCCATGAATTCATTTAGGAGATACTGGAGTGATTGACTGCTTCCTTCCCCAGCTCATTTTACAGAGGAGAAAACTGAGGCAAACAGGGTTAAGCTCCTTGAGTGGAGGAACTGTGTCATTTCTGACTTCATATCCCTAGCATCTACAAGTTTGGTGCATATATATATGCTGAATAAATGCTTGTTAATTGCTTGGCTGATTTGCCCCAGAGAAATAACTCCTAATTATAACTCTAACAATGGTACAAACGATTCCAGGATAAGTCTAAAGAGGTACCCCAAAAGTGCGATGATCTTTGAGGATGAGTTCCTTCCTGACTGGGGGTATCAGGGAAGACTTTCTGAAGGAGGTGGTGTTATTTTATCATCAGACCAACTCTTCCAATCCTCTGGATAGCCAGAATAAGAGAGTTCCTTTGAGATACTCTGAGAGGGACCCTCAATTGTAATATTTATTATTTTATTATTTTAATATTTATAACATAAAGTATATAATTTAATATATAATATATTTATTATAATTTTATTGTATATTATATAATAATTATATATAATATATAATAATTATTGTATTATTATAATTATAAATTAAAATAAATTTAATATATGATAATATGAATATAATATTTAGAGGTTTTTCCCCGTTATTGGCCGTTCTAAGTAAGCCTGCCACTTACCAGGCACCAGCACTATGGGATCTATTTCTTTCCTTCACAAACAGCTGTCTAGGTTATATGTGGATCTAGGGCTGAATTACAGCCCAAGACTCTGTTGACCATCTTGAAGCAAAGAGCTGATTGCTTACCTACTGCAAAATCCTTCTCATTTTTCCCTTTTATCTTCTCTATAGGCAAAGGAAATATGATGATAAAAGACGTTCTGTTGGACAAAACCTTGAGAGAGCACAATCACTATGCCGAGGTATGGGGAGCTGGGATTCTGAGAGAGGTGGTGTGAAATCTCAGAAAAAAGAAAAAAAGAAAAAACCCACAGAATGTGAAACCAGGATTCAAATCCTGTTTCTGTAACCTACCCTTTATGGGACCTTAGTGTCTCATGACATTTCTGGCCTCAGTTTCTTCACTTGAATGGGGTGGTTGGATTGGGTGATTTCTAAGTTCCATTTCTATTCTAACATTCTTTGAGCCTACAGAAAGGAAGCCCTGGTAGACTTGAAACTCCTTCCACCAATACAGATTATACTTGATAACCTTCCACTTCAGAGAGTTGCTCAAGGCTCACACTTGTACAAGGTCACACAGCTAGTACATGTCAGAATTGGGATCGGAACTTAGGACTTCCTGACTCCCTGTCCTACCTTCTAACCACCATGCCATACAGCTTCTCTTAGAGCAAGACCAGCCGTGGCTTAATTCTGGCTTTGCTACTTGCCATCAGTTTAGAGTAAATGGTATCCTCTCAGGGGGCTTTAGTTTCCTCATATGTAAAATGTGGGACTGTCCCTAATGACCTCCAAAGGCCCTTCATACAAAAGTTCAAGAACTTAGTGGCTTGAACACTTTAGTTAGAATTATTCTTTAGGATATGATAGATCATAGAGTTGGAGCTGGACATCTGGTCCCATTGACTTCAAACCCTTCATTCTTCAGATGAGGAAATAGAGAGTCATCCACTAAGTTTATCTGTTTTGAATTATAGAATCAGTTCCACAAAAGCCCCTTGTCAATGTCTCTTGTTGGCACAGGGCTAGCCCAATACTCTTGAGTCCATGAATAGTGGAGGCCATCTCTGACAGGCCCTTCTAGAGTGAAAAACCTTAGACCAGGGTTTCTTCATCTTTTCAGCATCCTGGGTCCATCAGGCAGTGCCCAGTGATGCCTAGAGACCTCTTCACACAATCACATTTTTTAATGCGTAAAAATAAAATCCATGGGATCCCAAAGGGACCCAGTTATATTAAAATATAGTCCAACAAGTTAGACGGGACTGAAAACAATTGAACAACAAGAAAACAACAGTTGTCAAAACATTAAGTTATAATAGCTAACATTTATATGGTCCAGTAAGTTTTGGAAAGTGTTTTTCATGAGTTCCAAGTTCATGGACCCCCCTTAAGAGCTTTTGACTTAGAAAAAGGCACTAGCGCTGGACTGTGGGTCTGTTTTTGGCCACAGCCATTCACAGACAACATCTAAGATCTGAAGAAGGTGACCTGTTTGTTGGTTACACACACACACACACACACACACACACACACACACACACACACACACACACACACACACACACACACACAAATGGCGAGCGCTTCAACACACTTCAAAGAAATAACAATGGCGTACTTAGAAGCATTGGAATGTGAACCTTCTGGGAGGCTGGGTGGTGATTGCCTAGGCTAGAGCTACAGAGGGTGTGAGGGAAACTGTAGCAGGGGCACATAATTCCAGATGCCCTGAGAGGGCAAATCACCTGCCAAAGGTTACACAGAGAGAAAGCAGAGGTCAGGCTAGAATTCAGGTCTCCTGCTGTAGAAAGGGTGCTGAAGGGAAGTCAGAGACCTGGTCTCAAGGACTTGACCTGCTGATTTATTATCTACATGATGGGCTTCAACTACCTCATCACTAAGATGATTATGTGGGACCAGAGTATCTTTGAGACCCCTTTCAGCTCTGACATCCTTGTTCTAATGTCCCTCCCAGCTCTGACATCCTGTGTTCTAAGGGCCCTCCCAGCTCTGACATCCTTGTTCTAATGTCCCTCCCAGCTCTGACACCCTGTGTTCTAAGGGCCCTCCCAGCTCTGACACCCTGTGTTCTAAGGGCCCTCCCAGCTCTGACATCCTGTGTTCTAATGTCCCTCCCAGCTCTGACATCCTGTGTTCTAATGTCCCTCCCAGCTCTGACAGCCTGTGTTCTAAGGCCCTCCCAGCTCTGACATCCTGTGTTCTAATGTCCCTCCCAGCTCTGACATCCTGGGTTCTAAGGGCCCTCCCAGCTCTGACATCCTGTGTTCTATTGTCCCTCCCAGCTCTGACAGCCTGTGTTCTAAGGCCCTCCCAGCTCTGACATCCTGGGTTCTAAGGGCCCTCCCAGCTCTGACATCCTGTGTTCTAAGGGCCCTCCCAGCTCTGACACCCTGATATTCTATACCCTGTGCTCTTCCTGGTGGGCTGCTCTATTTCTCTGCCTTGGAACTTTCCCAGCCTGGATTAGCCACCCCCTGAGTGAGCTTAGTGTTCAGGATCCCTTTCTAGGGACTAGTCACTTAGGGGACAGGTAGCTGGGTTTACATGGAAGACAGTCCTCTCCCTGCATCTCTCCCTTCCCTAGAGCTGCATTGACTGGAACCGGGAGGTCTTGAAGGAGGAGCTAGGCCTGACTGAGCAGGACATCATCGACATCCCCCAGCTCTTCCACCTCAAAATGTCAGTCTCCACAAATCAATTGAAAGCTGAGGCTTTGTTCCCAGACATGGTAAGAAGTCAGCAGCTGAGGGGTGTGTGGCCGGTGATCCTGGGGGCAACCTCCTCAAGGGTCAAGATGGTGGGATGTCTGTCATCATGGGCATGGGGCTCATTCTCTGATGGGGGCAGTCTCAGGGTGAGGATGACCAGGTGAGAGTCCAGGAGATCTAGCACTCTTCTCTGAGATTCTGACATAATTCTGACTTAATGGGATGGTCTTTAGAGGATTTGCAAAAGAGTGGAAAACAGGCCTAAGAGCCCTGGGTTCAAATCCTGCCTCCAACACTTCACATGAGAGAGTTGGATTAGTTGCAAAATGTACAGGTCTTTCTGGCCTCTTTCAGCTCCAGCACAGGGTTAGCAAAGAATAAAACAGTCCAAATGTCAGGGAGACAGCTGGAGGGATCTCATTCTTTATAGGATTTTGAGTGGGGAGTGAGGGGGGCCAAATCACCCATTTTACAGAGCACAAAACCAGAGGCTAGAGAAGGGAAATCTGTGCCTAAAACAACGTGAGGAATCAGCCTCAGAACTGAAGGGCAGGAGAAATAGCTCTGGGTTTGGCATCAGAAGACCTGGGTTTGAATTCTGCCTCTTCCACTTAGTACCTGAATGAGGATGGGAAGTCAATTCCCCTCTCTGGGCCTCAGTTTCTTCCTCTGTAAAATGGGGCAGACTGGCCTTAGAGGGCTTCTAGGTTTCCTTCTAGCTCTAAATCTATGAATATATCTACAATCTCAGAAATCCACATCCTTGGCCTCCAAATCCAGCCCTTCCTTTACCACGAAGGTGGGGAGAGAACCTTAGGGGTGTAAAAGACTGATTCATTGTGAGTTTTTCTCTCCTCCTGCCCCAGGTGAACATGCTTGTGCTGGGGAAGTACCTGGGGATCCCCAAGCCCTTTGGGCCTGTTATCAATGGACGATGCTGCCTGGAGGAGAAGATTCAGACCCTGCTGGAACCTCTGGGCCTGAAGTGCATGTTCATTGATGATTATTTTAGCTATCACAAACGATCAGGAGAGGTGCACTGTGGGACCAATGTCCGAAGAAAACCCTTCCTCTTCAAATGGTGGAACATGACCCCCTGAGCAGGCTCCCTGGACACCACCTTCTCTTCCTCGTCCAGTATCTGGGAGCCTGCCCCAGAGGGCTGACCTCTCTACTTCTGGTCCTACACCCCTCCTTGTCTGCCCCTGCCCCTCATCCCTCACCCTTCTGAGGTCAGGCTGGTTCTGGCTGCCCTGTGATGCGCTGTCCTGCTGGAGAGATGGAGACCTTCACCCACCAAGCACCACCAAAGAAAGAAATGAATTGTGTTCTAAAAGCCCAGGACCGGCTGGAATAAGCTGGGAAAATTGTAATAAAGTAGACTTTGGGACAATCCAAAGTGCTTTGTTTTCTGCTGTGTGCTGAGGGGGGAGCTTCTGGGGTACCAGAGCTCAGGTTTGGGCTCTGACTTCCACTGCTCATGGGATCTTGGGAAAGTCCTTTCTCTGACCCTGAGCTACCTCTTCTGGAAGGCCTGGAAGGGCTTAATTTGTAAGGTCCTTCAGACTATGTGAGTTCTGAGGGCCCTCCCAATGCTGACCTGTGTTCTAAGGTCCCTCCCAGCTCTGACATTCTGGGCTCTAAGGGCCCTCTCAGCTCTGCCATTCTGGGTTCTAAGCTCTGACATCTTGTTCTTCAGCCCTTTTCAGCTCTAAGTTTTAGCTACTTACAAGCTCCATCCCCTCCCCTGGTAGCCAGGGCCTCTTTCAGAGCTCCCCCTCCATGGCAGGCCTGAAGGAACAAGGGTGGGGCTCTCTGGAGAGCACAGAGCTAGAGCAGTTCTAAAGGCTGCTCCGCATCCTCATCTTGTTGACTCGGTAAGCGATGCCATCCAAATCATGTCTTCTCTCTGACCTCAGTTTCCACATCTACAAAAAGAATAGTGCCAGACTCTCAAAACCAATGAATCTTTACCAGGGCAGAAGAAATACCTGACATCACCGGGGAGAGACATTCCTAAAAGTATTTAACTTTCTTGCTGATGTGACTAAAGGGCTGCCTGGCTGTATGTCCCTGAGAGAGTGGGAACAGAGCCTGCGTGTTCCATTAGAAAATGTAATGTTAGAGCTGGAAGAAACCATAGAGCATGACAAAAGAATAATTTATATTATCACTTTGCTAAGAGCTTTACAGGCAGTTGGGAGCTACTATGGTGCATAGAGCACTGGGCCTGAAGTCAGAAAGTCTCACTTTCCTGTATTCAAGTCTGGCCTCAGGTACTTACTGTGACCCTGGGCAAGTCACTTCATCCTGATTGCCTCAGTTTCTTCCTCTGTCAAATGAACTGGAGAAGGAAATGGCAAACTACTTCAGTATCTTTGCTAAGAAAACCCCAAATGGCTTCACAGAGATTTGAACACAATTTAAACGAATAAACAAGAGCTTTACAAAAATTATCTCATTTGATACTCACAGGAACCCTGGGAGAGAGTTGCACCCAACTTAGCACCCCCTTTTACAGATGAGGAAACTGAGGCAAACAGGGAAAAGTGACTTGCCCAGGGTCACACAGCTAGTAAGTGTCCAGGGTGGGCTTTAAACTTGGGTCTTCCAGACTCCAGGCCCAGAACGCTATCCATGGTACCCCTTTGCTGCCCTGGTCTTTGTCTGTCTGGGCAGCAGCTCCTTAGTTGTGTGACCTAAAGCTAGTCCTCCTCAGTTTTTTCTTGTAACATGAAAGACTTATTCTAGTTCAGGGGTTCTTAACTTGTCCCTGGCTCCCTGAGGGGTCCAAAAATTTGGATAGTAAAAAAAATTCCATCTTTATTTACTTTAACTTTCAACTGAGCACTTCATTTACGAAGGGAGGCACCAAACACTCTTCTGAGAAGGGGTTCTCAGCCTTCATTGGGCCCCCAAAGACATGCGCATGACACAGAAAGGTTTAGGAAGCCCTGGTCCAGAAGGTCTTAAAGGTTTCTTCCACAAGGGAAAGTCCCTCTTCCAAGATGCACTCTGATCTTTCTTCCCACCTGACCCTACTAGGACAATATTGGGAAAAGCCTAAGGGCCTTGCAGCCAATGGAAACCTGAGGCCCATGGGGCACGGAGCTGGAAGGCTTTGGAAGGTACACTGGAGATCTGGAACTTCATGCCCTGGGTGAAGAAGAGCCAGCAGAGGCCTGGAGAGGGAGCCCAGAGGGAGGAGAGGCCGGCTGTCCCCAGGCTTGGCTCTAGTCATGACTCTGGCTCTAGGGAGCCCTTTCCTGTTCCTGGGCCTAAGCTTTCTTATTTGTGTTGTCAACATTCATAATTGAAGGAAATGCTAAATAGGAATATTAGAGTTGGGGAAAGGAGAGGAGGGGAGGGGAGGAGAAAGGAGGGGAGCAGAGGAGAAAGGAGGGGAGCGGAGGAGAAAGGAGGGGAGGGGAAGATTGTTGATAGAAGAGACTAGAGAAGAAATGTTCAAGGTAGCATCAAAGGACAAAAATAGAGGGATTTGCCTTGCCTAGAAGGGCCACCTCATAAGAGGCTGGAGGAGAGGATGGTGATGACAGAGAGAAGTTTTCTCTCTAGACTCTTTGGAATCTGTTCTTTCATAGCTGTACCAATCTGACTGTTTCTTTTCAGCCTTCTTTGCTGGATCATCATTCAAACTGTACCTTGTATCCTTAGGTCTCTCTCTCTCTCTCTCTCTCTCTCTCTCTCTCTCTCTCTCTCTCATCTCCTTCCCTACAAATATGTCAATATCTCCATCTTAAAAAAAACAACAACAAAACCATTCACCTGTCATCCAGTTTCCAACTGAAGACCTCCCAGAAGACAGCCATCACAAGTCCAGGAAGCAAGGACCAGGGAGGAATTAGCCTGCCCACACCTACAGGTGTCTTAGATCATAAGGAGTCAATTTCCAGAGCTGACCAAGCTGAGGAGCTCTGACATGGAGTCAGTAAGACCCTGAAACACAGCTCTGTGTGACTTTCCTCATCTGTACCTACAGATGGGACTCTCTCCCTTCCAAGGTGGGAAATTCTCCTTAACACCCTTCCCTCTTTTGATATTCTGTACAACCCCTTCCTTTCCTTCATCTGTAAAATGAGCTGGAGAGTCACTCCAGTATCTTTGCCAAGAAAAGCCCCTCCCCCCAAAAAAGGATCACAAAGAATCAGACATGACTGAACAAGAACCCCTAGAACATAGAATGTCAGCTCTGGTGGAGAACTTGGAATACAGAATGTCAGAGCCAGAAGGAACCTTAGAACATAATTATGTCAGAGCTGGGAGGGATCTGTGAATGTAGAATGTTAAAAGAGAACTTTAGAGTCAAAGGTGAACATAGAACATTAGAAGTAGGAAAGAATCTAGAACATGGAATAGCAGGGCTAGAAAATACTTTGGAATACAGAATGTCAAATCTGGAAGGGAACTAGAATATCAGACTTGGGGCCTCAGAACAAAAAATGTTTGACCTGGAAATGCCTTAGGGGTCATCTTGTCTAAACTCCCAGGAGTGACAGTCAAATCATAATCATCATGATAGAATCATTATATGGTGCTTTGAGTTTTGCAAAGTGCTTCTGATGCCCACAACATACCTGTGAGGTAGGTACAGATGAGGAAGGTCATGCAGAGCTGTGTTTCAGGGTCTTACTGACTCCATGTCAGAGCTCCTCAGCTTGGTCAGCTCTGGAAATTGACTCCTTATGATCTAAGACACCTGTAGGTGTGGGCAGGCTAATTCTTCCCTGGTCCTTGCTTCCTAGACTCGTGATGGCTTTCATCTGGGAATATGAAGTTAGGGTCAGGGTCCTATCTAATACCCAATATGAGAATAAGGCACCTAAGAATCTTATTTTCCAAGAGCCCTAGAGGAAAAACAACTGCCACCACCACAGTTGTGTAATAAATTGTTCAACCTGCCAGGACCAGAGAAAAGAGGAAAGTATATTCTCCCCTGTCTTCCCTTGATCATGCTCTGCCTTAAGTCCTAAGAAAGATGGAAAACATCTGGCTAGGTGATTGATAATTCCCTTAATTAGGGCTGCAGGTGAGTCTGCTGACTGGGATCTATAACAGGAAGCCTAGGGCTTTGTTTCTAGGCCCTCTCCGCTAACAACTTCAAATGGTGTGAAGGGGTTGACTTGAAGGCAAGGATATCTGGTCTCCTGAGGGGCAAACATGGACTCCTGGAAGGTCCCAACTGAGGAACCTAAAGAAGTTAGGGAAATCTCAAAGACTTTACCTATATCTTTGGAGCAACCTATCAAGGCAGTGTGTCCAATGAACGCTACAGTATCTGTTGATGTTGTGAGGTAAGAGCAAGGGAGTTTCCCTGGACTGATAGCCCAGGTGCTATGTTCCCAATGCCCTAAAGAGTTTAGAATGTCTGGGGCTATTTGGTGGCAAGGTACTGGGGCCAAGAGGTCATGGTAAGAGCCCTGGACTAGCTATAGAGCCAGTGAATACATTGCCTTCCTTTATTATGAGTCTCAGTTTCCTCTTCTGTGAAGTAAAGGAGCCAGACCAAACAACCTCTAAGACTTCTTTTGGCTCTGATGTTCTGAAATTCTTCCCAAGCCCTGGGGATGGTAGGCTGCTGCACACATAGATATGTGGGGCCCTAGGGTTTCTGATGATTCTTTGTTAGTATTGGTTGAGGGCAGCATGATGCGGTAGAATGGGTAATGGATTTGGAATGAGAGAATCCAGAGTCAAATCTATTCATAAACCTTTGAGGGAGAACCAAGGCAACCCCAGGAAAAACCCCAGTAGGAAATTGTCAAAAACTTTTAATACAGTCCAGTTCCAGTTGGGGTGCAGTTCCTGTTCTGGGCTTGGCTGGGATGGACAATGGAGATCTTGAAGAACGAGCTCAGGCCTCTCTATCAACCAATGAGGGAACGAAGAATCAGAAATGGGAAGCGATTTACTGAGTCATGCATCATATTAGCTGCAGGGCCTGTTAACATTAGAACTCAAGTCCCCCAGTTCTAAGTTCAGAGTGATCCCCCACGCACCATGCTGTGAGTCTCACGTTTCCTTTGGCTGGCTTTCTTAGGACCAAAGCCTTGTGGGGAAGGGTAGAGAATGCGACCATGGCCTTGCCTACTTAACTTGGTATCATGTTCTTCATTTCTGATATCAGAACTGCCCCTGAGCGTTATAAGGCCTTCGAAGCATTAACTTCTGAAGGACTCCTTTATAACGTGGAAGGTACGAAATTCAACTATGCCTTCGTTGGACATCCCAGCAGATGGTACCTGAGCCGTTCGTGCTGCCTCATCCTTAAGCCATTAGTGCCCAGCTCTAAGATGTTTTCAGATTGGGTGAGTTTATGATGGGTCATGGGAGACATGAGAGAAATTATTGCTTTGGAAATAATACACTTCATCTGTCCAGTAACTTGCCTTTCACTGGATGCTATGTCCTACAATCCCACCTTCTGGGAGATGCCATGTCCAGGACCAGGGAAAATGATCGGCCTATTGGATCCTGCCCTGCTCAGCCCAGAGCCAGGGCTCTGTGCTCTCTGGGTACCATATTTAGGAAGGACATCAAAAAGCTGCCCAATATGAAGTTGGTAATTATAATAACCAGACCTCAAGAGCAAAATGGGCTGGATGTATAAATCGAATTCTTTTCATAGAAATAATTGAACTTAGTGGAGCTGATGAGACCTTTCCTGAAGGAGTATTGAGGTCAGAGCCTTGACACTGACGCAATTAAAGGTGTGACAGACTTTAGAGCTTACAGGACCTGTAGGAACCATCTATTCTAATCTCTGAATTTTGCAGAGAGGGAAACTGAAGCCTTTAGAGGAAAGGAAATGCATTCAAGATCATACAACTAGTTAGCAGTAGAGCTTGGAATTGGAATCCAGGTCACCCAACCACAGTTCCAGATTCTTTCCATATCTAATATGCTGAGGCAGTTAGGTGGCACAGCGGATAGAGCATTGGATCTGGAACCAAGAAGAACCGAGTTCAAATCTGGCTTCAAACTCATACTAGCTGTGTGACCCTGGGCAAGTCATTTCATCTCTGTTTGCCTCAGTTTCCTCAACTGTAAAATGGGAATAATAATAACTCCTACTCCCAAGGTTGTGGTGAGAACCAAATGTGACAAATATTTGTGAAATGCTACCTTAGCACATAGTAGGAGCTAAATAAATGTTAGCTATATCAGGGTCTACCCCCAGAAATCTATTCAATTCAAGCATTTATTGAAACACTGTGCTGGTCACTAGGGGAAAAAATCAAAGTACAAAATTAACCTCACTTTCCTAGGAGCTTACGATCCATTTGGGTGGCTGCGGGGGGGGGGGGGGGGGGGGCGCGTGGGGGAGGGACTACAGGTGCACATAATTTGAGGGAGAGGTTTGGGGGTGGGAACAGACCCCCAATTTCATTGGCATAGGAAATTCTCCCTGATGAAGCTCCTAATGTGCATATTTCATGGACGTGGACAAAGGGAGAGTCTGTTTTACTCAACTATGCAGTTTTGTTAATGAATTGTGTTTTTTTTTTCCCCTTCCTCCTCAGTGAGGAAGAAGAGAAAAGATTTTTATTATTGAAAAATAAATAAATTTTTAAAAATTCCTCTACCATCGCGGACTATAGCATTTGCTTTCACACTTCTAAAGTAGCTTGGGGCATTGAGAGACCTCAAATGACCTTTTACGGGTCATGTTGCTGAAACTCCCCAATAGACTTAAATCACCTGGCCTTCCTGACTCTGAGGCTGGCTCTTTCCCAGTGTACCAAGGTGCCTCTCAAAATAGGGAGAGTAAATACAAAGTAAGTGGGAGAAGGGGGCAGGGATCAGGAAAGATCTGGAAGTAGTACCTAACGTATTTTAGGAAGAAAACTAAGTATTCTGTGGGGGCAGACAATGGTCCAGGTATGGAGATAGTCTCTTTAAAGGCACAGAGATGAGAGATGGGATGTCATCTCTAGGGAACCAACCAATGGGCCATTTTCCCTGGAATATATTCCAGGGAGTGCTTACCGAAGAACGATGGGGAAAGATCATTTGGAACCAGACGACTCTAATAGTCCCTAGTTACTTTGAGTATCATTGTGATGGACCTGGAAGCTATAGACACAGCCCATCCCTGAAATATCGATGTCTTTACAGGTTAAAATTACCTACTTTAAAAGTGGGGAGGAACATTCCGACTGTGTGGCTATGGCGAACATCACCTGTATCAGTGAGTAACCGGCTTAAAGGGGTAAAGAGAATGGGGAATAAGAGATGGGCTCCAGGCACAGGCTTCGATTAGACCACCTGACAGGGGAAGACAAGACATTAGCTGCAGAATGAAGGCTTGAAGTTTACATGAGGAATGCCACGGTTGGTCAGTGCCCTTTTGAAGGGGGTCAGAATGAATAAAGGCATGGAAATAAGCAGTGCCCTCTGGATTCCAGGACCTTACTATAAATGCAAATAATAACAATAATAACTGCCCGCAAGTTTACATTCCAGTGGAGGAAGACAATACGTAGCAAGAAGGTGAAAAGTAGGGACTGGGAATGAAGGTGCTCACATAAGGACAGTGTTGTGGTCCAGAAAATAGAAGGCAGAAGCAGGAGAAGGGAAGGCTGGCCGATCTCAGGGAGCTTGTTTTAAAAAGGAGATGCTGGGAGGAACTCCCCAATTTGTGATGGGGCTGACAGGGTGGGTGGTAGTTCCCAATGACTCCCATAGGCAATGAGAATAGGATGAGTCATGCCAAGGAGGAGTTTGAGGAGGTCAGGTCATTTTCAACCTTTCCTCAGATGACACCTCCTCCAAGGATATCCATTTTCCTCAGGATGTTTTGGGTCACAGAACCAGAGAGTGCAATGGGAAATGTTGCCCAACTGTGGGTTTTTTTTTTTCTTTCTGAAAAGACCCTAGAGAGTTTTAGTGGACAGCAAGCTCAATACAGATTTAAGAGTATGATTAGCCAAGAAAGCTTCTATAGTCTTAGACTTTGCCAGGTTTTTATAAAGCTCTTTACAGATGTTCTCATCTGAACTTCACAATATGCCTGTGAGGTAGCTACTATAGTTATCCCCATTTTACAGCTTAGAAGATTGAGACTCTAGAAGAGAAAGTGACTTATTTTTGGTAGCATAGCTAGTCCAAGGTGGAATTAGATCCCAAGACTAAGAAGATAATGGACTCAATGTAGCCTGCCCAGGTTGGACTGCATGAGGGCATCACACTTGAGGAAGAACATTGATAAGGCAGAGAACATCCAGAGACAGGTGTTGTAATCCAAAGCAGATCAATTTGAGGACTGGGTTAAACAAATCAGATTTGGACAAGGGAGAGAGACATAACTGTTTCTAGGTGTTTGAAGGGCTCTCAAGAAGAAGGATTAATCTTGGTCACCTTGATAGTATCACTAAGGCAGAACCAGAGATAACAAATGAAAAATGCAAAGGGACAAGTTTAATGTAAAGAAAAATCTAATTGGAGCAAACCCAATGTAGAATGAGCTGCCTCAGGGAATCATGACTTTCCTCCATTGGAAGGCATTGAGCAGAGATTGAATGGACAACTTCTTGGGTCTATGGTACAAGAGATTCTTGTCAAGGTACGGGCTTCTGTAGATATCTTCTAAACTTTCAGGTTATGTCTGAAAGTAGATGGCTAAGGCAGAACTAAGAACATGAGGAATTTCTCCAAAGTGTATCTTCTCTCTAGTGGTTTCATGGTGGAACAGAGGGCCCTTAGAACCCAGAGTGATAGAACCAGTTCTGTTGATCCCATTTTCTATAGTTTCTCTCCAAAATAGAGCACATCTTTAAAAAACCAAAACAAAACCTCTTTTGTTTTTGACTAAAATTGACATTTTAGTCACTTTTTAAGTTTAATTTCAAATTTTCTTCTGGAAGGACTATCCCACAGTTTCACCAACAGGATATCTGACTTCTCATGCCTCCAGTGTTGACTATTCCCATGTCTTGTCCTCTTTGCCAGTTTGTTCAGTGTGGGATGAAACCTCATGGTTGTCTTAATTCAATCTCAATAGTGATTTGGAATAATCTCTTATAAGGTTAATATATTTTCAGTTCTTTTGATAATCCTTTGTTTACATCCTTTGAGCCCTTGGCCATTGAGGAATGACTTTTAGTCTTATATATTTAATTAGTTCCCTTTATCTTGAATATTAAACCCTCATCAGATACTTGATGTAAAGCTTTGTATAAATGAGCCTTTCTATCCTAGTTGTATTGATGTGGTTAACCAAAAATTCAGCTTTTTGTCATTAGTTTACTGGTTTTATTTTTTGTCATTACCTTTCTACTTTCTTTGCTTAAGAATTTTACCACGAGACGTAACTACAACCAGTACCTGATATTTTCTCTGCTAATCTTTTATGATGACTTGAATATTGAGTTGATTGGACCTGTGTCCTTCCCCCCCCCCCCCCCCCCTCCTTCTAAGCCCTCATTAGAATTGTTTATAGGGAGCAAGGACTGAGTTAGGGAGAAAATGAAGATTAGAGAAAGGACATGGTCATGGGAGAAATGTGCCAGAAGGGATGGGAAGCCAAAGTACCAGTAGAAAGATTGTGATCTTAGGAGAAGGAATACATTTTCATCAGAGATTGGAGTAAAGAAGGAGAAAATGGGGGGATGACACATTGTACTGAGATGTTATGAGAGAAGGAACTGGTGGCCAATGACCTATTTTCCCAGTATAATATGAGACCATATGTGAGTGTGAAACCAGTATGAGAGATAGGGAGTACTTGGGAGGCATGAGAATGGAGAAGTTTTGGAGCAATTGCTGTGTAGGTTATGAATCAATTAAGGAGAAGAAAAAAGATTGCCTTACCATAAGGAAGACTTTTTTGAGATTGCTGTTGGGTCATTTTCAGGTGTGTACAATTCTTCATGACCCCATGGGGGGGGGGGGCGCGTCTTTCTTGGCAAAGACACTGCAGTGGTTTGTCACTTCCTTCCCCAACTCATTTTATAGATGAGGAAACTGTGGCAAATGGGGATAAATGATCTATCTAGGGTCACAAAACTAATAAATGAAGTCATATTTGAACTAGAGGAGATGAGTCTTCCTGACTTCAAATCCAGAACTCTGTCCATTGAGTCACCTAGCTGCCCCCTTAGTTGAGGTTAGATAATGCAAATTGGGAATGAATTGTGACTTTATACAACTCATAGGAGTAGGGATGGAGGAAATGGAAGGTAGAGGGAACAGAGGGTCGGACTTGGTTGGACAAGGGGCAAGGTATTTGAGAGCAGTGGACAATAAAAAGTTGAGAGATGAAGCATATAACCAGAGCAAAGATGGTGGCCAAGGAGGAAAGTGGTGGGAAGTGGAAGGTGGAGAGGATAACAGGTCAGGTTGAGGATGAAGAATAAGAGAAAAGGGGAATAGGGAGAGATGGAATGATAAGAAATAATGATCTGAAAGAAGTTCAAAATTCTTGATTGTGGAAATAGAGTATTTGTGGGTAATAATGAGATCAAGGGTATAAACATCAGCTGAGGTGGAATGGTACAGGTCATTGGAATTAAGGTGGAACCATGAAGGCTGGAGGCCCCAGTATATATGTTGTAGTAGCCTAGTATAAGGCTAGTCATCAGGTTTAGAAAACTGAACCAGGTCCTACATTCCTTGGGAAAGGATTGAGAATGACTTGGAGTGGAGGAGCCTGTAGATAACTTGGAGATTTTGATAATGTGAGCCCCAAGGACAAGAGATGCTACATGACAGTGGTAGAGGCAAGGTCAAGGGAGTAGGGGATTGTAAGAGTTAGAATTTGAAGGAATCTTGGGATATAACAACACATAGTAGCTTGAATGATATACGGCCTAGAAAGCATTTTGCCAGTCACAAAGGCCTTAGAAGCATGAGGTATTAAAAAAAGACATTATTATAGCAGCGTTGATATTTTGAGTTGGAGGACCCAGGTTTGAATGCTAGCTCTTCAAAAGTTTACTTGGCTCATTCCTAGTTTTCATGTGTGTAAAATGAAGGGGCTAGTCTGGAAGGGGCGGTGGAATTCCTCTATAGTCTGCCATCCTATGGAGAGGCAAACTTCCAGTAGGCGTACAAGAAAATTCTCCAAAAGATTAGCACTATCCAAGAGTAGGAAGGACTGTCTCGAGAGTTCCTTGCCACTCTTGGTCTTCAAGTGGAGATGTTGGGAGGATTCCAGTTCAGGAAGAGATTGAAGCCTAATCATCAAAGTCCTTTTCCATTCTGTGACTTAGTTGCCAAAGAACTCCCAAGATATCAAGCCTTTGAGAAGAGTTGACCTTGGAACACTTGCTAGACTTATTAGAAGAAGGGTGGGTTGGGACATCTCTCTATCTGGTTCTGAGGGATCAGTAGAGAGTGTTCTTGGCCCCAGAGCAGCCGTGGGCTGCTGGTCACCCCTCACTATTCTTTGCTTCTTTTCCTAGATATCTCTCTAACAGTGGAAAATTACCAAGAAAAAACACAGAACCAAGAGAGAGAGATGAATAAGGTACAGGGGCTGGGCTTTTACTTCAAGTGGAAGTAAGTATACTTGGGAGGGAAAATTCATAGACTACGGACTCTGCATCTTTTTTTATGTCCTGGATCCCCTCAGCAGTTTGATACCTATGGACCTTTCTCAGAACAATGTTTTTAAATACATAGAATATATAAGATTACATAGGAAACAAGTTATATTAAAATCTGGTTCTTAAAATACCTTTTTGACAAAGAAACTAAGTCATGGACCTCAAGTTAAGAACCATACTGATGGAATCCACTGGTGGGGAAAGGTCAACATGAAAAACCAGAGAGAGGCTTGGCCTTCAGTGTCAGAAAGGTTCCTTGGTCTAAATTCTGCCACTAATAGTCACTAAGTATGCTACCCTGAACATTTTCATTTAACTCCATGAGTTTCCATTTCCCCAACCATAAGAAAAAATGGGGCTCCTAATGCCTCTAGTCACCTACCTTGTAGAGCTGGCTAAAGATTCAAATGAAAGAATGGATGAAAATAAATACATGGTACCTCAAAAGCCTCAGCACATTTTGGAACATCCTGTATTTGTTAACAACCTGTTTGTCTTTGGAGAAAGGAAAGGAGTCAGTGGGAAGGGTAGGGAAGTGGGTAGGTAAGGAAGAAACTAATTATATTAATAACTAACATTATATATCTCTTCCTATGTACCAGGCATTGTGCTAAGTACTTTACTTTACTAAGTATCTCATTTGACCCTCCAGACAACCCTGTGAGAAGTCCTGTTATGATACCCATTTTACAGATGAGAAAACTGAGGCAAACAGATGAAATAACTTGTACAGGGCCACACAGCTAGTAAGTGTCTGAGGCTGGATTGGAAATCCAGACCAAGGACTTTATGGCCTTGTATGTTGACAATCAAACAAGTATTTAAAAAGCTTTGTTAATATTGGAAAAAACAAACAAACATGTATATCGGTTATTCTACTGCTTTGAGGAGGAAGGGATGTTGAGGATCTCTGGAAAAAGGAAAGGCAAGGAGAAATATTTGAATATGATAGGGTTAATTTCTTTGGTTTCTATACTGAAAATTCTACCTTTGAGTTACAAGTTAGATTTTCCTAAATTCTGAACTATATATAAGGCAAATTATAGGCAGCTGTGTGGTACGTTAGACATGTCATGGAGACTTGGTTTCAAATCCAGCCTCAGACACGTACTACTAACTCTGTGACCCTGAGCAAGTCCCTTCACCTCTGTCTGATTCCGTTTCCTCAACTATAAAATGAGGATAATCATAACACCTCTCTCCCAGAGTGGTTGTGAGACTCAAACGAGATATTTATAAAATGCTTAGCACTGTGTCTGGCACGTAAGAGATGTTTAAATGCCTATTTCCCTTCCCCTCTCCCCATATTTAGTCTTTCTGTCTGCCCAGGCAGAGTCCAGGCAGAGTCGCCAAAAGGACTCATTTCATAACTCTGGGCTGGGGGTTGGGGAATGGTTCTCTGGAGCCCATGTTTGTCTTTTCAGACAAGTGCCTATTCGCCCTGGAAGGGGCCCATCATGCTTGTGAACTGTGGATCCAGCAACAAATACCCACTTAACACAGAAGAAAGTGTTGACAAAAAAGGTAACTCGGTACATCTCCCAATTTATGGAGCAACCTTAATCTTGGACCGGCCCCAAACTAAAGACAGAAAAGTGAATTTATCCTCCCCTTGTTTAGTTTGGAGATGCTTCTCTGCCTCTAGAGCAGCTCCCAGTCTGAGGCAAGTGCTCCATAATCCACTCCCATCCCCATCTAGAATAAAGTTTCCCTTATATTAGAAGAACTTGGAGTGGGGCCAGAGGATGGTAAAGGAAAGAACACTCAATTTAGAACTGGAAGGCCTTAATCAAATATTAACAATGCTTTAGGTATTGTGCTGGGGATACAAAGTCAAAAATGAAAACCCTGTCCTCAAGGAGCTTTACAGCCTAGGGGAATGGAAAATGCATTCTCAAATAAGGAAAAAAAAACATAAAATGGATTTTGATGAACAGTGAAGTAAAGGGCTATAATCGCTAAAGCAAACCCCAAGCCCAACCATGAAACCAAATTACTAATTTAGAGGCAGTTAGGTACACAGTGGATGGGGAACTAATCCTGGAGTTGGGAAGAACTAAAGTCAAATCTACTTGGACACTTACTAGCTGTGGGACCCCTAGGCAGATAAATCTTTCTGCTTCATCTGTATAAACAGGATAATAATAGCACCTGCTTCCCAGGGTTGTTATAAGGATTGGATGAAAAAATATTTATAAGTTACTTGGCAATCTTAAAGATCTATGTAAATACTATTTTTAAAAAAAAACAAGCCAAAAGAGTAGTTTTTTTTTTCAGCCTAGAGAGAAAAGAGCCAGATCCATGTATTTTTTTTTTTTACCCAAGTTTGTGAAGCTATATGTCAGTAGATTCTCTTTCATATAGTTCAGGAGCCCCCAATCATCCAAACAACCAGTATTCTTTCCTTTCTTTTCATATCTGTGTACCTTACTCGCCTGCTGCCTCTCTGATTTCGTTTTCATAAAAATATAGATCAGAAGTAGCTACAATTGACCAAGCTTTATCTGAGGTGGTAGTAGTGCTAATTAAATAGAAGTATAAGCAAACTTTGAATTACGTAAGTTTAGATGTAACATAAGTCCTCTTGGACCAGGTGAGAGATAGAAAAAACCATGACCTCTCTAGCATCTTTACAGGTGAAATTCTCCACCCAGCATCCCTTCTTCATCCCCATCCAGATTACCTTCTGGCTACAGCAGGTACCTGAAGGAGCAGACTTTGTGCTAGTATAGGGGCTAGTAAGAAAAAGCTGCTCTCCTTTTTATTTTCAGGGGGAGAAAGTAAATCCCAAAAGCTGGGAAAGCATGGATGGGTTGTGCTCTACATTATAAATCTCTTTATAATATCTTTTCTCCCAAAGCCACCTTTCTTCATAACCTTCCTATAGTATTTCAAGGATACTTCCAGTCACTAAGATTCACAACTTCAGTGACGCCCAAAATTCTTCATTTCACCAGATCTTGTCCTTTCTATATCTTCAGGATCTTGTATCTGACCCCTTCTTTCACTTGGCTCCCACTTTAGGCCCTTATCACTTGCCTAAATTATAACCTAAGTCTTTTTATTGATTTTCATGTCTCAAGTTCTTCTCCAATCCATCTTCCACACAGCCCACCGAAGTCACTTTCCTAAAACATAAGTCCAATCACATGCCCCTACTTAATGAGCTCCAATGGTCCCTTAATGATTCTCAAAATCAAATATTATTTCATCTTGCCATTTTAAAATGTCAGCTTTTGTGTAAGTTTTATAATATCATATTTGTTAGTATAGTAGCATATGTATGTAATTTGAAAGTATGTATGTATTGGATATGTGAGCAAATTTTTTTCCAATAGTAGAGGTAGGTGATCAAAAAGCCTTGAAAGATGGGCTCTAGAACCTAGTGAGTAAAAAAAAAAAGAGGGTACTAAGCCGGGAGCTAGGCTTTGAAAGGCTAGAAGAGGCAAACAGAAGTTAATACCCTATCCTACATACAAGAGAGAATTGCTTGAACAAGGTGGGGGATGAGGGCTTGCTATAAATCTCATCATAGGTCTAGAGCTGGAGGTTCCCTTAGAAACCCTACCCATCTTACAGATGAGGAAACTGAGACCCAGAGAGGTAGAAATAATTTGTCCGAGGGAGCATAGGTAGTAAAATGGGAGAGGGAGAAGGAGAGGGAGCACTCAAACCCAGGTCTTCTGACTTCAAATTCAGAACCTTCTCCACTGTCTCACATGACATCCCCATGGGCAAGACTGTGAGAGTGAGTACTATGCTCTCAAAAAAGCTAACAATCCTGATAGGTCTAAATATCAGCTTACGTGCTTCAGATTGAGGTCTCTGGAAGTAGAGGTACCAAATCTTAGCAGGGGGAGGGGGAGAGGAGTCTCCTCCCAAGGTTAAGACTGGGGATCTGTGAGCCTTTCTAATAATTAAGGCTGTTTAAAAATGGACTTTAGCTACTTTGAAAGAATGAGTTCCCTGTACCACAAAGTATTCAAGTAGATGCTTGAGTCAGGGGAGGGACATCCTCGGATCTTCAGGAGCTAACTACTTCTTTTCCTTTCCCCAGTTAGGCGACAAATGTCCAAAATGTTCTTGAAGACACATACCCCACTTGGATTTTTCAACACTCATCAACTAGTTATCAACTGCTCTCACCCAGACAGAGTGAGACTCTTTGGAGTTGAACGTAAGTATCCTTTTGGTCATTGGGACCCTACTACCCCATAGGGCAGTAGGAAAAGAGAGAGAGGGAGAAGACTGGGTAGGAGTCAGAGGACCTAGCTCCAAATGGAGATTTGGTCACTCACTACCTGGGAGTGACTTCCTGTGGTTCAGTTTCCTTATCTACAAAATGGGAGTGGGATAAATGACCTCCAAGTTCTTTCCAATTTGAAATTTAGGATCCTGTTACACAGAAGGGCTTGTGCAACCCTTGCACTGACAAATAAAAGATCTGGTTCTAGCAAATGTTTCCTCCAAAGAACCCTAAACTTTGCCCACATACCATTATTTGGACCAAAAAGTCCGTGACAAGAGAAAGAAGACAATTGTAACTGGGAATCCTTTACCTGCAAAAAGACCTGTTTTTGGTGTTGGGGAGAGGGACAATATCACAAAGGACAGATTAATAGCGGGCCTTCTCATGCTGTCAGAGGCGTAGAAGATGAGTTCTCAGGAGAACTTACCATGGGGTGACAATGGGAGAGGATTTAAGCCAGTTTTGTAAGGTATGGGCCAGCAGAAAACAGAGTGGTGTAGTGAAAAGAGGGCTAGACTTGGGATCTGGGGTCCTCAGTTCAAATCTAATCTCTGCTGCTAGCTGTCTCTACGAATTGAGGCAAGGTTCTTTGACCCCAATTCCCTCATTTGTAAATAAGACCATTGGACTTGGTCTCTAAAAGTCACATCTGGCTCAAACTTTACACCCAAAGATGTCTTTCTCCAGATCCCCTCCACTCTACCCCCCAGCTACAATATTAAACTGAGGTCAAATTCAATGTCATGGAAAGACTTTAAATATCTAGTCTAGGGATTCTCTTTTTGTATGTTATGGATCTCTTCTCAACACAATGTTTTAAAGTAATGATAAGCTACTAGGTGCAGAGTAGATGAAGCTCAGAGTTCAAATCTATCTTTGGATGCCTCCTGACTTTGTGACCCTGGGCAGGTTACCTAAACTCTGTCTATTTGGGGAGAATGATATCACCTTCCCCTCCAGGGGAATTTGTGAAGATAAAATGAGACATTTTGAAGTGCTGTGAGAACATCAAAGCACCATTCACATGCTTTTGTTGGCGAGTTGTTTCAGTCGTGTCTAACTCTGATCTCACTTGGAGTTTTCTTGGCAGAGATATTGGAGTGGTTTGCCATTTCTTTCTCCAGCTCATTTTACAGATGAGGAAACTGAGGCAAACAGGTAAATGATTTGCCCAGGGTCACCCAGCTAGTAATTGTCTGAGGCTGGGATTTGAACTTGGGAAGATGTCACTCTGTGCGCTATGGTACCACCTAGCTGCCCCATATACATGCTAGCTATTTTGTATACACATATAAATTACATATATACACTTGTACATACATGGATGCATGTATACACATACATGTATCATAATGATGTAGGCATCATTCCTATGTCATAAATACTTATATATTATTATAATCCTGTTTCTGTAATTTTACATGTTATATTTGAAGGAAATGCTAAATTTCAGTAGTTTCAAGGAAACAAAGATGACCTTTTTTCCCCTTCTCCAAGTTCATGGACTCTTTGAAATCTATCTCCAGGTACTTTGAAGGTCTGTGGACCCCAGGGTAAGAACTCCTAAAGGAGTTTAACTTCCTCACTTAACAGATGGGAGTGAAACAGATGGCAGAATAGACTGGAGTCATCTGTCCCGACTCCTGGTCTTCCAACTACATATTACTTACTAGTCATTCTTTAGGCTTTCTTTAAAACAAACAAACATCCAAGAGCAGCTGTGCCACCATATAACCTCTGTGAGGGCTATTGGTAGCCAAGGAATAACTTTTAGTTTTGTCCGGATGGGCCGAAAGATTTGGAAGACTGAATCAGTTACCTTGGGGTAGCAGTGAGCCATGAAACTCAAGCTATCCCACTCTGCCCTCCACCCCCAACTCAGAACCAGGCAACTGCCCCTATAACCAGCCTCATCCTTTCCTTCTCCTAGGACCCTCCATAAAGCCGCCTTACAGAATGGTACTGGGGCCAAACAGTCCTTCCCATGTTGTCACACATCTGAGAAACCGAGAAAGTCGGAAATATTATGTGGAAGCACTTTCCTTCCCAGATGCTGACTTCTCTGGGCTAGTTTCTTTCACTGTCTCCCTTCTGGAGAATACTTGTACGGTATGTGCATGAATGGGCTCTGGACTGGGGGTGGGGGTGGGGGGAAGTTGATGAAGTCTGGAGAGCAAGTTAAGAGAGAGTTCGCTAAAAGGGCAACAATGGGTATGATTTAAGAAATCATCCCATAAGAAGAAAAAACCTTTTTTTTTTTTTTTTTTTTTTTTAAGTAAAGGGCTGGGGAGAAACTCGGGAAGGGTGAGTTGATTCCAGCCTCCAGTAAATAGAAATGCTTGAGAGCTGACTGGATCATAGATTGCAAGTTGGAAGGGACCATCTCTTACAGATGAGGGAACACAGCCTAGAAAGGGGGAAATGGTTTGCTCAGGGTCACCCAGCTAGGAATTAGCTGAGCAGGGATATGAACCTAGGCATTCTAGAACTCTAAAGGTTAACAGCTTTCTACTAAATTCGTCTTGTCCTCCCTTCCATAGGATTCCTCTGAACCTCCGCTTTATAACGTAGAAGTGGTTTTCCGTGTGGCACCATGGATCATGATTGCTAACACCCAACCACCTGTGGAGATCTATATCACAAGGTAAGGGTGAGAAGGGGGGCTTCAAGAGAGGCCCCGACAAACCTTGGATGATTCCTCTTCCTCCTGACCTGGCATCAACCCCACAGCTCTCTCTCCCATGCACTGGCACAGCCCCGCCACTCGGGACCCCACTAGAATGAGATACCACCCCCAAATGAACTGTGATCTTCCTAGGAGTCTGGGCCAATCAGTGTTCTTGCCCACTCATACTCTTCTCCAAATAACTCAGTATTTACTCTGTGTGTAAGTATCTGTGTGTACGTGTCTATTTTTCTATCTACATGTATGTGTGTATATATGCACACATACACCTAAGTGTGTGTATAGAGACACATGAACATACATACTCATGTATACATACAGTGTGCTCATATGCATACATACAAGCGTGCATTGCTTGTGTATTAAGTATATGGAATGCATGTTACTCTTCCTCAATAAAATGTGAGCTTCTTGAGGGTAGGGACCAATGTTTCTTATCTCTGAAGCCCCAATGACCTCCCATTGCCTGGCATGTGGGAGACTAAATCTGGAGCTATTCTGCTACTTCCCTTTCTAGAAAATTGGAGCAACAGCCCTTGCGACCATGGAGATTTTGGAGGGAAACTGGAGGTATACCGCCTATCAAGTGGTTGACGGGGTCATTGGAGCCAAGCATAAGAAGATGCAGGTTTGTTCTAGGGATTTGGAGTCTTATGTAGGTGGCTCAGCGGCTAGAGTGCTGGGCCTAGAGTCAGGAAGACTCCTTCTTGTAAGTGCAAATCTGGCCTCACACTTAGCTGTGTGACCACAAGCAAATCACTTTACCCTGTTTGCCTCAGTTTCCTCATCTGTAAAATGAGCTGGAGAAGAAGATGGTGAACCACTGTAGAACCTTGCTGAGAAAACCCCAAATGGGGTCACAGTGTCAGACATGACTGAAACAACTGAACTATCTCCTCTGCCCTCACCTAATCAAGAGTATATCCCCAGACATTTAAGTCAGGTTGTTATATATCTGGCAAATGACAGCAGTTTCCAACTTGGAGAAAGGCTGAAAACTTCTTAATCAACTCGGGTCCTACTGTCTGACATGTCCCATGAGTTCTAAAGTGGCCTTTTCCTGTGCCAAGGATCCAGGCATCTAACTGCATTCAGAGCAGATCGAAATAGAGAGAGAGAGGGAAAGTACAAGGGTTGGAACAAGGGCCCTAGAGTTTGCCTCTTTGAATTTTAGCTGAATTTAGTTGAATTTTAGAATGGAAGAGAAGAGATGGAAAACACCATGAGGCTAGAGTTTAAAGACCAACAGCCCCCAGCAGAATAACTTAATCTAAGCAGAGAAAGCCTAGGGTGCAGACCTGTGCTACAGAAACACCTGATCTCATTCCATGGACCAGATCAGAGATCTGAAGGTGGTTTGGAATTAAAACCAAGAAGTCACCCATAGAGACCAAGAGGAAAAGACTAAACGTGCTCTTTCCCCTTCCCCCAATATGTGCTGAGCTGAATTGAATAACAATTGTTTACAAATTGGCAAACTTTCCAAAGATTTTTTTTTTTTTACATTTGTAACTTAGTCTGGCACTTCTTGATATAGGGTAATATCCTTCCTCTTACCCTCAACCTGCCAATATGGATAGCAAACAACTGATGGATATAGGTAGCAAATAAAATGAATGAGACAAGTTATCACCTAGAAGCCAATGCTCTGTGGCACCTTAGCCCACTCAGCTAGGTTGGTCCATGGCTGTGTACCATCAGGATCGGACCCTAAGCCCTTCCAGCTAGATGTAGTCTACTCTGCTTAGCTTCTCGGAAGCCAAAACTTTCTCCATGACATGCTAAGACTTTGAAGGAGAAAGACGGAGGGTGATAAAGAAGGCTTTGACGCTCTGAATGGATGGTTTGGTGCGATGTGCTTAGAAGAAAGGGAGGAAGGGCAGAATCATGGCCAATATTGCTTGTGCCTAGAGTGAACTTGCAAACTGACCAGAGTAAGCAGCGTGATGACTAATTTAGGGGGGGACAAGGGAATGGGAGAAGAGGCAGACCCTGGGACATTAGCCCCTGTGAGCAAGCTAGAGGAGTTCCTCGGGGTCATAACAAAGAAAAGAAGCACGTATCCATTTGGCAGCTTCCTAATCTGAGAAATTCTTGTTGTCAAACTTGATAGTACCTCTGTTACTGAAGGTGTACGAGCATAGTACGCCTCCTCTAACCTTTAGCACTCTGGGCCAAGTCCCCAGTGGCACCACGTTAGTTAAAGCTCTTGTCAAGGCTTTGTTTCCCAAAGTTTTCATAAAGAATCTTTTTTTCAAGTCAAGGACCATGGATACAAAAATAATAGGAGAACCTCCCCCCCCCCCCCCAAATGCGCTAAATGCGCTGGTTCTTTGTTTTCTTTCAGATCTATACCTTCATCCAACTTCCTGGGTACTGTCCTTGACTATTCCTATGTAGCTCACTGTGAGCTGGCTTTCTGCCCTAGGGAAGCAAATCGTCTCGACACATGGATTGGGGTAACGCTAATGGGTTGAAGAGCCTAGCTCTCTGAGCTTCCCTCCTCATCCCAATGGTCCTGTTCTCTTGTTCGGGAGGGATCAGGTACAGAAGTGGGGAGGGGGCATGGTGGCAGGGCTACTCCCTGCATGGATGCATTGGGCAAATGCGTTATGTGGAATAAGATGGGCTTGGTTCCTGGCTAACAACCCTGTGGGAAGGGAAGGGGGATCAGGAACCTCATTTGGGATTGTTCAGGACAGCTATTTAGAGGATTAACTTTGGCAAGGGTCTCTTTTGATGAGATTGAGCAACTGAAGCTAATAACTCATATTCAGGTTGTCTGGGTATAAAGTCAGCCCCCAGTAGATGGAAACTTTGAATCAATGGCTAGATACCAATAAGTATTATGATGAGTTGATTCTATATCCTTTAAAGGCTTACAAAATCCCTAGGCAAGGCTTATAATTGCTCTGGGCCTCCTTTTCCCAATCCACAAAAGTGGAAATAATCATATATACCTCTGAAGCTGAAATAACAAGAGTATATGTAAGGAGTCATAAGAATACTGGATATCATCACAAATTTCTTCTAATAGTCCAAGATAATTGATGTATGTACTCTCTCTCCGTCTAAAAGTTTGACAAAATTGAGACTTAGGGAAGTCGAGTAGTTTTCCCCTTTATAAGGTAGCAGTGGAAAGAATACTGGACCTAGAACTATGAACACCTGAATTCAAAGCCAACCTCTAATACTTACTAACTATGTGATCCTGGGCAAGACATTTCAGCTCTGTTTGCCTCAGTTTTCTCATCTATAAGCAGTGAGAACTGACCTCCCAGGGTGGTTATGAGGATTAAATGAGATAATGTTTGTAGTTTAAAAAAAAAAAAAGCACTTAGTAGAATGTCTGGCATTTAGTAGGTACTATGTAAATACTTTTCCCCCCCTCCTTTCTCCCACTTATATGAAAGAAGTAAATAGCACCCCTTGAGGTCTGAATCTAGGTCTCCTGACTCCTGCTCCAGCATCTTCGATTTATTGTTGTTTGCTGTTGCCCAGTCATGTCCAACTCTCCATGGTCCCATTTGGGAATTTTCTTTGCAAAGATACTTAGAGTGGTTTTGCCATTTTCTTCTCTGGCTTGTTTTTACAGATGAGGAAAGTGAGGCCAACAGGGTTAAATAACTTACCCAGGATGACATAGTGTCTGAGGCTGAATTTGAACTCAGGAAGATAAGTCTTTCTGATTCCAAGTCCAGTGTTCTATGCATTGCATCTACCTCCTCTCACATACCCATTTGTGTGCCATATTTAAATGTTTCCCTTGGTTTCTTGGGGCAGCTAGGTTGATGCCGTGGATTGAGCACTGGTCTTGAAGTCAAGAAGATCCAAGTTCAAATCTGGCCTCAGGCACTTACTAGCTGTGTGACCCTAGGCAAGTCACTTAATCCATATTTGCCTCAATTCTTCATCCGTAAGATGGGGATACGCTGGAGAAGAAAATAGCAAACCACTCCAGTATCTTTGCCAAGAAAACCATATGGACACAGTCCACGGGGTCACAAAGAGTTGGGCACTACTGAACAAGGAGCTTGGATGGGGGTTGGGGTGGGTAGCCTAACACAAAGGAAAAGATGCATAACTTTAGAAACTTTTGTAAAGAGAGGTAACAATTTTAGCTTGGGGTGGGGTGGGTGTCAGAGCAAGCCCTCAGAGAAGTGGTGACACCTGAGCTAATTCAAGAGCTTCTGAGAGACGGGAGCAGACTGTTTAGCCCTGGGTCCACAGACCAGCTGATGTTTGCAAGGTAGAACAGTTGGAGGAGATACAAGGATACAGTAGCTGGAGTCAGATGGCAGTGGGAGATCCAAACTAAAGAGCATGGACTTTGTCTTAGGGGGAATAGAGAGCCAACAATCATTTCTGAGCAGGAAATGGACATGCTCACCCTGTGTCTCACTGAGGGGGGCATACAATAGTGCATGCCCAACCTGAATGGAAGTAGGGAGAAGAGGCCTGACACAAGACCCGATCTAGGAGGAAAATCCAGAAGGATAAACTTGGGCTTGAAGTAAACGTGTTCCAAAACACTTAAAACACTATACTGTGGTTATTGACCATTAGAGAGGCCCAAATATAGGATGAACTTCCTCAGGAGGTACTGGCTCCCCTCCTTGGGGAGCTCCAAGCAGAGGTTGGATATCCATTTGTCTTATTCTAATAGGAATCTTCTTACAGTGTTTAGGTTAGACTAAATGGCTGTTGGGGTCCCTTCTGAGTCTCCAGCTCTGAGATTCCATAAGTTGTCCAGGGCATGGACTACTTTCGCTTTTTGCCTTTGCACCTTTGACGTATTGTATCCCCTTGCTCATCAAACATACAAAGAGAACTCCGAAATTTCAAACCTATATGTCTGGATAAACATGATGCCCCCAACACAAATAGGGCATGTAGGAAGAAGAGCTGGCTTAGGGAGAGGACAATTACTTGAGTTTAAGGTGCTGAAATTTTGGCAGAGAAGAGCCCAAGAGACAATTGGGAGACTGGAGACTGTGAAACGGGAAGAGTTAGAGATCGTTCGATTTACTTCTTCCTCTAAATTCTTCATGAAAGGAGATGCTAGCTCCTTTTTGTTCCTTCCCAGAATGAGGTGGCAATTGGATACACCTACGGTCCTCAACGACGTTTTCCTGTTTTCCTCGATTGCCCCTGGACCAGGGGACTGCAGCACTTTGTGTTCAAAAACAGGCTGGTATGTGGCTCGGTTGCCTATCACGATGAGGTCAAGAACAATCTTTATTCATCCACCACTTTCTTGTTTAAAAAACCCTTTCCTTACCCCAGCACTATGAGATCAATGATGTAAGGGGTTCATTTTCTCCATTTTATAGATGAGGAAACTTGAGATCTAGATTGGGGAAAAACGTGACAAGCACGCAGTGGTCAGAGGGAGCGTACACTTGAGCCCGAGTCCTCTGACTTGGTCTGCAGAGTGATGCAGGGGAGGCTGGCCTGCCTAGAAGGTGGGGATGGTCTCATATGACCTCAGGAATTCTCTTTCAACTAAATGCTGGCCTAGAAATCACATTTTAGGAAGGACATTAGGAAAAGTTGGAAAACGTCCAGCCAAGGTAACCAGAACAGGTAAGGACCTAGGGATATTTAGCTGGAGAATGGAGAAGATGGATCGGGCAAGAACAAGATGGTAGATCTGCAAGTATTTGAAGGGTTGTCACCCAGAAGAATATCAACTTACTCTGTTTGGCCCTAAAGGCCAAAACTGATAAAGTCTCAGTTACAAAGAAGAAAATTTATACCTAAAAGAAAATTTTGATTAACAATGTGTTTTTGAAAAGTAGAATGGGATTGCCTTGGAAGATAGCAAGGTCTTCAGAGGCCAAATAATCACTTGTCAGGTATGTTTGTAGAAGGGATTCCTGGACACTCAGGTCTCTTCCAGTTCTGAGACTATTCCTCTAATTTTGAGAAATTCATATTAAAGAGATAGTAGATACATTAGAAAAAAAACACTGTTATTCAAAAGCTCTGGATTTGAACCCTAATTTTGCCACTGACTAGTTATTTTACTTATGGCAAGTTAGCTAATCTCCTTGGGTCTCACTTTTTTTTTTTCTTCTGTGTAAGCAAGGGATTTCAGAAACCCCTCTGTTTCCGAGGTCCTTTATAGTTCTGACTCATGAGCCAAAATTCTCAACCATAAGTCCCATGATACTTGTTCAACTATCCAATACTGACTTCTCTTTCTCTAATTGGGGGAATGGGACTTACCCCAGCCACCATCCTTTGGTTACGTGATACATGAACGGGAAGATGATGTTAATATGGATGCCACTGGGTTCCTGGAAGTCAGCCCACCAGTCACTGCCAATGGCGTCTTTTATCCCTTGGGCAGGATTCTCATTGGTGACGGCAGCTTGCCCAGGTAAGGAGTAAGTTTGAGACTTTAGCTCACATAGCGAATGGGAAAAGTTCTTTTCTCTACCCCATACATGTCCCTAGTCTTGACAGCAATTGGTCATTTATATTCAACAAGTATTTTTTAAAGTGTCGACTGTATGCAAGGCATTTTGCTGGGGAAGAGCCAGAATCAGTAAACATTTATTAAGTGCCTAATATGTGGCAGGCCCTGTGCTAAGCACAAAGATACAAAAAACAAAAGCAAAAGACAGTTCCCACCTTCAGGGAGCTCACAATTTAATGGGGGGGAGGGGAAGCAAACAATGGTTGATATGGTGTGACTGATGAGGGCTCAAGAAAGAAACAGGAACCCCAAGACTGGAGTTCCTTGCATGGGCCATTTGGAAGAGAATTCATGAACTCAAGAATTCTTGAGGTCAAGGTGGTAAATTCTTATTACGCTTTTCAGTGGGCAAGAGTTCCTAGGGAAACTGCAATTTGGATGGGGCACAAATAAAGTTTATATAGGATATTTTGTAGTAAGACATATGCCAAGTGTGATTACTAGGTGATTCAGGGCAGGATTAAAGAGGGGTTAAGGAGTGATTCTTAAAGGAGCATGCACTTTTGATATCTACTGCACAGGTGTTTTACCCAAAATTCATCAGGAAATAGCCCAAGAGGGAGCCTACATGGAGGTGTGGTTTTAGGCCTGAAAAGTCACTAAGTCAACTAGCAGTCAGGGCTGGCTCAGAAATACCAGGCTGATCTCATCAATGTCTTGTTAGACAAGATAAATGGAAAGGAGTATACGGAGGTCTAAGTCTAGGATATGTATGATTGGTCAGTGAGGAGTAAATGTTATGACCCAGTACATAACTGATTCAAATGAATAAATTCTATAGATAGAGCCCAGCTACTGTAGTAGGAAGAGAAATTATGATGTTTTGCCGGGATAGGCTGTTCTTGGGCTAGGGAGAAATTGCGTGGGATAGCATTTGGAGGCTAGGGAGAAATATGGTTTTAGAATTGGGGTCTAAGCACCCCATCAGGACCTGTACCATGAGAAAGACTGAAGGACAAATCAACACATACATTAACATATAACAAGTATAGAGTGCATAAGAACTTCCCCAAAAGGGTTTCTATAAGCTAATCTGCTGAGTATTTGTTAAGTCCCTAAAGATGTCCAAGATACTATTTAGACAAGGGTAGACAGAAGCGGGGAAAGGAAGCTCCCTCAAGAAGCTTAGAGATATTCCTTCTACATCAAGGGGTTTAGGGGTACATTTCTCCTCCCCCCTTTACTGCCCCCTCCACTCCCACAATTTGGAAAATTTGTGTAAAATGTTTTTGGTCCTTCCTTTGTATCAGAGAAGAAATTTGAATTTTTTTCTTTTATGGAATGTTTACAGTACTTCATTATGAAATACAGGTTGATATCATATAATACTATACATATCTTTTATGCATTTTTGAGTTTCTAAACTTTTTCTGTGTCACCTGTTGGCCTTTGCATGTCGTCTGCGGCTTCCGCGAAACACCCCCCCCCCCCAAAAATTCTCATTTAATTGCTTCTGCTGGCCTGTGATATGTCAAAGCTGAAATGAGGAAAGCCACAAAGTGGAAGGGATAACTGTATGTTTCTACTGATCTCAAGTGGATGGGGAAAGGCTTATTGGAAGACATAACTTTAAATCAGGCTTTTGGGGGATATTGGTGTGATAGTAAAAAAAAAAAAAAAAAAAAAGAGCATTAAACTTGAAGTCAGAAGACTTCTGTCACTTTCTATGTGAACTTTGGGTGAATCAGTTTATTCCTGTGGGGCTTTGCTCCTTCCTGGGTTTTTACGAGGTAGGGGTGGGATTAAACCAAACTGTGCTTGAGATCACTTCCGGTTCTGGATCCTACGACCTGATGGTCTTGGAATCTAGATTCTGGGAAGAGGGGAGAAAGATCTTTTGGATCCATGGATTTAGAGCTAGAAGGGATCTTAGAGGTCATCCTAAGTATAGCCCACCCTCTCACTCTTACAATTGAGAAAACTGAGACCCCGCAAAGGAACAGAATTGGGTCCCCTGACTTCAGACACAACATAAGACTTCCCTTCTGTATTCTGGACTTGCTGTCCAAGTTAGGAAAGACCCTAATGACTTAAACTAAAGTTCCTTCAGTCTACCTTCTTTGAAACAGGCAGAGGGAGACCCCTCCTCTCCTTGTAGGGGCAGGGACCTATGGGGGTGACATACTGCATTCATTGTTGAGGTTTAGAGTTGGGAGATCTGGTTCAGGTGGGAAAGAATTCACTTAGACGACTTTTTTTCCCCCTAACCAAGGGGAGCAGCGGGCTAGCCCTGGAAGAAAGATGAACAATTTAGAGAGGAGGAACAGGGGCTTTTTTTCTTTTTCTTTCTTTCTTTCTTTTTTTAAGAAAGACAAAGGAAACTTTGAGCCAGGATGAGGGAAACAAGGAATTTTGTAGTCCAGGATAAGGGGAAATCTTGTGGTATTTCAAGATGAGGGGAAGAGATTTTGAGATACCCTTGGGCCCAGGAGGGTCTCCCAAGGTACAGGAAAAGTAACCTTTAACATTAACCCTTAGGGCACCCTCTGTATCCACATCACTTCAGTTGGTAGATGTGTTGGTCATTTCTGTGGAATTGTTTCTTAGTCTCTTTTCTTTCTCTCTCCCCATAGAAAGCCAGTCTTAGAAAGATGTAGGGTCAACAATGACCTCCAACACCTAGAAGTTCTGTGAACCCTGGGCAAGTCCCTTAAACCTTTCAGGGTACCAGATAATTCTCTGGGATTATAAATGGTAGAGAAGGTGCCAGCCTGCATCAGCCAATGAAGCCAGAAGTCCAGTCCCTATTTTGTCCTTGTATCCTTCATTAGAAGGAATGGCCCCCAGGGAAGGGAAGTAGACTTATTTAGACTGAGGAGAGTAATAAAAACAGTATAGGTTTTTTTTTTTTTTAATGGAAAATGAAATGGGTACAATGCTGAATGGTGACCTGAATCCCTCACGTGGGCAAAGAAGAATCTGCGGTGAGCCTCCAGGTCCAGGATTCCCGTCCTATGGCTTCCGCCTGCCTCCCTCCTCCTATGTGCATCCTAGCTTTCCTCAACTCTTGTATTTCTTAGGGAAAACATCCCAGAAGTGAACCTAAAGTTGCGGAGCTTCATCTATGCCCAGAAAATGCAATACCCCCTGGAGCTCTTCTCGGCATGGCTTCTGGAGGGCAACGTGAAAGAATTCCTGACCTTTGTCCCTGCCAACGATGGAAAGGTACAGGCAGGAAATGCCCAGTTTGTCCAGCCTAGCTAAGGCTGGCAGTGTGTGGGGAAAGGGTCTGAACTATGTTAGCGAGTAGCTAAGTGGATTAGAAGTTAACCCATACACACATCATAGAAGGAGAAACTAGTGACCAAACAGTCCAGTAGAAAAAACTTTGGAGTTGGAGAAATCAGGTTCAAATTTTGACTACTACAATTGGCTGTGTGGCCTTGGGTGAATTAGTTTAACCTCTCTGGACTTTGTTTCCTCTCCTTTTTAAAATGAATGTTGGACTCAAATGGCCTCAAGGGATCCTTCGGGCCATAGTTGTCTGATCCTAAGTAGGTTGGGATCCCTTCATTTGTGCTGGTCACCTCAATCCCTCTACTCTTCCAAAGGGGAAACTCAATAAAAAGCCAAAAACCCTGGATATTATGAGTCTAGGTCCACACCCCCAGCCCTCTCCTCACAATCTGTCTCTTAAATCTCTAGTCTGCCAGTATCCATGGTGAGGGGATTTATGAGGACCTCTTCCTCAGAATGTCACATCCACAAACTTGAGCACCTGTTGTGTACTGATCTAAGGAGTAGCCACCAGAAGCTAGTGGCCTTCCCCTCACCTCAGGAAGAATGGCAAGTGCCTACCTCTGTGCTCTGCCCTCCATCAGGTCTTCCCCCACTGAAAACATGCAAATGGGACCCATGGTCAAACAGCCCTTTGTCACTCTGTCCTTTCTCTCCCTAGGGCTTCCGGCTGCTCCTGGCTAGTCCCAGGGCCTGCTATGAACTGTTCAAGCTGGAACAAAGACAAGGGCACGGGAATGCTTCTGTGCTAGACACAGTGGATGAAAACGTGCTCCATTATGCTGGTATCTCCCTTTCTCTCATCCCCCCAACTCCATCTGAACCATAACACAAGCTCCCCCAACGCAGCACAGGCCTCATGGGTATGGGGGGAAGCGTCTAACAGGCACCCAAAGGTAGACCTTTACTTACTGCTGACCCCAGTGCTATGAGCTCAGATCAGGCAGAAAGCATTTCGTAAGTACCTACTGTGTGCCAGGCATTAGCACGCAAAGATGGAGGTGAAATGATCCCTGCCCTGGAGAGACCTATATTCTAGTAGGGGAGGTATCTACACACATATGTATCTGTGTGTGTATCTGCCTATACTCTCTGTCCCTCCAAAACAGCCATTAAGCAATCTTGGCCAAGAAAGTACCAAGTGCTAGAATAAAATGCTACAGGAAAGTTGTGGGGTTTTGTTGTTTTGTTTTGTTTTTTTGAAAGAGAATACTTACAGGTGGGCATAGATGGCAGTGGAGAAGGAGACGCAGGCAGGGCAGAATGAATTGGAGATGGCTGCTGGGATTTCAGAGTAGTTGCGGCTAGCAGGCATTTTCGGGAGAAATGGAGGCTGGGGGAAGTGTATGAGTGTAGTTCAGGGAGTTGCCTGCAGGGATGGATGCAATTGAAACTATGAGGATGAATGAGATCCCAGAGGAAGGATAGGAAGAGGAGCTGAGGGCCTTGGTAGATAGGATGATATGACCACACCTCTATGGGTCAGAAGGGGAACAGGAGCTCTGTGTCTCTGTCCTAAGGTGCTTTCTGGCTTCTTGCCCCATGACTCTCCTGGTGAAGGACCTTCTCCAGCCTTATCCATGCCCCTCCCCACCACCTCCTTCCCCCTCTCATGATTCTGATGGCAGCTGGCAATGTTGATTCTCATCACACTATCTTGCCTTTCCTCCAGAAAGGGTGAAGATGAGTATCGATGAGATCTTGGCTGATAAATTCTTGCAGAGGCAGAATGACTACGTAGAGGTATTGGGGAGGGTGGAAGGAGAAGGGTCAGCATGTCAGAGTGTCTCCAAGCCTGGCCTGCTACCCATTCCTGGCTAGGGTCAGAGGCTGGCAGAGGTCCCTTGGTCACTAATTGTAGATACAGACTGGAATTTAACCCCCTCTTCTATATTGTACCTCCTGGCCTGTGTTATAAGACTGACTTAGGGCAAGAGCTAAAGCTAAGTTGGAAACCAAATCCACAAATGTGAGTCATCTGCTATAGGCCTGACATGGGAAGCATTTTTTTTCCTTTTTCAGATAAAATCATTGCCCCTCTACTGAAAGATGGTGTGTTGTAGCAAAGTTAAGAGCTGGTAGGCAGGAGACCTAGGCTCAAGTCCTTGGCCTACCGCTGACTCACCACATGATATGGGCATGTCCCATTTCCTTTCTGGGTCTCAGCAACCTCATTTATTAAAACGAACAAGTTGGATGGGATTTATAACAAAGATCTTTTCTAAGCTCTGACTAATGCTACAAAGTCTGTAACATTTAAAAAAAAAATTCCTACTTAGATCTCAAGAAGATTGTTGGAAGAATGTAGGATTTGAAGCCAGACAACCTGAGTTCAGATCCTGACTTCCCCAGCCTTGGTTTATTCATCTGTAAAATGAAGGTTGGGTTAGGTGACAAAGTTCCTTTTCTAGCCCTATGACACTTTTCTTCCTCTGTCTCTATGTCAAGACTTGCATTGCTTATAACCAAAGGGTGCTAGAGGTGGAATTGGGGCTCTCGGAGAGAGACATCATCTATATTCCCCAGCTGTTTCGCTTAGGCTGGATCTGGGATCCCACCATCCAAAAAGAAGTTCTCCGAGCAGGGCATCTCTTCCCCAACATGGTAAGGAATACAGCAGGGGTATGCAGGGAGTAGGCCATATTTGACACCTGGACTTCCTGACTCTGTATGTAGCACTCTATCCATCATACTACCTATCTGTAGGGGTGGGCAGATACGTGAGTTTGGAGCTAGGTCTCCAAGGAAGTTGGGTAAGCTAAGGAGAGAGAGCATTCCAGGCACGGTGATCGAGCCTAAGGAATGGTGGATCATGCATGAAGAACATCAAGGCTACCAACATATCGTGCAAAGAGGAGGAGTAAAGTATAAGAAGCCTTTATAATAACAGATTCATATTTGATCATAGGGGTAATAGGGAACCACTGGAGTTTGAAGGTGGGGAAGGGAGGTAACTGTAAGACCTGCATTTCAGGAAAATCCCCTTGGCAGGTGTGCAGAGGATGGATCTGGGCAGGAAAGATTTGAGTCAGGGATACTAATTAGAAGTCATTTGAATAATCCAGGGGAGAGGTGATGCTGATGCAGACCTGAGCTATGGTAGTGGATGTGTGAGTAGAAAGAAAGGGAATCCATGAGAGATCTATCTATACAATGACATTCCAGCAACAGATTAGATTTATGGGGAAAATACGAGAGAGGAGTTAAAGACAACAGGGGAAAGATTAGGGTTGGTCATGAAGATCTGGGAATCCTCAGCATGGTAGTGGTAGATGAACAGTGCCAGCCAAAGAGATCACTGAGCACATGATGGAAAGGAAGGAGAGTAGAGGGCCCCAGCAAGAGTCTGGTCTGAAATGTCCAATTGGTGAGATGGGACTAGAACCCAGAAGAGACCAAGGCCTGGATATGAGTGATGCTAAGAGGCAAGAGCCTAAGGCAGCATGTTGGGGGATACCCATTGTCTGAGGGTAGGACGCGGAAGACCCAACAGATTACTGGGATAGCACTTGGACACTTATCTCCTGCCAGTATGTCACCTTTCAACACTTGAAGTACCTAGAGTTTTCCTAAACAGCTGCCTGAGGCCAGATTTAAACCCAAATCTTCCTGACTCTGGTGCAGTTAGTGCAGTAGATAAGAGTGCCAGCCCTGGAGTCAGGAGGGCCTGAGTTCAATCCAACCCCAGACACTTACTAGCTATGTAATCCTGGGCAAGTCACTTAATCCTGTTTGCCTAAGTTTCCTCATCCATAAAATGAGCTGGAGAAGGAAATGGCAAGCCACTCCAGTAAAAGCCAAGAAAACCCCAAATAGGGTATTGAAGAATTGGACATGATCGAAAAATGACAACTTCCTGACACCAGGCCCAGCACTCTATCCACTGTGCCACTAAGGGACACTAAGGCCTCTTCCATCTCTGATTCTGTGTGTCTATAATAGGTCTTCCTTCCTCTCTTTTAGACCTTTTTGCTTGAAAGTGACAGATTCTCAGTACTGCTGATTTGCACGCTGCGTTGACTGTCTCCTAGGTGAAGGGGTTAGCACTTCTTGCCCCCAGATGTTACTTGAGGGATCTCTACCCTTCTCTTTTTCTTCTTGCCATAGTTGAATATGATCGTCCTAGGATCTTACCTGGGGATCCCCAAACCCTTCGGGCCCTTAGTCAATGGAGTCTGCTGTGTGGAGAAAAAGGTCCAGAGCCTGCTGGAACCATTGGGCCTGAATTGTCTTTTCATTGGGGAATTCTTTGGTCATCAAGAAGATCTGGGGGATGCCTACTATTGGTTCAACATCCGCCGGGAACCATTACCCTACAAATGGTGGAACTTTGTAATATGATGGGTCCTTTCCTGCTCTCTTCTCCGCCCTGTCTGATGCCCATGTACAGGGTGGTAGCAGAAGCTCTCTCCACTACTGCTGTATCCATCTAGTCTTCTGGACAATCTCTAGCCTACAGTGACAGTCAAGGGCCATGTCTCTTCGGATCAGGAGACTGAACCCTAATCTGCAATGGGGTATAATCTCTGCCTTGAGAGACGTCTTGGATAGTGGAACACTTGGCCTACCCATCTGGTCCTCTTGTCCAGTCCATTTTATGGTGGTGGGAGTGGCTGAATAACCCACCCTAGAGATGTTACTTATGGCTCGAACCTTGGCTGAGAATTTGAGCAAATATTCAATAAAGCCCCTATTTCATCCAGCTGGTAGCTTTTTTATTATGGGGCTGGGCTAGGGAACAAAAAAATCCTATTTAAATGTTTCTTTCTTAGCCTTCTGAAGAAAGTATGGCCTAAGTGTGAAACAACATGGCATAAGGGAAAATATGCTGGACTTGGAAGTTAAGAAATCTGGTTTTAAATGTACTAGGTTGAGACAAGGGGCAGGTCTGATCCTCACATACATATGATCCTAGTATCAGTCTACGTCCTTTGTGCTATCATAGCCAGATTTGAGATGTTTGGAGGTTGGGTTTATTTTTGTTTTCTCCCCCACTAGGCCAACTGGAGGACAGATTCAGAGGAAGACATTTAAGGAAAGAGAATAATACATGTATTTCCCCCTCCACACAGGGATGCTTAACAGTAACTATACCATTGGTGGAAGGACCAACCACAGGGAATGCGAGATCAGGAAATATGAGTGGCCAGGGCAATTCCCACTGGTGATGCTATGGAGATACCAATGTCTTCTAAGATCACAGAGTTGCTCCCTGTTGTAAGACTCTGCTGTTACCTACTAAGGGACGATGTAGTTTTTCTCCCCACAGAGGGCAGGATTGTCTAATTCTTTAGTTTATAGTCTTGGGATTATCATAGCTCTTTCATGAGGTTTACCCCAGATGGCAGCAACCAGTCAAATAGCTGGATAAACTATTGGACCTTTTTAAATCTTTCAAATGCCTTTTCTCTTACTATCCCCTTGGAATCTGTCTCAAGTCTTACTGGACTACAGTTTGACTTTCTGTCTCCTGCTAGTATGCCAGTTATGGTCCATACAAGTCTACTTGTAACTGTTGTAAGGGTGTCTATTTATAACAGTTGTTAAGTATCATTAACCTACCTACCTCACAGGCTTGTCATAAAAAAGAGAAGTAAGATGGGACAAGGATAAACATGGTCCTAATTTTTAAAAAATTAGGAAGAGGAAAACAATCACTTTGATTCCTGGGAAAATTCTGCGATGGATCCTTAAAAAGATGGATACTTAATGTCTAGAAAGAGAAGTGGTGATTACAAAGGGCTGACATTTCAGCAAGCACAGGTCACAAAAGAGACTAATCTCGGTGCCTTTTTTATAGGATTAACAAACTATTAAGTATTTACTAGTTAAACTTGCTACTTAACATAAGGGAAGTGTTGTGGATATAGTTTAATTTTAGCGAAGTTATTAACAACTGATAATCATACTAGCCTTGAGGAGAGGGCATATGGATTGGACAAACTCGAATGATAGCCAGTCCCAAAGTACAGTTGATAACATCATAGCAGGAAGTCTCCAGTAGAGTTCTCCAGTCTTAGCCCTAGTCTGATAAACATTTAATCACTTGGATAATAGCATCTATAACACGCTCATAAAATTTTTAGATGGCACAAAGACGGTTAACATGCTGGATGACAAAGTCAGGATCCAAAAAGGTCAGAGTATTGCGGTGAATCGAGGAAGATGAAATCTGGTAGGATAAATCATTGACTTTACAAGCACAACGTGGAGAAGGACCATATTAGACAACAGTTATTCTGAAAAAGATCTGGGGTTCTTAAGACACTATAGTGGGATATGGCAGCTAAATAAGCTTGTGAGATCTATAGAGAAATGATCTTTCCACTGTGCTCAGACTGGGTGCTCAGATGGATGGAGTGGTGAGGTCGACACTGGGTACTGCAGTTTACAAAAGTCACTGATTAGCTAGTGTCCAGAAGCGGGTCACTAGGATGGGAAAGAGCCTTGGGGTTGTCCTATGAGGAATAGGGGATATTTATCCCACAGAAAAGAAGGCTTGTGGGGGTGGGAGGAGCACATGATAGATGTCATTAAGTATGTAAAGGTCTGTTTTGTGGAGGAGAGATGAGATTTTATTTGTTTGGCCCCAGAGGGAAGAGAGAGAAGCAGGACAGACTATACCAAAAAAAGAATATAGACTTGAAGACCTAACAAACTTCCCAGTGCTTGCAGCTGTCTCGAGGTGGACAGGACTCACCTTGAGAAAGAGAGGTGAGGGGGTCTTCCTCATAGGAGACCCTCAAGCAGAGACCACTTGTTAAATATTTAGGGGAGATTCCTTTGGAGCACTAAGATCCCTTCCAACTCTCAAATTCTGGGATTCCTTGACTCTTAGGGTGCCTTAATGTGCTAAGAAATGTTTATTTTTCTCATTTTTACAGATGAGGAAACTAAGGCCCAAGTAAAAGTGACTTTGCTAAGGATTAGTAAAGCAGTTAAGTGTTAGCAATCTAACTCCCATCTCCTAGCTCCAATTTCAGCACTGTGGCTCCCTTTGTATGTTGACATGTCCTGTTCTCTCTAGGGCTTAGACTTCAACTTTTTCCTTCAAGACAGTGAATCGAATTGGGTACTGAGGAAAAGTAGTAGTAAAAGGAAGAAAATAAGCATTTGTTAAGTGCCTACTATGTGCCAAGCAGATGGTAAGAGCCTTACAAATTTTATCTCATTTGATCCTGATGACCTTGAGAGACAATTGCTGTTATTATCCCATTTTACAGATGAAGAAACTGAGGCTGCGAGGTTGTGACTAGCCCTGGGTTCACCTAGCTAGTGAGTTCCTATGACAGGATTTGAACTTGGGTGTTTCTGACTTGAAGTGAGAATGTTCCAGTGTTCCATCTCCTATGCCCCTGGCTGCTTCTAGTCTGCATACATCCTGTCCCTGTACATGTTGTCTCTCCTATTAGAATGTAAGATCCTATGGTGCAGGGTCTGCTTTACTCCTGTCTTTATACTCCCCCAAGCTTAGCCCACAGGAGCTATTTAATGAATGCTTGATGGGCCAATGCCAAGGCCAGAAGAAAGTACTAGAGAGCGTGTAGCCTGAGAACCCAATTTTTAAAAATTTATGATTATCAATAACCCATCTAATCCTAAAGTGAGACTGATGACCTTGCACAGCCCTCGCTCACTTGAAACAAAGTCAAGTGTCATGTCATCATTTCTCTGATGTCAGGGAATGCAAAAACAAAGGACAAACACCACCACTCTGGGCGGTAGGGGCCATTATTATTATGATACCCATTTTACAGAGCAGGAAACTGAGGCACAGAGGTTAAGTGACATACCTGCACCTAATTTAATAGATGAGGAAAGTGAGGCACTGAGAGGGTACTAGCTCAAGATAGGGTGCTTGTGCTTGGACTCCAGTTTTAAAAATTACATTTCAGCTGTGAGCTGATCCAACCATCCTGGAGAGCAGTTTGGAACTATGCCCAAAGGGCTACAAAAATGTGCATACCCTTTGACCCAGCAATACTGCTTCTAGGGCTGTATCCCAAAGAGATCATTAAAATGGGAAAAGGTCCCACGTGTACAAAAATATTTATAGCGGCTCTTTTCATGGTGGCCAAGAACTGGAAATCAAGGGAATGCCCATCAACTGGAGAATGGCAGAACAAGTTGTGGTATATGAATGTAATGGAATACTATTATTGTCCTATAAGAAATGACAAACAGGCAGACTTCAGAAAACCTGAAAAGACTTACATGAACTGATGCTGAGTGAAATGAGAAGAACCAGGAGAACACTGTACGCAGTAACAGCCACAGTATGCGAGGACTGTTTCTGACAGACTTAGCCCTTCACAGCAATGCAAGGACCTAAAACACTCACAAAGGACTCAAGGCAAAGACCATCCACATCCAGAGAAAGAACTATGGAATTGGAACTCAGAATGAAGCAGACTATTTTCTCTTTTGCTACGTTTTGTTTTGGTTTTTCTCATGGTTTCTGAAACTTCCATTGATTTTAATTCTTCTATGCAACATGACTAATATAAAAATGTGTTTAATAAGGATGCATATGTAGAATGCATATAAGATTGCATGCTGTCTCAGAGAGGGAAGGGGAGAAAATTTAAGACTTATGGAAGTGATTGTTGAAAACTGAAAACAATTAATTTTTTTAAATCACATTTCTCCCTCACTTCAAAAAACTATCCTTGACAGTTTTCTCCCCAGTCCAAGGACACTATACCTAGCAATAACTCATAAATGGGGCCCAGTAAAATAAACTCTTTCCCCATCATAAGAACAAGCTGACCTCTGAAGAAAGTCTCTTGTAAAAACACGACTATTTTGTAACCACAGAATTATCATGTATTGATTCCCAAAGTTATCATATTCAATCCAGAGATCAAGCTATAGACATCAACTCTCAAAGCTCTCTTGCTACAGGCATAACAGATCAAAAACACACCCCTGAGAAACCCCTTCCCCTGGTTTCCAGTAGGGAATAATGCCTGCAACCAAGGTTGTAAATTAGCACCTAATTAGCATCTCCACCAGATAATCCACTACTTTCCTATGTAATCTTACCTGTTAAATTACAAGTTCCCTAAGCTCTGCCCACCATATTGGCATTACAATAAACAATAAACCTTTGACTTAAAGAATGCTTGATTCAAACAACCCTCTCCTCTATTCCGGTCTTTTTTTGGGGGGGAGAAGGGGGAGGCTGAACCTCTCAAACTGTATCTGCTCTCTGAGCAGCCCCCAGAATAGTTCCATCCACTCATCCACCAGGAAAGATAAGGGGAGAGGCGACAAGCTCTGATTCAGATCGGGGTGCTGGTTGGAGCTTCTCCTGGTTGGAGGCCTTGTCACAATGAATGTGGTTGATTCTTCCTTAAATAGTGTAATTAGATGGCCAGGGCTCAACATGTGTGTGGGAGGGAGGAGTGCAGGGGAGCAGAATGTCAGATGACAAGCACATGTCTCCTAGGTTCTTCTCCTTTTCCCATCAGGGAGTTCACCCATCATGTGAGGCACTGTCTCCTGTCAGCCAGGTCCCTAATTGGGGGCTCCATGGACATATGAGTTAACAGACAGGTCCTTAATCAGAATTGTCTTCGGCTGCTCAGGACTCTCCTTCTCTTCTAAATTGTAACTCCTGAGTTGGTCTCGATTACTGAGGAGTGGTGCACACCCATGGTCATTGGGGAAGTTAAAAAATGGGCATCAACATCTGATGCTGGGGGCCCAGGACCCCGCAATAATCTTTTAAAACTATCCCTGGCAATACCCTCTCAGAAAAAGCTTTTCTCTTTCAGGAGGCCCCAGATATTCCAAACAGCCTCCAGCTCTCTTCGTAATCCTAATGGTTTTCTCCTAATGAACAGTCTTTCCCCATGCCCCACTCCATTTCTTGCTGGGCTCATGGGACTTCACTTTCTGGTGTCCCCTCTCCTTCTTGTCTATGGGGCTCTAGCCTTGAGGGCCATACCCACCACTTCTCTGATCCTCCAAGGGTGTTTTTCTTGAGGGCTTAGGGTTCTTCTATACCTTGCAGGTCTCCCTACTGAGCCTAGGGTGACAGTCCCATTCTCCCAGGGTTTCTGACATCACCAATTTGGAGTCAGAAAGAACAATTTATCGAGTCCAGCCCCCTCATTTTACTAAGAAAACAGTGGCCCAGGAAAGGTGAGTGATATCTCAGAATTTCACAGTAGAAAAGAACTTGAACCCAGGTCCTCTGTCTTCACAGCCAGCAACAGTATTCTTTCTACCCAACAACAGCTTATTGACTACTTGGTCTCAATTGATTAAGGGAGATAGCAGAATGTGGTGGAGACATTTCAAAGGAGAGACTGTATAGAGCTTGGAGAAACAACTTTAGGTCGGGAATAACATCTAAGTGGTATCCCAGGTCCTGTAATCACAAAGAGACCCTTAGGATCGAAATCACAGGGAATACCAGGTGGGGGCTCATGCTGGTGAATCGCAGCCATGACAATGCCAAAGATGCTGCCCAGTGTTTCCTATAAATATGGAATGTAACTATTTCTTGCCTCCATTTTACAGAAGAAACTGAGGAGAGGTAGAGACTAGTTCAGAATTGCATGATGAATGTGTCTGAGAAATATTGTCTACTGGAAAAGAAGGCTGGCTTTGGAGTCAGTGGAGCAGGGATCAAACCCTGCATCTGTCACCAGCTATTTAGCCTGGGGCGAGTCACTCCCTTTTCTAGGGAACTTGACTGATTTCAGTTCCAAAAACAGCAAGGCATTCCACCTCCCCTCCAGGGACAGGAAATTCACTGTTTGTCAAGGTAGGTCACAGCACAGTAAAAGCTACATTAAATTTCGCACTTATACAGGGCCCAAGTGTGCCTGCCTCCCTATAGCGCCTCTTTGTTGTTCCTAGCTCTGGACTCTGGACTTTGTCATATGGGTAATGGAGACCATCAGTGGTGTCTTCCAGCTATTATCTCTATGATCTTATCATCCAAATGGCTAAAAATCCCATGTCCTTGTCTAGCACAACCTATCCAGACCATGAATGTCCAGCAGATCCAAGACACGGAGCTTTAAAAACCAAGTGATTGATTTGGTAACAATTAGAAATATTAGAACACAGGATGTCAGAGTTGGGAGGACCTTTAGAACGCAGGATGTGAAACTCAGGTCTTTAATCACCATGTGCATGTTGACTATTTCCAGATGAGACACCTGAGGCTGGGAACATAGAATCACAAAATAATAGCCATCCAAAGAACACTGACCAGGTTAAGCACATTAAAAAAAATTTTAATAGTAAATTTCCAACAGTAAATTTCAGCTCTATCTGGTCAGCTTCTGCTCAAAGCATCGCTGATGATCTAGAAATAATGGCCGCCCCTGCTGACCAACGTGGCTGCTGAGCCCCATAGACAAGGTCCTGGGAGACCATGACAATTAACTTCTCATTAATGGCTGGAGGCCTAGTGCCACCTTGTGGCCAATTTTGCACACAGCGAATTAAACTCAGGGCATCGGCTTCAATGACAAGAGTTCCTCCAGTACCTAGCTAACATGGCTCTCTGTAGGTAACTCCCATTTACTAAACAGCTGTTGAACTGTGGTGGGCAAAGTTAACTAACATGGACACCCAGGGAGCTCACCGACCAACTTCAACGTTTTTAAAAATATATAAATTAGAAAGAAAGGCAAACATTCAGTACCTATTATATGCAGGGAACACGCTAAGCACAGAGGAGACAGATAAAAATGTGAATTAGTCCACGTAGCCACGTGCTTACTTTCTAACTAGAAAAAAATGAGAATGTGCTCTAGTCCTTTAAACAGTGGCAGGAGTGCTAAAGTTCAGACTAAGCGGTAGCAAAGAATCAAGGATTTTTAAAAATGATATTTTATAAAATCACTTTGTTCTCAAAGGAAACCAATGACCTCTGGAGAGTGGTGATGCTTTGACTTGCAAGTGAATTGGATTTAAGTAAGGTGTAGCTATGTAAGGTCACCAACCTCACTCTCTCCTCCAGAGCCATCTGGGTCCAGTGACAAGATATAGATCAGAATGACCAAAGAGAGGCCAGGATGCAGTGGGAGATCTTGGCTTTTTTAAACTAAGATCATTGCTAAGTCTGCTTGACTGAAGCAAGGCCCATTAGTGATTAAGGTTAGGTAAGATTCTTGTTCTAGTTTGTCCTTAAATGAAGTAAAAAATGGCCTGGTTTACCCAGTTAAAAAAAAAAATCAATCTGGGAGGGGAAGATCCTTAGGGTTTCTGGCCAAAACAGAGACAATTGCTATTTACGCTCACTCTGAGCCAATCAGGGCTCAAATAATGACAAAGTAAGGCTTGGGCTGGGACCTCCTGGAGGCTAATCAATGGGAACCAGAATGATGTACTTTTTAGAGATGGTCCTTAAAAAGAAAAACCACAAGATATTTTATATTTTTATAAATGAACAATTTATAAATTTATTTAAAATAAATTTATAAATTAGTAAGAATTTTATAGTTTTAGCAAAAAATATATTCCTATAATTTTTATAGCAATTGCTTCTGATAAGGCTTCGTTTCTAAAATATATACAGAACTGAGTCAGATTTATAATACAAGCCATTCCCCAATTGATAAATGGTCAAAGGATATGAACAGTTTACAGATGAAGAAATCAAAGCTATCAATAGGCACATGAAGAAATACTCTAAATCACCATTGATTAAAGAAATGCAAATTAAAACAACACCAAGTTACCATTTCACATTTAATCATATTGGCTATTATGACAAAAAAGGAAAATGGTGAATATTGGAAATGTGGGGAAATTGGGACACTAATGCACTGTTGGTGGAGTTGTGAACTGATCTAACCGTTCTGGAGAACATTTGGAACTATGCCCAATGAACAACCAAACCTTTGATCCAGCAATACAATGGCAAATAAATAAGTAAACGGTAGCTATTCCAAAGAGATCATTAAAAAGGGAAAAGGACCTACATATGCAAAAATACTTATATTAGCCTTTTTCGTGGTGGTAAAATATTGGAAACTGAGGGGATGCGCCCATCAATTGGGGAATGGCTGAACAAGTTGTGGTATATGAACATAATGGAATACTACTGTGAAATAAGAAATACGAATGGGAAGACTTCAGACAAACCTGGAAAGACTTGTACAATTGATGCAAACTAAAATAAGCAGAACTAGGAAAACATTGTACACAGTTAACAGCAACATTTTGTGATGATCTACTATGAATGATTCAGCTCCAAGGACTCAGGAAGGAAAATGCTATCCACATCCAGATAAAGAACTAATAGACTCTGAATGCAGATCAAAGAATACTTTTTCTCGCTCTATTCTTTTCATGGTTTTTATTTTCCTTTTGATCTGTTTCTTCTTTCACAACTGTGATTAATACAGAAATGTTTTACATGATAGCACATGTATATGGAGTACCATTTTAGGAAGAGGGAGGGATGAAGAAAAATTTAGAACTCAAAATCTTGAAAAACCAAATGCTAAAAAAATTGTCTCAGCATGTAATTAGGGAAAAATACTATTTTAAAAATTAAAATAAAATTATATTCCTTTGGGCAGAGCATCTACAAGTAAGGATATGATTCCCTATGTGGAGAGGAAGAGGGAGGGAGGGAAAAGGAGGGAGCTGTTGCCCAACTAGAAGTGGCCAGTTGGTCCCCAATGGGGCAGTTACTAGCTCTCACAGTCCTTGCTCTCAAAAGAGGATCATGACATCAGGAATGAGATATGATTTGTAAATAAACTGGATTTAAGTGAGGCAAATGCACCAGCTTCACTCTCTCCTCCAAAGCCATCTGGGTCCAGTGCCAAGATATAGATCAGGATGACTGGAAATGGCCCCGGAAGCAGTGGGAGACCTTGGCCTTTTTAAGCTCTCCCCCAGGACTCAGTTTGTCTGAGGTAAGGCCTGTTCAGTGATTAAACGCTAGGTAAGATCTGAGACAAAAGATGGCCTAGTTTGCCTTCACAAAAGAATCATTCTGGGAGGGGAAGACCTCAGAGTTTCTGGCCAGAACAGAAACAATCACTATTTACACTCACTCAAAGCCATCAAAACCCAAACAGTGGGCAGGTGAGGATTGGCCTTGGCCCTACTTCCTGGCCAATCAGTGAAAGCCAGAGTGATTTAGGTTTAAGGCACCTTCAAGTTTGAATCTGAATCCCAACGGGTCTTACCAAAGCCTGGGTTTTCCAGAGCTCTATTTCAAGAATACTAAAGAATCAGGCGATGGGAAAAAGACAATGGATAAGACAGAGAAGGTGTGTAATTCTCATCTTGCTTTCTTCTCTGCCAAGAATGATTTTTGCACCCAAATTAAGGAGATAACTCAACATGCCTTCAGTAAGTCAAGGGGCCCAGACACCCCACATCCTCTGGTCCTAAGTGAGACATGATAGTAGAGCCAGTGACACCCGAAAGCTCACAGCAGAGGCAGGTATTACAGGAATGTAAAAGGGCAATATCCCTATTTGCTTTTTTTTTCCAGTTTACTGACTTCTTTTGCTTTCATATGCTTTTACATACTTTATACATGTATATTATATATATATACACTTCATATACTTATAGATACTTTACGTACTTTCTCTTCCAATATATCTTTTCTCCCATCTCTCCCAGAGGGCTAATCCATTAATCTACTTACCACACTATGCTAAACACTAGAGTTCCCAAAAAAGACTTAAGACAAGCCCTGTCCTCAAGGAGCTCAGTCCAAAGGCCATAATAGGAACATTGGGTGCAAACAAGATAGAGACAGAATAATTGACTGAGAGAAAGCAAAGGCCTCCTGCATAAGGAAACCACAAATTAGAGATAAGGAGGATGGCAGGCATGGGGGGTGGTCAGTAAAAATGCCTAGAGGGAGGAGGGGGCCTGTATTGCTGAAGGAACATCAAGGAAGTCAGTGTCTCTGGATGAGGGAGAACCAAGGGGTTGGGGGAAGGAGGGAAGGAGGTGTTAAGACGGCAAGGGAAAAGGACACTAGTTATGAAAGGCTTTGAATGGCAGAGGATTCCACATTTGATCCCAGAGGTGACAGGGAGCCATTGGTGAGTATTATTAATTGGAGATGGGGTAGCCTCAGCCTCAGAGGTGATGGCATGGCCAGATCTGTACTCTATGAAGATTATTGTGACATCTGAATGGAGGAAGGACTGGAGAGGTGGTCAACTTGCTAAAACAGAGGAAAAGAAAAGCTGTCACCTTCTTTCCACATATGGCATTGGGTGACGCTTTGTACATGAAAATGTTTGTGGACAGTTATCCTAACAAAGAAAACAAAGCACAGAACAGATGTTGAGACATTAATTTTTCTGTTAATGACCTGGGGGTTTCTGGGGGAGCTAGATGACACAGAGAATAGAACTCTGACCCTGGAGTCAGGAGGACCTGAGTTCAAATCTGCCCTCAGACACTTGACACCTACTAGCTGTGTGACCTTGGGCAAGTCACTTAACCCCAATTGCCTTGCCTTCTCCCCTCCAAAAAAACCCCCAGTAGTCAAAAAGGAATCGCAACTCGATTCCAGGATGATCAGTCTTCATGTCCTGTACATGAATGAGGTCAGATCATAGCTGTGTTCAATCCTAGGGAACAACCAGGGGGGTAAAAAGCCTTGGGTCCCAGTCACATAAGGATCAGTGAAAAAGAAGTAGGAATGTGTAGGGTGTAGTCTACAAGAAGAGAGGGAGGAGGCCACAGCCCACAGAGCAGTCCTCAGCTATAGGCTCTCTTTGGTCCCAGAGAAGAAAAACCAGGTAAAGAGAGGCAGATTTAAGTCTGATGCCAAGAAAAACTTCCAAACAGCAAAAGCCAAGGCAGAAGAGGAACTTGCTTCCCCTTTGCAACCAGCTGGGTTCTACTGTAGCTGCTCTTGCCCCTTTGAATCAAAATTCTGGGATCTGCTGGCAATGGAGGGGGGGGGTGGGGTGGGGTGTCAGAGCAATGCCTCTTTCACTCATTTTTCTTCCCGAAGGCCACTCAGTGAGCAGCATGGCATCCTTCAACACTGGACTGAGACGTCAAAATCCAGGGTCCGTGACCTGACTGTGTCACCAACACTGAGCCTGCAAACCAAATATATAAGTGCTCCAGGTGGTGACTTTCTGCAGTCCCTCCCTACTGCCGTATTATATCCCGAGGTATCTCCCAGTTCTGACATTCTGTGCTCTAAGGGACCTCCCACATCAGACACTGTTTTAAGATCTCTAACAGCCTATATCACACAGCTCTAATAGTCTACAGGGGTGGGGAACCTATGGCCTTGTAGGTCCTTGAGTGCAGTCTTTTCCCAGTCCAAGTTTTACGAACAAAGCCTCTTATTAAGGGTAATTGTTCTATGAACTTTGGATTCAGCCAAAGGGCCAAACTTGAGGACCTAGAGGGTTACCTGTGGCCTCCAGGCTGCAGATTCCCCACCCCTATTCTAGGCCTACAGAAGAATGGAATTTTCTTAAGGGTTACTTTATCCTTTAAGGAATTTGCACATGACATTTTACACATTCCAAGAGGCTTAAGTGTGCAGAAAAGTAAGTGGCCCTCTGGATGACCTCCAGGTGACTTGAGCATCGCAGCCTTCCACCTGGTCCCGGCTCCAACCCCACCTCTCCCCACCCTACCTAGTGCTTAGCATTTCCAGGAATCTCTAAGCCCAGGGAGACAATCTGTCTTTGCCACTGAGGTGACCTCCACCTCTTAGGTGCACAGGGGCCGAGTCAGGGAACCCAGATAAGATGAAGATTCCCTCCCAGATCTGACTGTGGTCTTCAGCTTTGTGGGTATTGTGGCCCTCTTTGGGAGTGTGATGAAGTTTAAAGACTGCCCAGAATGTCTGTGAATGCATATAATGCCTGGAATTCTAAAGGAAACCAGTGATATTGGAATAACACAGACTGCAGGTTAAGAGCTCCTGCCCTCACTGGCCTGATGAATGACAAAGCAAAGAGCCAGAAAGGAGTAAACAGTGATGTCATTTATTTAAAACATTTACTCCAAGAAATACATATATATAAAAAGACAAATTCCAGAACTAAGCAAGGAGGCTTCTCTTGCCCACCCCAACCCTACCCCAGTCCGCCCCTCTGCATTCAAGGCCTCCTGGCAGCAGGCTTAGTTGAGGGAGGGAAAGGGGAGGGGACATCCACTTGGAAACATGATTGGTGATGCTCTCCGGTCACTTTTCATCCCTCTCCACAAAGTCCTGAGACCCAGGAAAACAAAAGGTGTGCAGGACATTTTGGTTTATTCCCCCCCAAAACCCCTTGTTCTAAAAGAATTTTTTTTTTTTTTTTTTGCTAATCAGGAAATTCTCATTCCAAAATACAGAAATGAAAGGGAGTGGAGAAACACTCAAAAAGGTCTCGTTATGCCCCTCCCCCCACCTATTTTCTGGCTTCAGTCCCTTTGGTATCATGGGTATCATGACCAGAAATGTGTAGATTTACTTTGTATTTTCTCTCCTGGCAGATTCAAACATTGCTACCCCCCATCCCCATCCCCAATTATCCATCTGCTGAGGATCTTTTAATCAGTAACCATTATGAGTTTCTGCTGAATGAATGTCCCTTCCTCCCCACCCTACCCCATGCCCCTAAGTCCAAGTGAGTTCCCCCAAAATCCAACCTTGCTTTTTCAAAATCAGAACCCCTTGGTGAACATGTGACAAAGAAGCAAGGTTCATCCCACCCAGATAAGACTTGTATTGGGGTCCCACATGTATGACCCATGACCAAGGTCAGGAGCACATCCTGGGAATGAGGTTCTTAAGATGGCAGAATTTATCAGAAGTACTCCAGCCCCAGGAAATCTACTCTGGTCGCCTTGTGTAACAAAAGCAGCTCGGGGGATGCATTCATAAAGCCGGCTCTTATTCAGGAAAAAAGATCTTTCTACAGCATGTTTCTATGCTATTATGGGGTTCCCATGGGCCACTTATCCCTCTTAGGAAGGCCAAACTTTTCACCCAACAAAGGGAGAGATCGTTTTACAGGATGCCCAGACAAGGTGGCAAAGGGAAAAACAAGACAAATGGATGAAGATACATTTTTGGCATTTTTAACATTTTAAGAGCATCTACAACTGGTAACAAAAGCACAGAAAAGACCCCTGGACAATTTGCTTTCCCAATGTTATGAACTCTGCCTCTATCTCTGCCCACTTCAGCACACTGGACAGAACCTCCCTCACACACCTGTACTCAGCCCTCAGCTCAGCTGCCTCTGACTTCTGAGCTGGAGGAAGACTTTCTACTTCACTTGGGTGGAACTGGAACAGGGGTCTATAGAAAGGCACCACTTTTTTTTTCCCTCCCAACATGGGACGACAGGGGATGGCAAGAAAAGAAAACCTGAGGCCAGTAGGCAGGTAACAAGCAAACACTCCTGCTCTGACACGCTGGAAGGGTTTTCAGCCATTGGCACCATTTGGAGCTAAGCAAAATCTACCTCAGAGTGCCAGGTCCCAGGACTCAATCTGGACAGTTCAGAAACAAACAAAAAAGAACAGTGCACAGGAAATTCATGCCCAGATTCAACAACAAAGGCACAAAGGCTCGATCCATCACAAATCGATTCCCTCTGCACCACCAACAGACCAATCTCTGAGAGTTAAATATTTGCAACCAGGCCTTAATCACCAAGGGATCCCATAAAGCTGAAACTTGAAAAGGGAAAGAAAAGCCTTCTGCCTCAGACGGACAGACAGACCATCCCTGCTTCCAAAGGACAGTTGATGCTCCACGGGAAATCTCTTGGGGGGCTAGGGGAGACTTTAAGTCTATCTTTATTCATTGGTTTTGATCAGAAATAAAGACATGGGACAAACAGACATACACAGAGCTTAAAGGGTCCCCTTTATAAAACTAAAAACAACCACAAAGATGGGCCAAAGGAGAAGAGAGCTGGCTGAGGGGATGCATGGTCTAACCAGCTCCCTTTGACTCTCATAAGAGGCAGGAACAGAAGCTGGAAAAGGACAATACTGGAAACCTTTCAACATGAAGACCTTTGTTCCCAAGGACAAAACCCGACCTTGGATGACGTGTTTACTGAGTCACCATGATGTCTATGGATGAGGAAACAATCCTCACCCACCAGAGATTCTTAGCCCCCATCTTCATCACACAAGAGGGAAGAAAGTGACTCTTGGAAAAATAAAAATAAAAAAATGAAACAAAAATATGTATGTAAATGAACAAAAAGCAACACTTCCCCTCCCCTTCCCACCCAAGGCAAACCAACAAATTAAAAGAAACCCAAACCAAGGCTCAGAAGTGCCTGCCATTTTCATAGGAATGCTAACTCGTCAACTACGAGCAAATATTTTAATTAAACATTTGGGGTAGGGGGAAGGGAGAAAAGAGAGAAAGGGAGCGAGAAACGCTTTGGAAATCGTACAGTAAAAAGGTAGTAAACGTTGAATTTGCTTATAAAACGGAACCTCGGGAAGACTAACAAACGGGAGCTTCGGGTGACCTTTTCACTGCATAATCTCTTCTCATCCGCCTTCTTTGTGTGTCCCAGTGCACATTGGAAATGTGGGCTGCTTGGAGGGGCCTGGAGAGCCCGCTGGCAGCCTTGCTGCCCCCGGCATCAGGAGAGGGTGCGGGGATTATACTCAGGGAGTTTTTTTAGCTTTTCTTTTTCAGTCTCACTCTCGTCCCTCGCGATCACCAAGGAGTGTGAGTAGCCCATGGCAACCTGGGGGAAGGAATGAGATCAACATGAGCACAGAATGCTGACACCACCAAGGTCGGCAGGTCTTTAGTCTCCCCTGGGAGGGGGTTTAAAAACTGGAGCTGTGTCTCAGGTTTGTCCAGATTATGGATGAGTACAGACAGATATCACACAAGGGAAAATAAATATTTCTTGTTTCTTCAGGTGTTTTGTAAATTACAGAGCCCATGAGTCAGAGGAGCTCCACACTTAATTAAAGAGACAGTGAATCTGGAATTCCTAAGACTTGGGTTTACATCCCCTGCTCTGCCTCCGGCCTTGAGCCAAGTCTTCTGGCCCTGAATGTCTTTACCCTTAAAATGCAGAGGGCTGGAATACATGTTAGATGTAGAGCTGAAAAGGGCATCAGAGGGCATCTAATCTAAGACAAGGAAACTAAAGCCCAGGTAGGCACCAGATAGCTGAACTGCAATGTGCTCCAATTCCATCTCAGTACTGTTCTCCTATAATAACACTGCTTCCCATGATCACCTCAAGGTCCCTTTCCCCTTTTCTGTATTTGTGATCCAAAGGCCAACCCTAGCTAAAACCCTAGGCAAAAATCTGCTTCCAAGGATATAATCACATTAGATAAGGCTTCCTGCTTTACAATGCAAATTTGCTTATTCTCCAAACAAACCGGTGAAGTAGGCGGCCCACTAGGGTCATTGCAGGTCGTAGGTTAGTGGCTTTGCAGATGGAAGAGACCTCAGAGGCCAGCTAGTCTGACCTCTTGCCCACCCCCTCACCCCCAAAAGTGAGGACACCAAGGTGAGTCATTTGTACGCTGGAGGTTATTGTTACAGGTGGAAGTTGATTCTTGATCTTGACCTCAAGTACAGCAGCCCTTCCACTGTATCATCATTCATTTTTATGGATGTCAAACTGAATCTCGGGGAGGTTAAGAGACTTGCTGAATTAGAATCCCAGTCACTGCCCACTGCCTGGGTGACCTTGGGGAAGGGCCTGACCTATCTGAACATTTCCTCATCTCTAAAATGGAGGAAGGTAAATTAGATGCCCTCTAAGGGATCTTTCCAGCTTGAAATGATCACCCTAACTACTTTAAGCATCAGAGCTAAGACTTAATTAATACATAGGTTTTCTGTCTTTCCAAGTCCAATTCCTAACAATGCTTGAAGGCAGCAGTGATGTGAGATCAAATCCTGGCTCCACTCCTTACTTTCTGGCATTTCAATCTATAGACCAGTTTCCTTATCTGTAAAATGTGGGAGAGGTATGCTAGATGATCTCTAGGTCCCTCTGCTTTCTCCTCTTAAATCTATGATCCTGTGAAAAGAACAGGAGTGAACAGGAACTGAACCCCAGAGACCTAGGGTACTTTTTGATAATAATAATATAATCATATATAAAACTTATTTCTGTTAATGAAACCAGTTGATGAGCAAATCTACTAACTACTGGTGTAAAAAGGTGCAAGAAACTGTTAGTGTGACTTTAGCAAGTCACTTAGTCTATTACTTCCATCTGTAAACCGAAGGGATTCGGCTACTTGGGTCAGCTCTTAAACCAGCTGTGTTGGACCATGGAAAGAGCACTGAACACAGGGTCACAAAACCCAAGTTTGAATCCAGGCTGTGCTATTTGCTACCTTGGAGACTCAGGACAAATAATCTCCCTGTGCCTTGGCTTCTTAATTTGTAAAATAAAAGGGTTGGACTAGATTTCAGGTCCTTCCAGATCTCCAGTTATGATCCATGTGAGACATGTAGGGAACAATCTGAGTTCACTTGGAATATACCCCACCCCCAAAACTCAGAAACTTTCTCATAAGAATTGACTTCCAGCATCCACCCCCTGCTAATCTCAAACCTCACCAGGTGGCCAAAGAAGGAAACCACAGATGGAGGGAGAGAATGAATGCTTCCAGGCACCTTCCTCGGTCTGCTCGGATGGAGCAGGGACACAATGATCCGCCCCTCCCCTTGTGTTCGTGCCCAACAACTCTCAGATCAAGTTCTCCCTGTTCCAGTGGGGGCTCATTTGCATCCAGCTCTGCCAGGCTGGTTAATGTCAAAGCCCGAGGATGGGCCATCCCCATCTGCCCCACGCTTCCGCTTCCTTCGTTCCACTGAGTGCCTGCGCTAATGGTGCACACATTCAAGCTGGGCCCTGTGTGACAGAGGAGGGAGGCACAGGGACAAAGGCTTTCTTCCAATTGAAGCAGAAAACAAATGCTATTTCAGGGAGGCCCCTAACCTCCTGCTCACATGGGATGATACTTCTTCTTCCCACTGGGGCTCAAGCAAAAACCAATTACTAAGATGTGTGGGATCAGGAAATCTCAATCCTGGTCATGGAGATATTATAGTAAATTCGTAGGATCATCAACAATTTAGAGCTAGTAAGGACCTCCAGCTCCTTTAGGAAGGTAAAAAACGAGACCAGGACTGTCAGAGTGACTGAGGACCATAGGTGGAGAGCTAGAAGGGAACTCAGAGGGCTTTTTGGACAACCACCCCTAAATGTTAGGAAGTGACTGAAGTGAAATGACTCGTCACACAGCAAGTATCTTAAGATGGGGTTTGAATGTAGTTCTCCCTGATTTCTAATCCACTGCCCAATTCATGCTCTAAAACGACGAATGCGGGATATAGAAGCTCTGGAGGTCTTTCAGAGAACACCTGTGAAAGACCTCCAGAGCTTCTATATCCCCCACTACTTCAACTCTGGTGCTGGTGTGTATGCTCCGCCATGACCCGTCCTCTCAGGAGGTCAACAAGAAGCACAGGAGAGGGGAGAGCTAGATGAGAAGCTCAGACTGCTAGAAGCAGCAAAGACAACAAGGACATGGCGCCTGACCTCTGTGACCCTTCCTCAGTTGCTCTACTCACCTGCTCAGTGTAAATGCCATCCAGGGTTTTCACTTCTTGGGCTGCGGTGGAAGACTTGGGCTTGTGATCGCCATAGCCCTGGAGAAGCAAACAGCACAAGGGAGAGAATCTGTGAACGTGGGGATCTCGGGGGCAAGCCTCAACAAGGCTGCCCTTGCCACAACTCCCGGAGGGCCCATCTGCTGCCAGAGGCAGCCTCAGATACATGCATGAAGAACAGCTAGGAAGACCAGGAAGTCCAGGAGTTCTCCTTAGCACACCCACCTAACCCTCTTTGTGGAAAGGTATGGAGGTACAGGAGAGAGAATTCTGGGTTCTAGCTCTGCCTCTGGCACATCACTTGAACCCCTTGAGGCTCCCTCCCCTTGGTCTCATCTGTCAAAGGAAGATACAATCCTGCTACAATTAGCCTTCAAAGGCTGTTGTGGGGCAAGTGTTCTGTAAGCCCTTCAGTGTGAGCGTCTTGATCTAATATTCTGATAACTCTTATTTTCAACACAAACGTGACTCAGACAAGGTATCCCCAGGCTTCACCAACATGATGGCCAAAGGGTGACGTAGAAAAGGTGAACAACTCCAGTTTTGGAGATAGGTCAAGGAATTATTGAAATGTGGGCAAGTTACTTCTGATAATGCCCAAAACCAAGCAGCCAGGCAACCCAAGAGTGTAGGCTAAAACCCATGCCTAACCACCTCCCAGGCCAAGTCCATATCCTACCATAACAAGACAATCAGGGGTGAATTTTTAAATTTGAAAAATTCTAGGATGTCAAAATGACTTAAACACTTGAGTTTGGGGGGGTCCTATAGATAGAGGTTAAATAACGACAATTGACAGCCTTTTGCCCCATAATACTTAGAAAAGTGAGTCCAATATGTAACTTATGGCCCTGAACCAAAGTATCTGGGTTTACAGGAACCAGGTGTTCAAGCTTGGGGGTGTCTCACAAATTACTGACTCATCCCTCTATCACAGCCCCCATCCCAGAGTTAACCCTGCAGACATCAGGATTTACCATACATTCAAGTTTATACAGAAAAAGTCAAAGGACCATCGGCTAACATGCAAGCACACAAGTCTAAGGATACAATGGAAATAGGAGTCATAATTTATGTGACCAGACCCAAAACGCCAAAAGAAAGAGTCATGGACACTCCCTTTTCTTCAGTCCTTTTGAACATCAACTCCAGGGTTGCAAACGTTTGTCCCATTCCCCCTGCACCTTGGTCCCCCCCCACCTCCCCCATATTAAGTACCACCTTCCAGGGGCTATAGGTTCTCAGGCTTTTTAAGCGTATCCTGCCTGGTTTTGGTAACTACCTCAGCCCATTCCCAGCACACACCTCAATTCTAACATTTACAAACGTGCCCAAAGGTGATTCACCAAGAGTAACACTATCAGTCTTCATGGATATACTCTCTCTTCAAAGAATTCATAAGAACTTATGTCGAATCTTGTACTCACTGAGAACTCTCAACCCTAATCTTTTCCTTCTGGTCCCCATATTATTGTCTAATAGCTAATTCACTTCGGGTTTCCCAGTTCCAGCCTAGCCCCAGAGCCCGAGAGGCTGAGAGCCTGAAGTCCATAAAGGCAGGAGCTTTGTCATTCAATCTCTGCATCTCTCCCCAGGGTCTAGAGCACTGTTTCACAAGAAAAGAGCTACATATAAGGCTGCATTCACTCTTCTGAACTAAGAGGCTCATTTAACCTGCAGAAGTCAGAACGTGATCAGCATTGAAAGGGCACATACAATTCAAACGAAACTATAATGTGTATGCAGGGATTCGTGCCTGGCCTGGAGACACAGAAATGAACAGGGAGAGAATGAGGTCTCTGCCCCTGAAAGAGATGCTACAATTTAATGGAATACATACAGACAAGTGCGGGCAACAGAGAGCTTCTGGAGAAACTGGAATAGAGAATGAGAGACATCCAAGGCCAAGATCACAGTTAACCACAACCACAGAGAAGCACAGGTGCTAACAGCCAGAAAAGTTCTTATGATGAGATCAAAGAGCTAGACAGAAGGAAAGAAAACAAGGCTTACTAAGGACGTGCTATGTGCCAAGCACTGTGTTAAGCACTTCACAGCTATCCTGGGAGGGAGGGGTGACTGTTATACCCATTTTACTGATGAAGAACTGAGGTTAACAAAGGATAAATGGCTTGCCCAAGGTCACATCTAGAAACTGTCTGAGGCTAGATTTGAACTCAGGTCTTGACTCCAGGTCCACCCAGTTACCTTTATAAATCTTTACAGAAACCAGAGCCAAGCCCTAAACTGAACAGAAAACTGAAGTTCAAGCAAATTAAGTGATTTGCCAACACAGACAGTGAATATCAGGTGAGATCAGAGATGAGAATCACAGAATATCTGCATGAAAGTGTACAGACAGGAGGGGACAAAACAACATCAAGGAACAGTTAACAATCCAGCATAGCGAGAACATGGAGCATGTGCTGAGCCAGTGAGGGCAGAATGGGCTAGCAAAGCCAGAAGGAAGAGCCTGTAAGCCACTGTGAGAGAGGTGCAGAGGACACTTGGCCCTGGCCCAGAAAGAACCACTCATATGGCAAGAGATCACAGGATGACAGATTACAAGTTAGATATCAGGATGGTTTGGTCACAGAGAGAGAAGGGCCAAGTCCAACCCCCTCATCTTATAGATGCTGTAACCAAGGCACAGAGAGGTTAAGTGGCATGCCTTAAATCACTGAGAGAGTCTGAGGCATGGGGAGGAGACCTGCCCTGTCCCAGTCCCAAGTCACCCAGACGGGGCAAAGGGAAGCTCCCTGGCCTCACATCCCGCGTTCATTCCAGCGCACTGTGAAAAGATCAGACGATAGGTGGGACATGATTTACCACTTACATATGTAGAAAGAAAATGCTGAAATAAGGGTGATATCAAAATGGCAAAGATGACCAAACAGGAAAATGGCAAACGACAGAGGGGCCATGTGGAAAACAATGAACCTTGGTCCAGCCATTCTGGTAAGCAACTTGAAACTATGCAGAAAGCTACCAGACTGTGCAACTATGACTGCACAATACTGCTACGAGGCCTATCCCTCAACCTACCTCTACAGGACAAAGGAAAAAGACCCATGGAGACAAAAACATATACTTACAGCCCCTCAGGAAGAACTGGAAGCTAAAGAAGTGTCCATTCATCAAGGAAAAGAGGAACAAAGTATGTACAGTGTATGAATGGAAGAATCTTGTTATAGGGTTCCCTATGAATTGATACAGAGTAAAATGACGGGAGCCAGGAGAAAAACTGGTAAGATAACGACAACGTAAAAAAACTGCAAAATATAAGTATGATGATCAACGTAATAACCAGAAAGGGGGCACCTCAATGAGAGAGAGAGAGAGAGACAGACAGACAGAGAGAAGAAAGAACAGAAGGAAGGTCAGGAGTCACAGACAAAGAGCATGTTGAGAGTTATTCTATACAATGAGCTCGACATTAGAGATTCCCAGTTTTGTGTACAAGCTCCTCCATTTATTCCTTAATATATAGGGAAATGTTCCATTTTATCTGGTACTAAGGGGGATCAGTCAGAAAGGCCATGGTTCTGGAGCATCTTTCTTGCGGGGGGGACTGCGAGCCATATTCTGAGGAAGCTCAAATAACAGATTGTTGGGTTTGGGGCTGAAAGGAGATGAAGGATGTGGCCTTGGGCAGGAATGTGCATGGACGGCAAACTGGACGGCAAACTGAACAGCACAGACCGGAATCAAGGGTTTGGTTAGAAAAGTAGCAAAAGGAGGCTGGGAGAACGGGGGAGGACAGAGGAGATGGTAGGATCTCAAGGCCAGGATATGGGGTTGGATACAATAAGCATCATGGAACACAGGGAGGGGAAGGGAGGAGTCCAGGAACATCCCTGGTGAGGGGAGGGAGAACATCTAGAAGGTGACTGAGAATAACTCAAAAACTGAGGCCCTCTTAAAGAGGTCTACTATCATTTAAAAGAGAGAGAGCAGCCCATTCTTATCCAAACAAAAAAAATCCAAGAGAATGAAGAATATATACTGATTCCACTATGACATGGAGTTGGCTGGCCAGCATCAGTGTGGCTCTGTATTACATAAAAGGCATATATCCACAGCAAAACACCTATAGAGATGCACATGCATATGATGTGTGAATCTCTATCTCTGGATAGATGTGCATGACAACTAGAGGTGCAGGGCACATAACCCGCATGGCTATGTCTGTAAGACAAATAGACAGTGAGCTAAGCCATCAAGTGGAACAGAATGAATTGGGGAATTAAACAGTGATTCCAATGACACCTATCAACTTCTTGCCTCCCAAAACCATCTTTTCAACCCCATAGCTTTCTGTTGGCATTTTATTTTTGTGGTTCAGGAAACGCCACGAATTTGGCAGTGGAGGTAGGGGCTGGGCATCACAACAGCAGATCAGTACAAGGCAATGAAAGGGTGGGCACTCTCAGGAGGAGGGCTCTCTCAACTGTCCTCACTAGCACAGAAGAGGCCTCACAGACCTCCCTACTAAGGATCTCCACGATCAGAACAGGAGCTGGAGAGGAAGGCTAACAGAATGCTCAAATTCCAGGTGAGATTAAAGGGACCAGAGAGGCCTTCAAAGAGCAGAGAGCAGGGCCCTAGATAGAAGTCACAGGATTAAGAGTGGGACCTTAAAGGTTATCTATTTCATTTTGCCCCACCCCACCCCCCAACAATGAGGAAACTGAGACCCGGAGCTGTGAAGTGCTTTCTCCTGTCACACAGAGCTGGGAGAACAGGATCACAGGCAGAGGGGAGGAGAAGTCATAAATGGATTTCTAGCTGCACTGGAAGGGACAAGCCCACACCAAGAGAAGATTCAAGTATAAGGAAGGAGATGGTGAAAGGCTAAGTCTATGACAAGCTTGGTAGCCCTGTGATCAGGACAGCACTGCAGGGTGGTGCACAAGGACATGCAGGGAGTCCAAAGCTGCATGGCGGAGCAGGAAAGTGAGGAGCTACTCTTGTCCTCTGTCCTGGTGAGTGAGTGCATGTCCAGGGGGCCGTATTCTGAGCACCAAGCTTTAAGTAGGACATTTGTAAACTGGGCAGCCAGAAGGGTGAGGAGCCCTGAGGGTGTGCCACAGCAGCTGGAGGATCTGGGGACTTTCACCTGCCAAAGACTAATTTAGATGAAGGGAAGACAGGACTGCTTCAACATAGGAAGGGCCAACTTTCAACTTGCTCCCTCTGGCACCAGAAGAGAGATAAAAGCAACAGAAGGTTCAGAGGAGCAAATTCAAAGACCTGATGTCAGGAAAAACACCTGCTAAGAGAAAAACCTCCCCTCCCACCTCCTGTGTCCCAGGACGCTGCTCACTCTGCTCCTGTCCCTCCAGCCCCGTCCTCTGACTGACTGGGGAGGTCCTGCCTGGGACCACCACTGACGGTTGTGGCTCAGGCAGCCGAGCTCCCGGAACTCCAGGATTCCCATCCTGCCCTGGCCACAGGGGAACCTGCCCGGCCGCCCCCAGCACTCCCCAAAGAATGGCAGCTCATCTTTCAGCTTTTGTCTTCCCAACACAGCAGTGTCAGGTACATATTAAGTGCACAATAAATGGTTGCTCTCTGTCTCTCTCCTTTCTGCCCTGTCTTTCTTTCCCTTTCTCTCTTTTCCCCTTTGTTCCCTCCATCTCCTCCCACTGTTCTATGCATCTCTCCCTCCCTCTTCTGTGTCTCCCATTTTCCCCTCCTTCCCTCCTATCTTTCTCCCAGAAACAGAACAATCCAAAGCTGAAAGCGCGGTGCTGAGGTCAGCATGTCCCCCTCCTCACAGCTGGCTGCATGACTCCTTTTCTGTTGGTGATACTATAGCACACATTCCATAGAAAGGAGTCTTGCATGTTAAGTTACAGGCTGGACTCAACAGCTCTCTAAGTCCCGAGCGTCTGTGAACATGGAGAAAAGACACAGGCTGCTGACGGGTGGGAGGGACAACCAGTCAATGTCTAACTTTGGGTAAACCCAGGCAGGAGGAGATAGACAACAGGGACAATCTGGCCCAACATTATCTCATGTGTTCTCCCACAACAGCCTCAGACAGAAAGAAGGGAAAACTGGGGGGAAAACCGGGGAAAACAAAGAGCTTCACAATAACAGAATTCCAGTCTCTAGGCTTCCAAGTCCGGCCTCAGTTCACAGACCAGGATTCTCCAAACAGGAGCTGGGGACCTTCTGGGATGTTGCACAGAAAGGGATGGGAAAGGACCTCCTTCCAAGACCTGAATCATCACAAACAATTCCAAGTGGTCATTTCCCCCCAATACAAAAATGGTGCTAGTTTTAAAAAGAGGAAGGAGCACAGAAAAAAAAAAGACCAGACATCAACAGTGAAACCGGATGAGATCAAGATGTATGAAACACAAAAGAATAATTAGGGACACATAGGCAATGGACCTGGACCCTGGGGATTTCACTGCCACAAGAAACTCCCCCCACTGATGCTGGTCAGTGCCCTCTGTGCCACGTAATGGGTCTAGGAGTCTTTAACCTGGGAAAGCCTATGTATCCCCCTCCAAATAATATATTTAAATGCACAAAATACACAGGATTACAAAGGAAACCAATTCTGTTGGAACACTGCTATGGATATCTTTCCTAAAAAGTTCACAGAGCCAGGTTAAGAAATCCTGTCTGAAATTCCAAGACTCATGATGGAAATTACTATCCACATCCAGAGAAAGAACCAGGGGATGAAAGGAGAGTGGAGTAGACTGCTTTCACCTTTTTGATACTGCTGCTTTTTTCTTTCACTTGGTTTTTCCTTTTTGTAATGTGGAAATATGTTGAATATGATTATAAATGTATATAGCTCATATCAGATCAAATGTTGTCTTGAGGGGGGAAAGGAGGAAGAAAAAACTTTGGAATTCAAAATCTTATAAAAGAGAATGTTGAAAACTCCTACAAGGTACTGGAAAAAAAATACAATACTATTTTTAAAAAGCAAAAAGAAATTCTGTCTGAGAGTTGCTTAGAGAAGCGGTCAGCAAACCCTGCCTGAGGGCCCAGTCCAGCCTGCCATCACTTTTTGTACAGCCTGCAAGCTAAGAATGGTTTTAAGTTAAAAATTCCTTCTGCCCACCCTTGGCCTAGAGAACTCAGAAGTAAGCAACTGGGTGGGAGTGGGGCCGGGGGGCTAGTTTGGTTCACTCTGGGCTGACAGGACCACACCATGTGAAAGAGACAGGTCTTTCTGGCTCCAAGGCTGACTCTATCCATACCATGCTGCTACCTGAGAAATACGGAGGCAATTCCTGGATCTCCCACACCCCCCTTTTACATTACTTCCCATCACCCTGCCCCCAGGAGGCCTACATCCTGCTTGTACTTTCTAAGCCCTTGAGAGCTTTTCCTGCCAATGAACTTGGCAGCCCCAGACCAGGGGGTTTTGCCACCTGACATGTGGGTTCACAGCTGTATGCTGACACCACCTTTATAAACACCTCCATACGAAGCTCCCTTCCTTAGAATTGTAAATCCATATTTGAAAGCACCTAATAATTCTGAACGGGAACATAAGAAATATCTGTACCTCAGGAAGAGAAGAAACCTCCAACTGCATAGGGTTTCCCTTAACCTCCTCTTCTGACCTTCTAATGGGGAGCAGAGCTTCCTTTGGCCTCCTCTAAGACTCGACTCAAATCCCACCTTCTGCAGGAATGGCCTCGCCTGATCTTCATCCCCCAAACTTCACTGTTACTGCCCCATCCCTGAGATTACTTTTCATTCACCTAATTTATATCCATTATCTACCTACTGTATTCATACAGTCTCCCATTAAGCTGGTGGACAAGGACTCTGTTTTTGTCCTCTTTTGTATCCCTAGCTTGGTACACAGTAAGTGCTTAATACTGCTTACTGAATGACTTGATGCTTGGCCAGCAAGTATTCCCTTCATGAAAAAACTCCTGAGTAAGTAAGAATTTGATAAAGACCTAGAGTTCTGAGACAGACAAAGAACGAAGCCAGCTCACCAGTGGGGGTCTGGCAGATAGAAGACCCTCTCTCTCTGGTCCAGAGCCTCCCCTTTCCTACCATCCCCTGACTACTGGTTCCCATGCTTTTCAGCTGTTTGTAGATGGAAGATAAGGGGGTGAAAACAAGAATGGTCACATTTCTAGGAGTAAAGCACATGATTTGTAGGGGCAGCATCCAGGGTCCAACTGGAGCTGGGGGAGGAGGATGGGGGTGGCAGAGACAATAAAGCAGGATAAAAACTAGACGTCAGATTTACAAAGCACATTCCAGCCCAGAACCTCATGAGGTCCCAGATCAGGGTGTTATCATCACCTGCAATTTAAAGACTAAGTGGGACTCAGAAAGGCTAGATGCCTTGCCCTGGGTCAAAAGGCAGCAGTCTAGGATGACAAGCCTGTTCTCTTTCCACAAACAGGCCACACATTAAAGCCCATTCTCAAAATGCACTAGGTAGCCAGGTGGGACAGTGGGTAGAGACACAGGCTTGCAGTCTGGGCCTCAGACACTTAACTTGTATGTGACCTTGGGCAAATAATTTAATCCCTATGTGCCTCAGTTTCCTCATCTATAAAACAGGATAACACTAGCACTCACCTCCCAGGGTTGTAGTGAGGATCAAATGTTAACATTCATGAAGTGGTTAGCACTGTGCTTGGCACGTAGTATGAACTACTCAGTGCTAGTACTATTACTACGAAAATAAGCCAGAAAGCTACGTAGATAGGACAACCACTCCTTCCACCTCCCCTTCAGACGTCTAAGTGAAACAGGAAACTGCAGGTACGCAAACTTCTCAGGACACCTAGGCTACAATTTATAGTGATTATAGCACTGGTTTCTGAACCTTGTTTTCTCCCTGTGGCTCCCCTGGGAACTCTTGTAAAAAGCCGATGGACCCTCCTCAGAAAAATACTTTTAAACGCATAAAAGAAAAAGAGGCTTACAAAGGAAACTGGTTCTATAAAAATACAGTAATCACAACTTTTTAAAGTTCACAGATGCCAGGTCAAGAACCTGGGTCAGATTTATCAGAAACAGAACTTAATCCAGGTCCTTCTGAACTACAGTCAGCTCTCCAGCCACTTTATCACATGGTCCTGGTATCCCCATTTTACAGACAAGAAAACAGGCTCAGAAAGATAGTGGTATAGCAGAAAAAGAGGTGAACGTGTCAGTCAGGAGGAACCTGGGTTTGAACCCCAGCTCAGTCACTTATTACTAGCCACAGACAAGTGACATCACATCTCTAGGACTCAGTCTCTAGTCTCAGTCTCTGTACAATGAGGTGGCTAGACTCAATGACCTTCCAATCCTAGCTCTAAAACGCCGTGCAGGACTCTGCCCAAGGCACTAGGACTCAGGTCTCTTTCATGAAGTCCAGGATTCCTTACATTATACCACCCAGAAGTGGCCACTCTCAATTCCCTAGGAAGCAATTAACCATGTGTGCAGCCAAGGAAACAAGGCCTCAATTAAGGTGCATGCAGACTGAGCAAGGAGTCAGTGTGGTAGGCACCTCTGGGACAGGATCAGTAAAATGATGATCCATTAGCACTGCCCTAATCACTCTAGTCATTGAGACTAAAAACTGAGAAGACAGAATGAAAACCATTTAGTAAAGTGGGGGACCTCCCAAGAGACAGAGTCTAAAAGGCCACCAGTCGGTGACATCTGCTAATGACTACTTCCCTGTGCTGGTACTGAGGGGGCCTGAGCATCTGAAAAGGCTTTGATGGGCCTGCAAAAGTGGGAATTCAGTGGGTATTTATTTGTGTTCTAAGTTTTAACACTAGCCACTACTTGTCATGGAGGAATAGGCTGTGACACATGGGAGACTTAAAGCTGTCTCTAGCCATACAGAAAAGATTTGATGGGGCTGAGGGGTAATTGATTTTTAGAAAATTCTAACTTGATCTGCATTCATGTGGCCAAAACAGCTTTGGACTCACCAACTACTTCTTTGGAACAAAAATGTTGACCAGAAGAAGCCCCTGGCCACAGCTGGATCTAGACTTCACACATTTGGAGGCTAATAGGGCCCGGAGGCTAAAATAGCCAGAAATATGCAAAGGAGAATGCTTTGTACTTCAATCCTCTGTGCCTGGTCAAGAATAAATACTTGCTGATTATAAGCATGAGAAGACCATGGCAGGTCCTAAGGAGTAGCCTGAATCACACAGACATTAACTGATCTACCCAGGGCCACAAAGATGGTACCAGAGATAGGAGTGTTAACTTGGTGTTCCGGGATCCAAATCCAAAACTCTGTCTGCTTAGCATAACCAACTTTGTTTTATCACATTAATGCTATAGAATTATGAGTAAGTTTTTCAAAAAGGATCCTCACCAAAGCATTCAGGCTCAGGCCTGGGCACATACAAGTACCTTTAGTAAAGGTTCGTTGAATGAATTAATGCTTCAAGAAAAAGGAAAAAATACTTAGATACAAAAGATATGAAGACCAAAGAGTGCTAGGAACATGAGAACTGGGAAGAAGGGACCTTAGACAGACTCCTCCATGTCCCTTGATTTACAGGTGAGGAGGCCTAGGGATTTGACCCTGATGGAAGCAAGCACGACAGAAAGCTTGGTAGGCAGTTCTATCAACTAACAGGTGCCCTGGGCCTTGGACTCTTCCCTTCTCCTCCCCTTCCCCCTCTGAAGATGCTGCCTTCTTACCAATTCACCGAAGGTTGGAGATGGGCCCCAGCTGATTGTGCTCTCATCGGCAGCCACAATAATACTGCTCTTCCTGAAAAGAGAGAAAGAAGTGGTCACTGCTGGTCTTGGGGCCTCCTCCACTCCCCTGACCTGGGGTCGTTCTTGCAAGCTGTGGACTCAGGGATGCTGCTGAGGGCACTGCTTGCCTTTAGATCCCAGTGAAGCCCCAGCACCACAACCCTATTTTATCTCAGCATTTCAGATAATCATCAACAGCAGGAATTAATGTTCCAAGCAAAAGGGAAAAACATTTAAAACAAAAAAAAACAGCCTGCTTTTCGTTCTCTCGCTTAATATTTTTCCTGAGATCCTGCTGTAAGGGCAGCGGCCCACAGTGACCCAAGCCCCGTGATGATCAATCAATCACAGTTTAAGGGCCTCTTCTAGCCTCCTACTTTGCCAGGAGCAGGGATTCTAAGGCCATGCACCACTAACCCCAACACACAGCACAATTTTCTACAGATAAATTCCATACAATTACCCTCTAAAGTAAAAAGGTAGTAAAGCACTCTGAAAAACATCAAACATCTTGTAATTGTGACCTACTAATTATCTCCCACGTTACAGATGCAGAAGGAAACTGAGGTATGAAGGGGTAGAGTGCCTTGGCCAGCTATCAAGTGTTAGAGCAGGAATTGAACCCAAGTCTCCTGGATTTCCAGCTGTTCGCACAAGAAAAACCCTGAAGGGCCTTCCAGAAGCATTCCAGAACAGAACTCCTCTAATCTACTTGAACTCAGTCTTTAACCCCCTCCCCCCAAAACAAAAAAGCAGCCAGCCTTTCAGAACATGGCAGACGCTGTCAGACATGGTCTGACAATTTGCTAAATTGTCTTTTTTTAATCTTTACTGTTTAAACAAGGAATGGTTCTCTGAGCATAAAGGGGGAGGGATGTGTTACAAAGTGAGAGATATTTTTAAAAAACCATCAACAAAAGCTAAAATAAACAGCAACCCATGAACATAATAGCTTGTAAATACAGTTAGCATTTGGAGTTTACATGTTATTTGATCTGATCATCACAAGAAACCCTTCTGAGGAAAATGCTACTATCCCCATTTTATAGCTAAGGAAACTGAGGCAGACAGAGATTAGGGGACTTGCCCAGGATCACTCAGCTACTAAGTATCTGGGGTTGAATTTGAACTGACATCTCCCTGATTCTGGAGGTCCAGGGTTCCATACGCTGTGGTAGCACCTTGCTGCTTCTGTCAGACTAGTCAGGGCTACCACAGGGCGTTGGAAGCAGACCAATCAACCCCCAGGAAATCTTCCATGGTGCCATCTCATGACCTCAATCACTTCCCATGAAGGTTCCACATCCACAATGGACAGCTGCCTCTGTCCCCCTTTGCTCAGCACACACCGCCAAGAACATACTGCAGCTTCCTTTATCCGACCCTAGCCTCCTCTAATGTCACCTCATCTCTCCCCAGGCCTCAGTCTTTCTAAACTTGTAGCTCATGCACTAAACATTTATTAAACACCTACTTGATGCCAGGCACTGTCCTAAATGTTGGGAGACAGAAATGCTACAAAAGGCAGTCCCTGTCCTCGAAGAGCTTGTTTACCCGCTAATGTGGGAACATAACACTAAAGGAAGCTGGAAAACTGCCAGATGCCTGTTCCCTGCAAAGGTGAGCTTGGGAGGGGCCTATGGCTCCACAACCCATCAGAGGAGAAGGCACTATCAAAGACTGAGGCAATCAGCTCATCCTAAGGATGGCGGCCAAGTCTGGTGGAAGAGAGCTGCCTCTCCGCCAGGCTATCATGGCCCTCCAGCTCTACCTTCCTCCCTTCTCAACAGTGACCCAAGAGCTAAACAGCACAGTGTTCCTATGTGCTCTGTTCTCCAACACCCTGCCCCTTCACTATCCTCCAGCAAGTCCAGCCAAAGGTCAAGTCTGGGTCATTCCCAACTTTGGCCTCTTCTGCTGCCGTTGGCAAAAGGAAAGGTGATGGGGGGAGTCACTCAGCTGGGCTCAGTCTCTGACTAATATATGTCATGTATCTGCTCCTGGGCCTCACTGCATCAAGTCAATCCTTCCGGTCCTCCTAAAGCTGCTCCAAACCTTTTCTTCCCCCTTCAAGCCTCCCCTCCCCGATGCTCTCAAAAGAAGACTTGATCTTTACTTCACTAGAAAAATTCACTGTGGGCATCTCCCCCTTGCCCTCTCCAACTTTTGACACAAGGAGAGCATCTCTTGCCAAACCAACCCATATGTGTACATACATGCACACAAATACATACACACATACATATACCTAGATATAGATATATGTACAATCCCATCCTTTCGTCTCCACTCCTGTGAGTTGATGTCCCCCGCAAAAACACCATCCCCCTTCTCTTACTCATCTACAATCTTCTCTATAAAATCCCCACTAGACCCTAGCATCCCATCCAACCATCCAACCTTTCATGGTCAAACTCATAGGGAAAAGCTCCCTAAGCCACGGAATCTGCATCCTCAGCTCTCACTCACTTACCCTTGCAACCTGGCTGCCAATCTTATCAATCATTTGATCAGAATTGCCCTCTCCAAAGTTACCACTGATCTTCTAACTGCCTAATCTAATGGCCTTTTCCCTCAATTCTCATCCATCTTTCTTAATGTCCCTACAGCATTTAACACAGTTTACCTCCTCTACGTATGCTCCATTTTAGGCTTTCCCCCATGCCCCTGGAGATCCTCTTAGCTCAGAGTAATTTGCACTCTGGGCTCTCCTGCTACCTGTGTGGGCACCACTACTCAGGTTACTTTGCTGGCTCATCTTAGGTACCACATTCTTAAACTGTAGAAGTGCCCTAGAGATATATGTGTCTGAGGCCTCCTTCTCTACCAGATCTCCATTTCTGAGATCTCAGGTTCTCAGATTTTGTCCAACACTGACATTCTATGTTCTAAGGCCCCTCCCAGCTTTGACATCCTGGGTTCTAAGGGCCCTTCAAGCTATAACTGTCTTCATCAGCTCCCAGACACAATTATCTTTATGCAGAACACTGAGACTGACAGTCCTTTACATGCTGAGCCACTGCCCTGTCACAAACTTAGTGGCCATTCTGAACTAGACATCCCATGATCCCTCAAACAGAACTCAGGTTTCCCCCATATCCTCTCTAAGAAGCATCTCTATTTCTGTGCAGTTCACTAACACATCACCAGGCACCAGGGTCATCTGGGGCGCTCATACTCATTCATTCCCATCAAGGTCATTACTACTTCTGCCCCCCTCCACAATATTTGTCACATTCACCCACTTCTCTCTACTCCAACAGCCATAACCTTAGCTCAGGCCTCACATCTCGATTTTCCTTGATGCCAAGCACCTCTCCCCTCCATTCCATCACCCATACACCTGCCAGACATACTTCTAAATCAGATTTCACTTGGTCACTTCCTTCCTTAATAAATTCCAAGGCCAAACTGCTCACTTTGAGGAACAAATATAAAATCTCATTTGACTTTTTGAAGCATATCATGACCTACCTAACAGCTTTATTGGGCAGCTCAGTGACACAATGGACAGGGTATAGGGGGCCTTGAGTCAGGAACACCTGAGTTCAAATCCAGCCTCAGACACTTACTAAATGACTTGCAAGTCGAGAACCTGCTTGCCTCAGTTTTCTCAGCTGTAAAACAGGAATAGTGCTGCCACATACTTGTCTCCCAGAGCTGCTGTGAGGATCCAATGAAAGGCATGTCCTCAGTGCACAGCCCAGTGCCCAGCACACAGTAGGCACTGTATTACTGCTTCACAGCCCTCAGATGCTGCTCACACAAGTCCCTTTTTTGCACACAGGTTTCAGTCCCCAAAATGGCACCTTCTCCTCACATACTTTTTTAGACTCCCCAAGTTCCTTCAGAAGCTCAGTTCTTACGACAGGCTGCCCCAGATTTCCCAGAGCTGCTACTGCACCTTGCCTCCTCCCAAGCCTCCTGTGCATCCTGTGTACATAGTGCCTCTCCTATGGAAGGCAAATGCCAGGAAGGCAGAAACTTTTTCATCCCTTCCTTCCCTTACATGCCCAAATGCCTAGCCAGCACACAATAAGCACTTAGGGACTCTGTATGGCAGAGATCCTAGAAACTGAGTATGGAGAAAGAATCAAAGAAAGAGAAAGGGGTGGGGAGGAGCCTGACTTGCCCAAGACCACATGGAGGCTCTTAACCTGGAGCTTCAGAATTTTTTCTTCATTTTGAGAACTGTTATTCAATATAACTGGTTTCTTTTGCATTCTTCTGAAGTCTATTATTGGATACATTTAGACTTCTTCCCGAAGAAGGGACCCATAGCCTCGACCTATGAGTGCCAAAAAGATACATGTTCCAAAAATAAAAAGTGTGCCTACTATGTGCCTAGCACATAGTAGGTGCTTCATAAATGTTTACCAACTGACAGACTGAGTAAGCTCTGAATTCAGACACCAACACTTGGGTCCAGTCTCTAGTACAGAAGATGGCAACAATATCTGGTGTGCTGTTGGAGGAGAGAAGAGGATTTCATCTTGAGTTCATCAGTCACTTACCCACAAGCTAAGCTTCTAATTTTCCAGCCACAGAGGTCCTGAACAGCTTTGGGATACATGGTGGACTCCCGAGAAGTGTTGGTAGCACCCCAGAAAAACAGGCCACCTGGAGAAAACACACAACAAAGCCTAAGGAATCTTTGCAGGGGAAATTCGAGCTGCCTACCCTACATGCACCTGGTTCTTTACATGCTGTCCATCCCATTAGCAGATGATAAACTCCTAAGGGTCAGGACCAGTCTGGCCTTTCTTTGTATATCCAGTGCTTACAGTAGAGTGCAATGAATAAAAAGCTCTCAACTGATTAATCCAACTAGGAGGAGAGCTGACTGTGAAAGATATTGCTACCAGTCAATAAAGCACAGGTTACATTTCAAAAAAATAGATAATAATGAACAGAGTCTAGATTTGTGATTTCTTTGGAGAACTATTATAAGAGGAAAGTTCCTATATGAATACTTATCTGCACCTTTGGGCAAAATGTCGAAGAGGTGGATTATCTTCTGTGTTCTAAGGCCCTGCCAGTTCTGACATTCTATGTTCTAAGCACCCTGTCAAAAGTAAGACCTAAACTCATGTCTTCCAGGCTTTCTATCTAAGCTAGCTCTGTATTGAACACACCATGCAAGTGTTAACCTGCTTTAAAGCAAACATAACTTTCTTTCCTAATACTAAAAATGGGAAACATCTCTCTGTCTGTCTGTCCCCCTGCTGGAGCACTGGATTATGAAAGGTGGAATTATCCTGTTCTTAACACCTGCAAACACAGGGCCCAAACCAGGAAGAACAGCCACTAACCAACTTCACTGACGGCGAAGGAGCAGGTGTAGCCGGCGTAGATTTGTGCGGCCCCACGGCCCGGAAAATCAAAGAGCTTCACCAGGCGAGGGACCATCTCATCCTTCTGTTCTGCGTGGCCCAGCCGGCCATACCCTCCAAACCCCCAGGAGAAAACACGTTTCTGAGAGTCTAGAACCAGCTGTGTGGACAGAAGACAAGAGAACCCAAAGCTAAAATTAGAGAGTCAATTGTCAGTGGCTGGGACAAGATCCCAAATGAAGGACTGCTTGTTGTTTCCAAATCCAGGTAGGACAGCAGAGGCCAGAAGAGAATAGCACCTTGGGAGGCGGCAAACACAAGAATACGCACTGGGATGACACACGGAGTCCAAGGACAATCCACTATTTTTCCTTGCCAAGTTCCCCTCTTTATCTTAATTGTTCAAAGTCACCCATCTTTCCTCCTGTATCTGAAAGCAAGAAGGTTATATCTCCAGACAGCCAAGTAGTTCATTCCATTTCATATTCTAATATTGATTAAACTGCAGAAGAAACAAAGGAACAGGGAAACAGGCCAAGCACTTTCTGGATCCTTCTTTAGACACACACGCACATACACAGACACACAGACACACACGCGTGCACACACACACACCCTTCATAGTTAACCTCTTCTTTTTCAGACTGTTACATCATAAATCACCAATAATCAGAAATCAATCTACTGATCAGTTTTGCTGATTCTTTTTTCTTTGGGAGGGAAATGTAGGTGATGTAACCCAAAAGCTATCCATAAAAACCTATCTTTAAAAGGTTCAATCCGCCTTGGTCCGGTGAAGCCCAAGGTGGGAGCAAAGCAGTTACGTAATTTCCAGAGCTAAAAGAGACCCTGGAAACCACAGCATCTCCCCAATTAGGTTGGACCATTGCCTAGAGCAATGAAAGGGTAAGGGACCTATCCAGAGTCACTCAGAAATTAAGTGTCAAAGGCATGGGACTTGAACACTCAAGTGTCCCCGGTTTCAAGGCCATACTGCCAGCGTGGGAATATGCTTACAGGTATACTCACTGCTTTCTCCATCAGAAGGTAGGCTCCTTGAGAGTAGGGACTGTTTCATTCTTGTTCTTTATAGGGCACATAGTAAGTGCTCAATAAATGTCCATTGGTCAACTGATAAAATTACAGCTTATTTAAATATTAGTATTACCCAAACCATAATCTTCTATGCAGTATGAATAAAGAAGGGCTGGTTAAGGGGAAAAAAATGTCCGTAACAGCAGGTATTCTCCCCTTAAAATAGTAAATATAAAAATATGCATGTACCATGCATGCATAATTATGCAAAAATATTCCACCATATGTAACCATTTGGGTGGATAATAAGATTAATTTTCTCTTAATTTATGCCAAGATTGTCCCAAATACCCTTCAACATGGGTTAGGGTCACAAGATTGTAAGATTCAGAGGTAAAAGTACCTTGGAAAGGTACCCCTTCATTTTTCAGATGAGGATATTATAGTTACAGAAAATTCAACTGACTTATCTCAGGCCAAGAATATACTAAAAAACAGTTAAGATTCAAACCCAAGTTCTCCAACTCCAAATCCAACGTTCTTTCCACTCACTGCCCTTTGACTCCATGCTGACTCCCTCCCTTCTCCCTCCCAGACGCAATGCTGCACAAGTATTAGAACTGGTTCAGTCTTATATCAAGAGTCCCATGGAGTCCATGGCCAAGTTATTTTAGGAATCCCTACTGGCCCCACCCAGTCTGACACAGTGAAAATTTGGAGCCCAAGAGGGGTTTGGGTAAAAATACTATCTTTGTCACTTGCAGGTGAATTTATCATCCTCTCTGTATCCGCTTTTCTTCCTCTCTAAATGAGGGGAGGTGGACTTCACCTCAAAGATACCTTCCCTTCCTCTTCTAACTACAGATATGACCCCACAGAGATAAGGAGGCTGAGGTGCACAGACAGTGGTGTACTGCTCATACAATGAGTTAGAGGCTCCCTTAACAGCATGTGGTCTTCAGATCAGTCCAATAATGTCAAGGATACCCCAATGGGGTTACTTCCTAACAAAACCAATATGGAGACCGATGTGGACCACCATTCACTTGTTTGGATGTAACTCTCCCAAGGTGACAATGCAAAAAAAGAAAAAAAAAAGCCAATCTTACCGTGTGATTGGTGCCACAGGCAACATCTCGGACCACGACATTGGGAACTGGCAAAATCTGTCCATCTTTTGTCTTTTCAATGAAGATGGCTACTCGGCGGGGGACCAGCTCACAGTCATATTCTATCCTCTGAGCCCGGGCAATGAATTTCCCATCAGAATTGTGTCCTGCCACCATACAGAGATAGCCAAGATTTAAAAGCAGTAATATTTGGTAAAACAGACCAGCAATGGCCCATTTTTCATTATTAATTGGGGCAGAGCAAAGTCACTGGATCAGGGAGTGCAAAGTGACTGGGTGCAGGCAAAGTCCTCTAGTGACATGGACTGTGACTTGGAGGCATACATGCCCTCTCCCTGATTAACTGTAAACTCCTTGAGGGCAGCAGCCCTTTCACTTGGACGGTATTCCCATCACCTGACACAGAGCAGGTGTTTTAATAATTTAATAATGCCTACTGACTGGCTGGCCTTAACTCTCAGTAAACCTGTACTGCCAAGGCATCCTGCAGACCACCTACCCCTGGAGTGCTGAAAGGGAAGGCTCAGTTAGGTAAAACAAGGCTGCTTTGCAAGTCTGAGTTAACTAAGATGTCTGACCCAGGGGTCATCCAAAACACAGAAGCATATTCAAAGCAGTAGCACAAACATAAAAGGAAAGCTTTCTGGATTAGGGTAATCAGGGGAAAACAAATATGCTGAGAACCCCAAAGTATTTCAAAGCAAGCTTGGCTGACCAGCAAAGGCTATAGTTTGTAGAGTAGGTAACTACACAGATTAATTTCTCCTGGACAAAAATCAACTTAATACCATGTAAATTTCTGAGTTTCTTCTGACTCCTCCCTTATCTCTAGACCCAATCCAATCATATAGGCAGGCCTTTGCTCTCCTGTCTCTGGCACCCGTCAGCTCCTCTAGCCTCAATGCTGTCATCTTAGTACTGACCTTGATAACCATAGCGGCTGGATGGTGGGAACAGCTTCCTAGGAGGTCTTCTTACTACTACCACTCTCTCTAGCCTCTGTTTCCAGTCTTGTCTCATCTGACTCCCTTGTTAGGAACTCTAGTCCAAGTCAGACTTATTCTCTGTAACTCTCAATGTGTCTTGGCTGTTCAGTGCCTTACCCAGTCCCCTGGAGTTGATATTATCTCACTCTCTTTCTCTCTCTTCTCTCCCTTCATCCTGTCTCCCAACTTCCTTGAATTTCAAAGGATTCTCTGAAGTCCAGCTCAAATGCCACCTCTGTCACTGAGTCTGTTTTGATCTCCATCAAAAAGAGCCCACCACCCCCAGACCTGGGGTGGCTATTTGCTTTCCAACACACTTACCACTATTTGCCCATTCTGTCTTGTAAACTCTAAGGGGCATGGGCCAGGTCTCATCTAAACTTTCTATTCCCTCTGTCTGCCCCAGTCCCCAGCGCCTACCCTAATGTTCTACATAAACTTTGTGGACTGAATAATAAAGGGTTTTTGTTTGGGATACAGCACTGACAGGTCCTCCTTAGTATGTTGAGTGTTTACAGAGGGCAGGGAAACATACTTATTTTGGTTAAGCACTAAACACATCATTAGATAAAAGATTAAGGAGTCTCCTGGGTGATCTCCGTTTCTAAGAATCCCCTTCCAATATAATACACTTTGGTTCACTTTTGTTTACTCATTTCTGGCTGGCGTTGAGATAAATGTAGTTTTACATTATTCCATGGTCTGGGAAAACCTGACTTGAGTCTCAAGGGTCTAGATCAGGGGTGGGGAACCTGCAGTCTTGAGGCTACATGTGGCCCTCTAAGTCCTTGGGTTCAGCCCTTTGACTTAATACAAACTTCACAGAACAAATTCTCTTAATAAAAGAATTTGTTCTGTAAAACTTGAACTCATTCAAAAAGCTACAGGTTCCCCACCCCTGGACTAGATCAAGGGACTGAAAATGACAGCCCTAATCTGCCAACTCCTAGTCTAGATGGTCACCTCAGAATGAAGCAGACACCTCGAGTCCTTACTAGATCAGCCAGGACAGCATAGCTATGAGCCAGTTCATAGAGTACATTTTATTAATCATCCTGAGCCCTCTGGGCAACAGGGTTATGTTTTGGGTCTTCTCTTTGGGGAGGTTTGAGATGAAAAATGTCCTGGTTAATGAGGCAAATGATTGAATAACTGAGGACAGAGACAAATGAACAAAAACGCTAAGGTGTCATCTCCTGTACTCTGAGCTCGGTTTCCCATTTTTCCTTTCCTGGCTCAGGATAGGAAATGAAATGGGATATGAATGACCATGAACTTTAGAAGATCATGCCCTGCCCCTAGAGAACAAAAACGAAGTTGGGGACCCTGTCAAGTTCTGACTCTGGGTGTCTACGCAGAGAACTCCACCCTCCACATCTCATGTTACAATGCACTGAAAGTCTGCTGGAAGTTTACAAGCACTTAGTCGTGAACAGCTATTATCCGAGATCAATGGACCACACTTTTAAAACACGTATGTTTAGCCTTCACTGATTTCTGGTTCAAAATATGCAGTTGAGATAACAGAAGCTTTTAAGAAGAAGAGGCTGCCATACCCAGCTGACCATATTCAGGGCACCCAAAGGAGTAGAGGTTTCCTTTGCAGTCCATTATCATGCTGAACTCAGCCCCACAAGCCATTTTGGTAATTGGCTGGCCATTGTACATTATCTGGAAAGAAAAAACAATAAGTAAGGTTTTAAAATTAAAAGAGAAAAAGAAAAGGAGGGAAGAAGAGCAAGAGGAAAAGAGAATGAGAGGAGAGAAATGGATAAAGAAGGGAAGAGAGAAAGGGGAAGGATAGAGACAAAAGAAGAGAATTGGAAGAAGGGAGAAAAAATAGGGGAGGAAGAGAAAGAAGGAGGAAGAGAAGAGGAACAGGAGAAAGAGAGAAGAGAGAGGCTGGAGAGGAGGAAGGGAACGTATGACTGACAAGATAAACTTAAATCTTGCTCACCCTTTTGAAACAGACCATGAAACTGACAAGGCTATCAAGGGAATCTAAGGGGATCAACAAGGGGACCTCTTAGGGAAAGAGGTCTGGGAAGCACGAAGAGATGCATCTGGGAAGAGAGAAGGGGAACTGAAAGACATGGTCACAGAAGAACAGAGAGGTAAGTACACAAAGAATTAAAAAAAAAACAACCACTGCTTTACTCCTCGGGGTTTAAATTTATCACCCAAAAAAAGCTTTTCCAAGACTCTCTTCCAGTTTGACCTCATCTTTGAGCTCGTGTAACCGTAACAAAGGGAAGGAGGAAGAAACCCTGGCCAATCCATCCTTGAACCTTCCGGCATCAACTGTGGAGTATCTGGAGATGGAGTTCCTTACTGTCCTCTACTTCAGGATGTGAAAATCCCTCTGAGCAAGAAGCTGAGGGATGGGTCACTGTACTGACCGACAACCAGAGAGGGGAAGGCCATGGGTTTGCTCAGGAAGTAATTAAAAGGATTTCAGACACCTTCTCCATGACCCAGGAATCTCCTCGAGGCTGACTGAGATGATTGGTTCCCACCTATCCAACTTTAAAGATCACAGAATTCTACCCAAGTGGAAACTTAAGAGGCCAGTCAGTTAAGTCAAACTTTAAAGAAAAAGAGAGAGCCCAGAAAAAGGGACAAGGTTGCCCCGGGTCATACCTACGGGCAACAAATGACAACGGACTGGAAGCCAACACTTGCCAAGGCCAACGTCCTTAACAATGCTCCAGTTGCCCCCAGCTGGAGGTGGAGGTTACTAAAACTCATTCTCCCTGGCCCCTCATTCCCCCCATTTCCTACTAGATTCCAGATGGGAGCAACCAATTGAAAATGCAGTAGAACTCAACCAAAATTTACTAAAAGTCTTTCAGATACACAATGCCCTTAGACATGCTCTCAAGCAGTTTACAATCCAGAGTAGAAAGCATCAGACTCAACCAAAAATGAGTTTTTCAATTCCCTTCAAATTCACAGACGCATTTGTCTGAAGATTTTTTTTAACTTTCTAAGATTCAAACAATGGCATCCATGGCTCCTTTACCCCTTACCTTGTATGTGCTGCTCCCTGGGCATGGCAAACACGCCAACATCTAACGGAAAGAGCCCTGGACTTGGGAGTCAGAAACTCCAGTTCTGATTGTCCCTACCTGTAACCTCCCTCGCTGAGCCCTAGGATCATCATCTGCAAAATGCACGTAACATTTGTACTACTTATGAAAAAAGGGCGCTTTTAGGAAAGCAAAGCGCTGCATAATTGTGTTATAACAGTTTGTTTTTATCTCTATGCTGTTTTCCTTCCCAACTCATCTGTAAGCCACTTGTGGACAGGACCATGTCACAAATGTCTCTGTACCCTTAACACTGTACTGGGCACTCTGTGGGTACTCAAGCGAATGGTTTCTTGACCAAGATCTATTTAAAATGCTTATTTCAAAATTAGAAACAGATTTGCATGAGCACTAAAGGGGTTCCCAAGCACATTTTTTTTCCATTTAAAAATTAAATCTTCATGTCCTCTGCAACCTGTGACCAATAATGACCTGCATGGCAGCAGAAACACTAATGCACACTACAGAACAGAAGGTGAACAGTTGTAAAGTAAAGAGTAAACAACAGCTCTCATGAAGATGAAATAAAGGGAAGCTGCCAATGCTCAAGTCACCAAGCGGTAAGGCAGTCATCTTGATAATATCCATGGCCAAACCAAAGAGATCATCTTAGCCATCCACATCGTGAAAACTAAGTGGATGAAGAATGGGCATTGCCTATGTGATGGCACTGACGCTAGATGAGCAGCAGTCCATCAGGTACACCATCTCTCTCAAGCAAGTCCTAGGGATGGACAATGAACTGAGGTCAAAACTATCTAAAAGGAGGCTGGGGTTCATGGGGAAAACTGGGCAATGCTTTCACTGAACCCAAGCCACTCTCTACTGACAAAACTAAAGCCAAGATTCCTGGGACTTTACACAGTGACAACTCATGAAACACCATCATCTCAGATGAAAATAAGCCAGAAGTAAGGAAAGGAGCAAGCTGGGCTTATAAGAAGGTGGCAGCATATTATCTGTGCTAGGTAGAATCAGAGAAGTGATAGCAAAGATCGCAAAGACACAGAATTGTAGACCTTGTCCTGACAGCCTAGGAGAGGAAACAAGAGTCCCAAAGATGGGAAATGACTTGCTCAAGATCTCCCATCTATCCATCTGACAGTCTGGATAGATCCTTTATGGTAGAATTCTAGAAACATATAGCCAAGAGTCACACAATATGAAGTCACTGAGCAGCACTAGTAGAAATAAGGCTCACACCACAGAAATCTAAGGATCTGTTAATAAAGGCCAAAAGATGAGAATGGTGACTTGCAATGGAATAGGGAACTCTAGCAATGTAGGTCAATACCTTCTTGGGGACTTAGAGAGGTTGCCCCAACCACAGGGACACATTTGCCCAGAGTGACCAGGTCAGTATGTTATCAGAGGTAAGCCCTGAAACCTAAGCCATCCTGGTTTGGAGGATAGCCTTCCATCCCCTCTATCACTTAGCTGCCTATGAGTTGAAGCCTGAAATCAGAGAAAGTTTTCAGCTTTGTTCACAAAATAACAGAAGGAGCATAAGATGTGAATCTGTAAGTCATCCAAAGGCTTGCCTTTTTCCAGGTCGGCCTTCATGTCAAACAAAGAAAAGCAAGGTCCCATTTCTGAGAAAAAAAACCAAACCATAAGCCCCAAACTCCACTAGCCATGAGGAAAGAGACAGCTCATTACCTGTGCAGGGCTGGGGATAGCATCGGTCTGGTTGCCAAGGCCAAGTTGCCCCATCTTGTTCTCTCCAAATGCAAACACAGAACCAGTTTCTAGGAGGGAATAAAATAAAACGGGAAGAGAGTGAACATTCCAAATGCGATGGTGACTTAAAGCTGCCTCAAGTACAGAAGAATTAAACACAGTGATCACGTGCCAGAGAATGGAAACCAGACAGTGTTCCAAAGGTAGAATAAGCTGAGACTTTCCAGAATCATCATCTCCCATCAGAGAGCACAAAGAAAAGACTTGTTCCCATTTGCAAATGGAAACAGTAGAGAAATAGTCTTTTCATCCTCCTAGAGGTGTTTCCTGGTTCTAAGGCCTAGCTTCCAAAGGCCTTCAAGATACAGCTTGCTCCCCACCCAGGCCATCTGGAGATCCTGCCTCAAGTCCTGCCTGAACCACAGGCCTTGCTTTGGCCAAAAAGCACCCTCTCCCATACCTGTCAAAGCCAGAGTGTGGTTCCTCCCACAGGCAGCAGACACAATCACTTCCTTGCTGAGGACCTCGATGAGTTTGGGGGCTTCCACTCTCTTGGTATCACCATGTCCCAACTGCCCCTTCTCATTTCGACCTGAGAAGACCAATTGGAAATCAGCGAGGAAGGGAAGAGACACAAACTGAGGCTTCAGCATAGGGATCAGTGTCCTGGACACATTCTGGTGGTCAGGTGAAGCTTATGGGCCCTATCTCAGAATGTTATTAAATATACTGGGAATGGCCCTCTGGGAGGGGGAAGGAGGGGACACATGAAATGGAGATGTAAGAGAAACTATCAAGCACAAAATAGAAAAAAAACAAAGAAAAGATTTTATTGAAAAGCAATTATCACAAAAAAAATTAAGTATATGGATCGAAGGCTAAGATTCCAGTCTAAAAGAAATTAATGACTCTCTTAAAAGAAACAGAAATGAAATTCGATACCAAGAATTAGTTTTATTAAAGGAATGTCACAGAAAGTGATCTATTATCATCTGCTTTGCCACTCACCCTAAGGGACTTTCCAGCTGTCCTACACAACTGTACGTCTTCTAGCCCGTCTCTCCCCAAAGGAGGGCTAACAGGCTAACTTGTACCTTGAGCATTTGTACACAATAAGCACTAAGTGCTCCCTACCTCCAACCATCCATCCATCCATCCATCCATCCATCCATCCATCCATCCATCCATCCATCCAGAGAAACAGAAATACAAACAAAGTTAAATACATAACACTGTGCCAGCCCCTTCAGAGCAGATCTCACCAGACAGTGTGTGGAAGCACACAGGGTTCGCCCATCTTGCCCTAGCCCCGTGCTTGGGAGAGGTCTATTTTCAGGAGTAGTTTTTGAGCCTGCCTCCACAGCACTCAATTTTCTCAGTGCTCTAAGCTGCCTCACAGTCCCTTGGCATCACACCGTTCACTTCTCTTATTTTTATCTACCTCATAAATGAAGTTCACATCTCCTGCCAACCCTTATGTCTATAAACCTTTAACTACTCCAGTAACCTGGTGACTAAACCAAAGCAGCCACCTAAGGCTGGAGTTTCATCCACAGGCACCTGTCCCCCTCCCTGGAAGCCAAACTAGGGCCCACTGCCCAGGGTGGGATCAAGGAGTCAGATACACCCGCTCCACCAGCCTCCCAAGTGCCCAAACCACATAAAGGATAATTGGGAAATATTTAACAAAATTAAAATACTGCACAATATAGGTAACATTACACTTTTTATTTTAGGTATAGTTTAGTGGGTCCTGTTATGAGTTTGACACCCACCACTGGTCTAGGGGGCAGAAGAATTCAAATCTAGTAGAGCCCAGAAACTGAGGCTCTAGTATCCACTGACTGCATAGCTTCATTCCTCTAGGCCTCAGCTTTCTCCTCTATGAAATGGCAAATGAGGAAAAGTTGGATTAGATCATCTCAAAGGACCCTCCCAGCCCTGACTTTCTCTGTTCTAAGGCCCCTCCAAGCGCTGACATTCTGTTTAAGGGCCCTATCAGGACAAAGATTCTATGGTACATTCCAATTCCACCTTCAAAGGATTTTACTCTTGAGCAAAGGTTCTTAATCTGGGGGAGGTCCATGAACCTGCTTGACATGCATATATTTCAATATAGTGATACCTATTAATATCAAATCTATATATTATTTTTCTAATATAACTGATTTCCTTTGGCCTTTATTAAATGTTTAAAAACACCCTCCCAATAAGGAGTCCATCTACACACAGACTTCATCAGACACTGCCACAGGGTTCTATCATACACAAAAAAGGGCAAGAATCATTGGACCAGGGGGACTCAGACAACTCCAGTTCCTCTGCTAGCATGATAAGACAGTTACTTACAGTGCAAGGATGAGGAGCTAATTTAATACATACTCCAAGTTCATTCCAGAAAATACACAAACTTCTGGAATTCAACTGCCCTCCCAAGGAGGCACTGGGTGCAAGGCTGGTCCCCTCCAGTCACCTCTTGGTTTAGGTATTACTAAGAGTAAAAATACAATCAAGGTGGGGATTTCTATCCCTGGGGATTTTAACCTTAGCCTTAACTCAGAATTAGCTAAATCTGTGAAGAGGAACAGTGGAAAGAGCCCCAAGTCTGAAGTCACAGGACCTGGGTTCAAATCCACCTCAATCTAAGCAACTTGGCCAGTGGTTCACTGGTCCATAGTCTCACTGTTTCCTTATCTATCACAGAAGGTGGGAGTCAGTGCCTTGAAGCTTGACAGCTATGATGCTCCCAGCTGATGGAGACAGAGCAAGAGAACCAAGCACAGAACATCTGGAATTGAATGAGGGTCTTTAGATACGTGGATGATTACCACATTCTCAGCATGTGCGTGAATAAAAGGTGTTTTTAGGTTAGACATTTTAACACTCAAGAAATGGATGGGACAGACTAGAGTGACAGCCAGGGCCAAGTCATGGAATTTATCTTTGGAAAACTTCAAGCCAAGTACAGTCGACTCTCTGTCCACCCATTCCTACCTGGGACAAAGCCCAGAGTCTCACCAAATGGTATCAAGTGTTTTTTGGTGGGGATCTTGAAATAATAATAAATGGCTTGTGAGATAAATTCCAGGGGTTTCATCAAAAGTATTCATTTCATACTTCCTAAAATCACAGCAGTCAAAAAACCTCCAAAACCTTACAAAGTATTAATTTTCCATCATGGTGGAAAGGGGGCACTCAAATGCAGGGTAGATGTGGGGAAGGTTGGAGTTGCCCTCTGATCTTTATCAGCTTCTCTGTAGTATAAGCAAGTTTGCCCTCAGCTCACAGAGTTGAAAGATCGATCATTGGGCTAAGAGTCCTAAGAAATGGATCAAAATCCCACTTTGGACTTTGGGGTCAGTCCCTTCACTCCCCTGGGCCTCAGTTTCCTCATGTGTAAAATTTGGGGGTTGGACAGGACAGCCTGTAAAGTACCGTCTAGCTCTTAGATAGTCAAAGGAAAAAAACTACCAGGCTACTTAAGGTGCCTTTAAAAAGGCATGAGGCCTAGGTATCCACAGTCTGCCATAAAATCACTTTACATAGGCTTGGATACAGTGACTTGTGGGAAGGGACTTGTCTTTTTAAAAGTAACTGAGAGACACTGGAAACTATAACCGGTCTAAGTATGTCATCATGAGGCCATCAAGTATAAATTTGGGCCAAACAAACTTGTTGGGTTTTTTTCTTCAACGGAACTACAAAATTAGCAGCCAAAGGAACACAACAGATGTTTCTTGTATTTGGACCTTGGTGAAGCATCTCATGAAACTGCAAAAAAATGGTTCAAACAGACTGAAGTAAAAATAGCATCATGTGGATGAAAAGCTGGCCAGAGGATCAAAAACAAAGAGTGGTGAAGGATGCCAGCAGACGCAGAGAGAGGGTCTGGGAGATCCCAGGAGCTCCCTGGGACAGATCTCAGCCCTGATTAATACCTTCATTGATGACACGTTAAAAAAAAAAAAAGGCACAATGCCCTCAGCGTCATAGGATCTTGGCTCTGGGAGGGCCTTGTGATCCCCTGCTTCAGGGTCTCTTACCCAGGAGCCTGGGAAGCTTTCAAGAGTCCATGAACTTGGCTGAGGGAAAAAATTACATCTTAATTTCAAAAGAACTGGTGTCCTTTGTAAGCCTACAGATTTTATTTCATGCAATTAAAAATATTATTCTGAGAAGGGTTTCAGAGGCTTCATACACCATGACACAATAAATAACAACATCCTCACCATCGTTGACCATAGTTGCAGTTATCACAGATGCCAAGCACTTTACAAATATCATCTCATTTAATCCTCACAACAATCCTGGAAAAGGTAGGTGTTGCTATGATCCCCATTTTATAGATGAGGAAACTGAGGCACACAGAGGTTAACACAGGGGTGGGGAATCTGTGGCCTTGAGGCCACATCTGGTCCTCAAGTACGGCCCTTTGACCAAATCAGCCATACTTGAAGACCCAGAGAGTCACATGTGGCCTCAAGGTTCCCCACCCCTGGGTTAAGAGATTTTCCCAGCACTACACAGCTGTGCCTGGAGCAAGATCTGAATTTAGCAAACCCAACCCCCCACCCCCACTATAATAGCTGTATTTCTTACCCAGGGACATAAACAAAAGAAAAAAGGGAAGAAACCACTCAGAAAACAGATTGGGGAACCAAGGGAAAAGCCACCACTTGGGAACTGAGCAGGTGAGCAGGTAATTAGCCCCAAGCTAAAGAAAGTGGCTACCTCCAGACAGGGCAGCAAGCATTCTGTACATCACAGAACACTAGCAAAGGGCCTTGTGATTGCTACCAATATCGAGGTATTGCCTGGGAGTGAAATGAGGCACGTTGCCGCCGGCAGAAGAAGGATGTTTTGTGGATTATATTATAATAGAATGAGGCGGGGGAGCAAAAAGCCAGCGTGGGGCTGAGCAGCAAGGACAGAGCTCTTATGTCACACTGTGCTATGAAGCAAGAAGGCGCCAGTCTGGCTGATGATAACGCACCTCTGACGGGAATTCAATTGTACAGCACCTCCCAATCGGAGAGAGGTGGATGCGAGGAAGGTGAAATGAAGTGGATTCACACTAAGGGAGAGGGAGGGGATGAGGAGGGAGAGCCTGTCCTCCAGACAACAAAGGAAAGGAAACATTTGATCATCTACAAATGACCAAAAGGTGAAAAACAGATTTATTTATGCCTGGTGTAAAAAGGGAAAGTGAAGAAAGGAAGCCCAGAGGATGGTTAGCCCCCTCTAAAACAAACCATTACAAAGGCTGCCCCCCCCCCTCATAGGAGGCTCAGGGCACCACTCTCAACCGGGCCTGGAGGTTGATACTAGAATGACAAGGCAGGCACAAGCACCAAAGTGTGGGAGTGAGGGCTCCTCCAGACACCTTCTCACTTACCCCAGCTCCACAGCTTTCCTTCTGTGGTGATGAGGAGACTGTGAGCAGCACAAGGGCCAGAGACCACCGTCCGCACCTGAACCCCAGACAGACAGCCATATCTGTGGGGCCCCCACAAGTTCTGCCCCAGATTGCGGTAAGCAGCTGCAATAAGAAACAGGTGACAAGTTAGGTTGTTTGGTGCATCCCCCAACACCCCCAAATGAAGGGAATGAATCATCAAAAGAAAAGTGTAGCCTACAAACAGATGTTCTCTGGGACACAAGCCACTGGTGTTGGCCCTAAGTTTCAATTCTTCGGCAAAATGGGGACTTTACCTAGATCAAAAGGTTGTCATGAGAATACATTCCTTCTATCAACACTTAGCCAGTACCTTCTATGTTTCATAATGTATCCTACAAGCACTTAGCCAGCACTTCCCATTTGCATGGCACTGCACTGGATACATTTACACAACAAACATCTGAACAGCACCTACTATGTGCGTGGCACTGTTCTAGATACATTTATTCAACAAACACTTGAGTAGTGCCTACTGTGCTCATGGCACTGTACTAAATTTATTCAACAAAGACTTGAACAGATCCTACTACATGGAAGGAATTGTACTGGATACATTTATTTAACAAGTCCTTAAGCAGCACCTACTATGTACACAGTGTTAAGGTAGGTACTGTGGATACAACGAATAAAAAAGACACAGTCACTGCCCTCCAGGAGTTTACGTTCTTCCAGATCCAACGAGTTGTTGAATGAAGGCCACCAAGGTACCACAGAATGCAAGGAAGCAGGAGCTTCACAAATTACAACCTTGTGACCCTGAGAAAGACAGTCCTTCCAAGACACCAAATTACTCACAATTCTAAGCCTAGCAACAGGTTTGAATTTCTTCATTTCTTGGCTCCTGGGATTCCAAAAATACAGGAGTACTGAAGCAGGTCTTGGGCAGGGTCTGTCACCTTGCTGTGCTAGCTCATGCTTCCTGTCTCATTGATCTAGGTGCAAGCAGTGATTAAAAGCCAGGCACCAACAATCAATTTTCTGGCTCCATCAGGAAGGATTTGCATGTATTCAGGGAAGTCTATGATCATATAAGTCTATACCTACAACCTCACCTTCATCCCCCATCAGCAGGAGATACCACACAAATCTATTTCATTCAGGCACAGACCCAGGACCAATCACTGAAAGGAATGGAGTCCATCCTGCAGAGCCACAACAACCCATTCATTCTAGAATCATCTGCACCAGCCTTGATACTAGCAGAGAGGGGAAATGGAAGACATGGTCTCAAAGTCAAGATGCCTTCGCTAGTAGGGATGCTCTTCCCATTCAGATTCATTTTAAAAGTCATTAGAGCTGACCTTAAACACTATCTCAGCGAACTCCCTCACATTAACAGAGGAAGGAACTGAGGCCCAGAGACAAGTCATTTGCCCTAAAGTTCAAGATCAACAATTTCCAGACCAAGGCTGAACAGTGAGTCTTGTAATGAAAAGAAAGCCAATGTCAGTGTGACTTTTTTCTTTTCTAGAATGTGCCTGACCCAAGTCTGAGGCCAACACAACACACAAAACCAAGGGGGCAAAGGGTGCTCTATTTGAACAGGATCTGCCAAGTCAAACAGTTTCACAGGTGGCAGGTTGGCTGTTCATTGACTTGCTGGAGCATCCTTCTGCCTAGCAGAGCTATGAATATAAACTAGTGGAATTCAATCAGCTGGTGTGAGAGAATTTCTCCCTGCCTGGCCTCCTGAGGAACCCTCATAAAAAAGGGTCAGAGGCACATTAGCTGTCTAGCAGCAGAGCCAGGCTCTTCGAGGTCAGTGTGGACCTGAATTGTGAATTCTCCTGGCCTCCCAATTTATAGGGCCGGATACTAATCATGGAGATGCAGCATGAATCATCGTGTTATCTTGTAAATTAACAAGGCATACACAGTAGCTGATCTGACAAGATACATGGTGACACACACCCAAGGTCAGATGGTGGTGGGGAGGGCCTTCACTGATAACGGGTGGGCCTCCCCGATGAAAAAAAACAAAACTGCAACAGGAGGCAGGGAAACAAATTGCTTTCTTTATATAAGGAGACAACTCGTGGTAGAGGAAACAGTTATCAGGCGTTGGTGGAGTCAGGCGACCCAGCCTTGGGGGCCTTCATTCAGATTAGGAGCCAGGGTGACCAGGTAGGAGTCACAGTGAGCAGCTCCTTCAGTTTACACATGACAGAGGCCCAATGACTTGCCTAGAGTCACACAGATAACAAGCCTTCTTCCCACTGCTCCAGGCCACCCTCCAATTGAGCCTCAGTTTCCTCCTCCAGAAAGTGGGCACAATGTCTCCACTACCTACCTTCCCTCAGGATTTCTGTGCAAAAAAAAAAAAAAAAAGCATTTATGTAGCTGCTCCTTAGCACAGATGGGAGATGCTACTCCCTTTTTTCCTCATCTCATTTTCCAGCAGAGTGGGGATCCCCTTGGAACCTAATTCCAGACCATCCAGAGAAACGTTTAGGGGAAAACTCAACCTTAACAAGATGGTGCATTGCAAAAAAAAGGAGGACTCGGTCTCCAACCCCTTAGAGCCAGTGTGAGCCAAAGGCTTGGTAAAGGGACACTGTGGACGGTATTTGCCACCAATGTCTCCAGTTTTGGGGTGGGACTAAAGCCTTGGCTTGTTATAAAGATTCCATCTTCACTAGGAGAAAGGTAGCCCTGGCCCCTTCATTCTGCTAATGACCCCTAGTCTCCCTCTTTACACCTTTCTGACCCTTTTCAGGTCAAAGTTGACTGTTCTTCAACTCCTTATGTAGTCCTGTTGGGGAGTGGTGATGTGCAAATATTTGCCCACTGGGAGAAAGCAATGTTGGAAAGTACTCTGGGATCTTTCCAAGTGAAAGCACGTTATCAAACTATGGAAGGGAGCCAAGTGGGCTTTTTTCTTGAAGGACTGGTAACCCAGCTGGTGTCCTCGAGAGGAATAATACCCATTTTCTGGAAGTGACTAGGGGGTGGGGAAGAGAAAAGGGGGGGAGAAAGGTGCCCTCTGAGGCCTTCCTTTCACCGTTCATGCATTCTAGCAAGTTCTACCAGAAAGTCAGCACCCTCCAAAATGAGTACGTTTTGAAGTCTAACTTTGGAATCTCTGGAGTACAATGTCATAGGACTATTCATTACCTCCCTTTTTATTAAAATAAACATCCCACAGGTAGAGAGGCCCATCTCGTTTCTGTTCATAAAGGAAGGGGGAACCAAGGAGAGAGATTTGTTGTTCGTTTTTTTAGACAAGCTTTGTTTCTCCTACCTTGCTGTTTAGGCACTTCCTTCCGACCAATGAGGTCCCAGTTAGTCGCCCCAAAAATCAAAAGCTGCCCTCTGCACTTAGAGCCTTCAAGTTTCTACAAAGGAGGGGGAGGAGAAAGGAGAAATGCATCACCATTTAATGCCATCTTTGTGGGCAGACTTCCCAAGCGCTGCAGGACTCTCCAGCAGACAGCAGGAAGCAAAAAGAATAATGCCTCGTTAGTCACCGACACCCAGCTGGCCTGCTTCTCAGGCCTCGCTCGAGTGGCCCTCAGCAATCACACAACCTAATCTCCCGCGCTTTAATGCATGTAATCCCATTCCTGCACACAGCACCTTACTTGTTATGCCCAGGGCTCATTTTTTATCCTTCTGATTTCTTATTTAAATATGTATTTTGCAAAACACATTAAAAAAAATACACACAAAAAACCCCACCAAATTACATCCCCTCCCTCCCACCCTGCAAAATGAATTAACACAGGTATATTTGACAGATTCCTATAGAGAGACTATTAAAACTGGCTTGTCCTCAGGGCCAAATCTACATTTTTCTATCAGCAAGCACAGACCTCCATACAGATTTCCAGGGTTGGGACTGGGCTTCCCTTCTGCATAGTCATTAAACCTGACTAGCCTCTCCTCACTATTTCACGAGCCAAGAATCTCTCACTAGGGAAAAGGGGGAGTGGGAGGGAAGACAGAGACCCCCACACATCCTCTAAAACCTCTTAACAGCTTTTCTCAACTCCTAAATCTTCAAGGAAAAGAGTGTGAACTCAAGAGAGGGAGTAAGACCAGGAGGTCTAGGATGGGGCTCCCTTCCAAGCCATTGTCATTCATTTTACTCTTCCATTAGTCCAAAGGAATCAGTGATAAGTGAAATGAGGGGATTCCCTAGGGCCCAGAATTGAGGGAGAAACTGGCATTTCGAGCTGGTTTATTTCAGTACTCATTTGGACCCACTCTACCACTAGTGTCATTCATATGATTTGGAGCCAGATTCTGACATCCTATTTTAGTATCTCTAGATGAAAAAGTCAATCGGCCTCTCTGGGACTCAGTTTCCTCCTCTGTAAATCAAACAGGTTGGAATAAATGACCTTAAAGATCCTTTCCAACTCTAGATTCAGGATCATAAAATCTCTTGCCGAACAATCTGTTCATGCTGTGAAATCATTAAGACCAACAATACTGGGGCGAAAGCAGAGAACATCACGCACCACGTCAGACTTGGCTTGTGTGTTACTTTACCTACTTGTTGTCTGGTTTTGTTTAAATTTCCTCCTCCTCCTTCCACAGGGCAGTTCTCTAGAAGGAGAAGGGAAATATGGGGGAAGATAGAGATGATACCTAAGTAAAAAAGAAAACTTGTCTGTTCATTCCAACTGTGGAATGGAAAGGAATGGAAACTAGTTTCATCTTTAATAATGCAGGCACCTCTCTTGCCTTGTGAGGCCCTGGGGAGGAAAACATTCCGTAAACACTAGAGTGCAAGAAGATGAAGTTATAATAGTTATCATTACTCACCAACATGGATAGAAAAGGCAGCAGGAATGCATCCACGGGAAAAAAGTGGCATCGCTTTATTTAAAGAAACCATTTCTTGGAAGTTCAAAGGGGGAAAAACATTTTTGGGCACAGACTTGGGATTTCATTGGTGTAAGAAAATTCCAACAAGGAAACTCAACATCAATAGAATTATGTGTCCACACCTTCAGGACACTGTCAGGAACACTGGAAGCCGATGCAACTTGTCCAGCATGTCTTGAACACAGTTCTCCTCAACTCTGAGACTGGTTCTCTTTCTTTATCCACTATGCCTTCCCTCCCTTTTTTAAAAAATGTATCCCTTTTAATCTCTATACAGCAAATGCCAACTTAGAATGGTTTGACAATCCAGTTAATTATTAACTGACATTTCTATAGATTTGTTTACAAAGTGCTTTCAGTTCAATTAGAAGTAACAGAGAATAGAAATTCGTAGAAAGGACCAACTTCCCCAATTCTGCAGGAGGAAAAGGAGGTTCATCCAGTCATTCACAACTCCACTTTACAGATGAAGAAACTAAGAAAGGTTACTGACCTGCCATCGTCTATATAGCTCGGAAGTGTTGGAACTCAGACTCAAATCCCAATTCTGTATCTAATGTCCCTTTCCACTATACCACACTGCTCCCTGTCCAGGACGGTTTAAAAGCACATTTTCAAAGTAAATGGATCCCATTTCCTTGATAACTTGACAACCCAAATCTGACATTAGCAGGTTCTCCCAGTGGTATGGCCTCTGACCCATCCTCTGGCTGGAGTCTAAACACAGGCATGAGACAATAAGTCCATTACCACACAGGCCTGCTTCATAAATGGCAGGGGGTTTGGGAACAGCACAAGCATCAGCCAGAAGGGGACCTTACTACCCTTAAATTATTTAGAGCTAGACCTCACTCAGAGATACAAGAACCCTGACTGCACCCAAGGCTCCAATTACTTGACTTTGAGCCCAGTTTCTCCTGGTTACCTGCCCTCCTTTGGCTAAAATGGTGGGCCTTGGAGTAGGAGCGAGTAAAGATATTGTGAACTGGAGTACAGAGAGGATGCTGAACCTGTTTATGCCAAGATCAACTTTTCTATCTTGAGAAACGGGAAGGAAACAACCCAGGGATGGTGAAAGACTCTTCAGGCTGTCTTAGTTGGACAACGTATAATCAAGCAAACATTTTTTAAGTACCACTACGTGCTAAAGATACAAGCACAGACATGAAAGTCCTCCCTGCCTTCAAGGAACCTCCAATCTAGGGACTAATAATAGATCAGGGCAGGGAGGAGTCTAGAAGATGAATAGAGAAAGGTCTCATGCAGAACAAAGGTTCCTTAACCTGGGACCCCAAACCCCTGGAGGATTCAAGGGATCTTGGTACTTAGATGGGAGAAAAATGACATCTTTAATTCAAAATAATTGGTTTCCTTTAGAATCCTGTGTATTTTATTTTATGTATTTCAAAATACTCTGAGAAGGCTTCTAGGTTTCATCAGACTGCCCCCCAAAAGTTAAGAATCTGACACAGGAGTCTTAAAGTAAATTAGGGCCTCCAAAGGCCCAAGGTAAGGACAGCATGCACTTCAAGCTTAGGGGACAGCCCTTGCAATGGCCAAGACACTGGAGGCTCTGGACAAGAGGGAGAACATTAACTCCTTAGCGGAGATGAGTGGAGAGTCAGACCATAGAAAGTACATTCAGATGGTGATGACCACAGGCCAGACATCAATTGAGTTGGGCAGAAGCACAGGGGGCAGGCAGACACTTCAAAGATGCACCTCCTATAAGTCACCCCTCATCACAACATACACCACAAGACACATCGCTTTACCAAGAATGAAATAAATCCTTTCCTGTAATAAATGCTCAATAAGCACCCATTTGTGGCCAGGACACTCACTGCACCAACCAGATCTTTGGGAGAGAAAGTTTGAATGGGAAAAATCATCTCAAAGCTCCCAGTCATCGAAGAGCTTGTCACTGCCTTAAAAGACTTGAAGACCTCCTCTAGAATAATGTTTGAAAGTCAGACAAAGCCTACTGTGTGTCAGGCACTGGGCTAAGCCCTTTACAAGCATTATCTCAATTGATTGTCACAACAACCTTGGCAAATTGGTGCTCTTTTTATCCCCATCTTACAGATGAGGAAACTGAGGCAAGAAGATTACAGTGATTAGCCCAGGGTCACACTGCTATTATCTGAGGCAGGATTTGAATTCGGGCCATGCTGACTCTGGTCAGTGGGCTGAGGCTTCACAGCCTGCCACAACACATGCTGGTGTCTCTGCCAGGATGGCAGGGGACTTCCCCGCCTGTCCCTCGTGATTTCTCGAGGCTAGGTGGGAGGTACCAAAATGGGTATTACTGGTAGCCTGAGCATCCCTTGATGGATCAGCCCATTACCTGGGTTATGGCCTTAAGCATCAATACTAAAATATGAATTATGGAAAGAAGTACATTTCACCTCATTCCTCATTAGTTTAAGTGGTCTAATGACTCTAAGGAGTTAATTATCGACCTGCTGACAATAGCCCAAGACTTTCAGACTTAAGAAAGACTGATAAGCTTCCAGGATGCAGAGACTGAATCTGTTCAGCCTCTGGATCCATCCCCAGCAACTGGGCACACAGAAGGTGCTTTAAAAATGACTTGATTGGCTAGAGTATTTCACATTTGCATTCTCTACATCCATAACTGCTATATGAATTTGCCTTCTTAAACTATTTCTTTCTATATATATATATTTTTTTCACCCTTTTCCAAATAAGAAACTGACCACCTTTAACTGCACACCACGTCCATCAGCTTATTCATTAGAGCCCTAAAATAGTCATCTCATATGGAACAGCTATCACAGATGAGTGTACGCCTCCCACAAGATGAATGTGGAGAGAATATCAGGATGCTAAAAGCAGGGCTGGGAGGGGGAAGGGGGAATAGATGGTATTTGACCCTTAGATATTTAATTCGGGTTTCACTGATGGGGTATACTGATTGTTTACTGGACAATGGTGGATTCTGTAATACTGTTCAGTCAAAGGCCACAGGATAACTTAAAAAAAACCCCAGCAACCCCAAAACACTAAGTGAATTTCATTTCATCTTGCTGTCTCCCAACACCCTGGTCATATAACCTGGGCTGAGATGGACAGCAATAGCAAAAAAAAAAAAAAACCAAAAAAACCCCCAAATCAACAAAATGGGATTTCCGATATAAAGGGACCTGTAAAATATTACACCAGTCCAAGAAGCATGTTAGAGAGTCAACCTTTTAGCATACATTCATTCAGAAGCCTTTCTCTCTCCTAGGAGGAGGCAAGGCTGTTCAGAAAAATGCCTTCTACAATAAATTCCCTAATGGGCTATACACTAAAACAGGCTGCAAGCCCAGTTCTCTGAGATATTTATCTGCTCCTTTCTGATTGGACAGATTTGTCTCGGGGTTCACTAAACCTTCAGCAACCCTATCCTGGAGAAATTATACTGTATTCACCTTAGAGCTGGTGTACAGTCAAGGATACTTTGTTTAGTCTACTTAGAGGGAAGGTTACCTACCTTAGGAAGGTCCCTACTAATTCTGATTGAATCAAAATGCCACAATTAACCACAATAAGGTAGTCTGTTTGTCTGGCAGAGATGCTCGGGTACTTAGGGCAAGAATGATTTTCTCTGTTTAAAATTATATATGGCTAGTGCAGATCAGACCCATAAAAATTGACATCCCATGCTTTCAAGGCAGCATGGTAGGAGCAGAGAGAGATGGGATAGGGGTCAGAAGCACCACACTGCAGACTGGCCTTCTGCTTGCTCAGCTACTAAGTGACAGGCCTGGCCCAACTCTGACCGTCTAGGTTTTAAGGCCTGAACCGATATTTATGAACCTGAAACAAAACCATTTTGCAAGGGCTAAAAGCTACTGGTTCTGCTTTCAAAAGACAAATAGTTAAGGCTGTGTAAACTGCAGACAACACTAGTTGCCTACAAAAATCATAGTTATCTGAGCATACCATTCATACATGATTTTGTACCACCCCAAACCATACAGCAGGTACTGTAGGGTTCTGAAAGTAGGGAGGAGAGGATGGAAAAGGGGGAGAGGGAAAGAAAGAAGAAAAGAGAGAAAAGAAGAAAGGAAGAGTGAAAAAGAGAGAACAAAAAACTAAAACAAAAAAGGGAGCGAGAGAGGGGAGCAGGAAGAAAGGAATAAGGAGGGAGAGAGGGAGTTACCTATTTGTGCGACACCTAACCTGGAGATTCTCCTGCTGCGGCTAAAGACAGTAGTTCGGTCTGGTGGGAGGGGCACCTGGGCTCAAGTCCCACCTCTTAGGATTATGACCTGTTTGATGGAGCATATCCTATCTCCTCCACAGGCCTCAGTTTCCTCATCTGTGGGATAAAGTCTTGGCTTCCATGGGCTCTGAGGTCCCTTTCAGCTTTTCCTCTAGGATTCTATAATAAAATACCAACAGTAACATTCGCCTAGCATATCAGGGTTCATAGCAGCATTCTTTGTGAGAATGCTGAGCATAAAACATATCCCATGATTGGAGAACAAGCTGATCAAACAATGGTGAGTCAGTATAACAGAGTGTTACTGGATATTAAGGAAGGCCAAAGCATGACAAATTCAGAGAATATAACGGAAGGCCTGCATGAAGCTACAGAACAAAGAAGAGACTTTAGGTGCTGCACTAAGCAAAGGAGGACAAGTGAGACTCAGGTCACAGGCATTTCCTCCTTTCTGTTAAGGACTGATAATCAGTACTTCAGGAAAGTACGTCAGTGGGGGATAGGGAAGGAGAGCATTGGTTCAGCATATCAACACGAGTATTAATGATTTTCATAATTCCCTTCCCTTCCAAATGATTCCACTTCCATAATGCAGCTAGTGGCTACTGCACTGGCCCTGTAGCCAGGAAGACTCAAGTCTGAATCTAGGCCCAAACACTGACTGGTTGTGTGATCCTGGCCAAGTCACTTCTCTGGCTTGCTTCAGTTTTCTTAGCTGCAGGATGAGGATGATCTCAGCACCTACTTAAGGCAGGGTTGCTGAGGATCAAATGACTCAGTATCTGGAAAGTGCTTAGGACGGTACTGGCACATAGTAGGTGCCATACAAATGCTAACTATTATTGTTAATAACTATGATGATACCAACGTCCAGGGGAAAGCAGCCATGAGAAGGCTCAGGATCTGCTTGAGAGATTTAGAATGCTTCTTCTACTCTGCCACATGAACTATCTTACCATTGACTTATTTGCTCAAATTTTTTTTTAAATCTTCTTGATAAATGATACTTCAACATATCTGAGGCACCGCCAGCATACTACCAACTGAATAATTCTCCACAGTTCACAACGGTTAAGATTCCAGATTTACAGTCAGAAGAGAATTTAAAGGTCACCTAGCCACTCCACCACTCCCAATTTGTCAAAACTGCCCACAATCCCAAGCTCAATGGTTGTAAAGTTGGGACATTAGAACTCAAGTCTTCCTCAGCTAACTTTTTTGTACCATGTCCATGAAGAGCAACCACAGGGCAAATACTGTGGATTTCCTAACAGGAGAGGCCCCCGCAAAAGGAGAAATAACTGACAATAATGTATGTGTAGGGTGAGGTTGTACGAAAACAAAATTGATACTCAGTTGCCTGGTACATATTGCTGAAGGGGTGGAGGAAACATAGAGGCAGTGTGGGTTAGTGGACAGAGAGCCGGCCATGAAGACGAGAACCCGAGTTCTAGTTCCACCTTTGACACAGCAGCCACAAGGCTCTGTGGGGGAGACAAGTGAAATTCTAAGCACTCTGGGTAACCAAGACTAGATGGTGCCAAAAAAAAAAAAAAAGGAAGGAGGAGAAACATGCCCAACTCCTTCTACCCTGGTAAAGAGAGCTTCCCCCATCAAACCAATGCTATCATCACCAGGCTAGTCCCTATCCCAGGCCAAAGGAAACAGAGGCAGCAGCAGCAGCCTGTGGGACCCCTGGAGGGCAGCAGCCCAAGGACCAGACTATGGACTGATGGGGACTCAAGGGAAGACCATGACTAACCTGATAATCATGGCACAAGCTACATTACTCCCATTTTACAGAGGAAGAAAATGAGGTTCAGAGAGGTTAAGATGAAGCCATGAGGATCTACAGACTCCCTCCTGCCTTTAGAATAAACCACCAATCCCCCAGAGATCCAAGCCTGCCACAATCTGGCTCCCCCTCCTTCACTGCATGGGTCTATCACCCTGGCAGTGCCCCATACGCAGCCATCAGGGCATCACAGATTCAGGGCTGGAAAGCTTTCCTAGGTCATCCCCAACACTGACTTTACAGTTGCGGAAACTGAAGCTGAGAGGGAAGGGACTTGTCCAAAGTGGCCAGCTGAAGATTTCAACCTAGGTCATGAGACTCCAAGCCCAACACTCTTCCACTGCCCCACAATGCCCTTTCCAGGCCTCACATTCCTCCCATGCACTCCTCCCCTCCCTCCTCACATGTGAGGCTTAGAATTTTCCCTTCCAAAGTTCACCTTACATGTTGCCTTCCCTATCAAGCCTATCTATCCCGAAGCCCCAGCTTCCCTCAAGAAGGCTATGCACACATTTCATATTTACTAATCTGTATTGTTTCCCACTAATCTCGTGAAGATTCCATGTTAATCTTCCCAACACAAGAAAGCCCCAAAGGGCTATCAGTTGTGTGTCTGCTCCCAGAGTTTAGATCAGCAATGTTTCTGTATCCCCAGAATCTAACTCTGTGCTTAGCATATATAACACACACTTAATAAAATGAAGGAAATTGCTTTGCCCCTAATTACACACATCCATTACCTGTCAGCCATAGGGACATAACAAGACAAGCAAACTTTTTTACAGTTCTTTCAAGTTTGCAAAACCCTTTACCTATGACTCTAATTCTGAGTAGACAGCAGAGGATATTTCAGCAGGGCCACCAGGGAAAACAGATAGTGTGGGTTAATGGATAGAGAGCTGCCCACCAAGCCACCCTGCTCCAAAGATCCCGCACCCAAGTTCAGTTAAACAGCAATGTTTTCTGGAGTTGGCCCCTCCTCCCTTTTTCTGAACCTCCGAGCTCAAAAAAACCCTTTTGGAACTGCTCCTCCAAGGGAATCCTCATGACAGTAGAATTTGGACAATTTAATCTCACTTGATGGGAAGGCTTGGGTTCTTGCAAACTGTCAAAAGATAAGATCAGGCAGTTTTTAAAGGAAGAATCCATGTTCTAGACAGCCCCATGAATAGCTGCTCCAAATCACTAATTATTAGAGGAATGCAGATTACAGCCATGGGGAGGTTGTACCTCACACCCAAATTGGCAAAGATGACTTAATTAATTAATTAGCTTTTCTTGCATTCACAAGTCTGGGCTGTCAAGTTAGCACTTTTTTCTAGAAAACAGCCATTGGTCAAAGGAATAATAAGGACAGCTCCACTGACATAAAGGAACATAAATAATAATGACAGCTCTAATTCTTAACAGTTCATTATTGGTTCAACAAGGAGCCTTCCACTGTAGATGAACCATCAAGGGTGAGAAAATTCATAAGACACCGGGATCTCTGTCCCAACTTGGAAGACCCTCTGGGTCAAGTAAATTCTACTCGGTCTAAGAATAATGTGTTTTTCACCTCTCCTCATTTCCCAGCAGGCTGCACTTCTTTGGGACTTCTGCTTTTTCACATGCCCAGGAATCTCATCATTGTGAAATCTTGTCACTCTGCAAGATCCCATCAAGCCTGGTTCTCACACTGCCCTCTCTGGCTCTCTGACTGAAGGGTGAGAGAGTGAAGAACCCGAAGCCTCCATATAAGGAGGAATCTCAGGACAGACATCCTCACTTCCCACCTTGCTCAACTACTCTTGGACTTCCCCTCTTATAGAGTACTCCCCTCCCCCCATTTCTCCCTTAGTTTCCTTCTGTATATTATCTTCTCCATTAGATTCCTTGAGGCAGGGCCTGGCTTTTTTCACATCTGTTTCTCCAGAGAAAAAATATGACTACTATTGATTTGCCTTCTTAAGGGCAAATACCTTCAAAAAACTTTTCTAAAGGTTGCCTAATTTGAAAAGACACTATGTAAATTGTATTTCCTTCCCTTTGTGCCAGAAAAATTTTAAACACTTTGTCAATACAGGTACATATGCTAAGTAGGTGATACTTTGAAATGTAAAACCTAGGTCAAATGCTCACTTATACACAGCAGGGAGGGGAAAAGCATTTGGTGAGTGCCTAGGCTGTGACCGGCACTATGCCCATCACCTTAGAGTTATTATTTCATTTGATCCTCCCAACAATGCTGGGAAGTAGGTGCTGTTACTGTCTTCATTTTACAGATGAGGAAACTGAGGTCAGGAGTTCAGTGAATTTCAGGATCACAGAGCTAATCCGAGGCAAAATTTGTACTTAAGACTCAGGACCCAGTAATTTATCCATCAAACCATCTAACTATTTTGCTTAAAAACAAACTAACAAAACACATCTGATTTTTATTATGCAATGGAGCTTCTTCACCAAATATAGTGTTTGTCGAGGAGTTACTTCCCAGAGATGTATCAAGATTAGTCAAATCAGGTCAAGTAAGATAACTCCGGTAAACCTTTCATGCCTAAACCCAAACTGTGGTTCAGATTGGGACTCCTCAACCGAATAAACCCATTGCTCTAACAGGCTCCCTGGAATAGAATGGACCAGGGGAGAGCAGCCGAGTTTCATTTTGCCCTTTGGAAATTATTCCTGCGAACATGAACACAGGAAGGGGTTGGGGTCCAGACCACTCTACTCTGGCCCGGCTCTCCATGCAGATGAAAACTGAACTGAGAATTAGGAATTTAGTGTTTGCTGGGCAAGCATCTGAATTACCCGATTTCCCTAATAAACTCTGAAGATTAAGTGGAACAGCCAATTAAATCCCCAAAACAAACACCAAGCAATGGGTGTGGATCACCTGACTCTCCCTGGTCCGGTCAACCTCAACCCCACGCTCTGATCACTGGCAGGGGAGCATCCTGAATGAGACAGCGCCCTCAGAACAGACGTGGACCCTCAGGAAAGAGGGCCAGGAAGTCAGGCTCAAGAAAAGGAAAATCACTCGCCCAAGGTCCCCCTGCTAGGGGGTGCAGGGCCCTCAGGTCTCCTCTCCACCAGGGACTTCCAGCCTTCTTTCAGAGAGGTCATTTAGTGGCTCCTTCCACAGATGAAACACAGGCTGGTCATTAAGGCTTTAGTGGAAATCCGCAGGCCCCTCAAAATACTTGGGAGCCTGCGGGGAATCAGGAAATAAAATCATGGTCCCAGTACTCCCCTTTCTCTGGGCTGCCACTCAGCTAGCAAGGACCGCTCTGAACCTCCGTGGTCTCTTCCGTAAAACAGGCATTAAAACGCTTTCACCATCCACCCCAAAGGGGTGTTATAAGGGAAGCGCCTGCCCCTCCAAGCAGAAGCCCCTAAACTCAGGGATGATCCAAGGGCCCGGCAGGGACCTTGTGGCTCTGCCCCGTACCTGGGCCAGCAGTGACGGGGCAGCCCCTGGAGACTCGGAGGGGAGGAAACTAACGAGCCCAGGAAACTGACAAGCTGCTGACAAAGGAGACAAAGCGGGGCCAGGAAGCCCTGGTCCTGGTCTGGCCGGGGAAAGGGGGAGTGCGGAACGCTAGCGAACTACCAAAACCTACACGCGCAGGAGTCGCCCGATTAAGCATCCATTAGCAACTAATAACGAGAGCTTTATTATTCATCCTTCCCAAGGGGGGCTGCGGCGTCCCCAGAGTCGCTTCTACAAAGTGGCCGGGGGCACAGGCCCCCCGGGATCGGCGCCCGCCCGCCCCACCTCCCACGCTGGTGCGAGGACAAACCAGGAAACAAAGCTCAGAACACCTCACCGCCGGGCGCCCCCGCCTCCCCCAACTTTCGAGGCAGCACGCCCTACTGGGCATGCGTCCTCTGGGCTCAGCACCTCCCCTCCCCAAGCAGGGCTTCCCCCAGCTTCCAGGACGACGGGAATGGGGCGGGAGAGAGCATGCGCAGCAGCTCTCCTCGCCGGCCCCTCCCCTTCGTCGAGCGCCGGAGTCGAGGCGGCGGGAACCTCAAAGCCCCGGCAAAATCGCCGCTCCCTGCAGAGCCTTCGCGGGCGGGCGGCCGGCCCCGCCTCTCCCTCCCCTTCCTCTCCCCTCCCCCACCCCGCCATGACGAACCCGCCGCGTGCAGGGGGAGGGAGTCGGGGAGGCTTCTTTCCCCCCCAGCTTCCCGCCCGGAGGCGCCGCCTGCTTCTCCCTCCCCCTTCATAACCGAACTTAAAAACTCTCGATTCCCCGAAGGGGGGGGAGGGGAGGAGGCAGCGCCAGCGGCCGGCGGGGGCGGGGCCGTGACCCCCCTCGCTCCCCGCTCCGTTCCCCCTCCCCCCGGACCCCCGCGTACGCGGGCTTCAACCCCCTCCCCCGGCCTACGGGGGGGGAGAGAGCCCGGTCCCGCGCCCACCCTCCCGGCCCGGCCCGCACTCACGATCCGCTCCTTGGTGTGCTCCGGCTCCGTGATGACGACGGCCTGTCCCGCCCCCGCCTTGCCCGGCGGCGCCGGCTTGGCCGCCCGCTTGGCCCCGGGGCCGAGGCCGCCGCCGTCCAGCTCGGCCAGGCCGTCCTCGTCGCCGCTGCTGCCGCCGCCGCTGGAGCTGCCGCGCTCGGGCCGCTCCCGCTTCCTGCCCGCGGCCGCGCCGCCCCGCGCCTTCCTCGGGGGGCCGCCCCGGGCCCCCGCCGCGCCCGCCGCCGTCCCGTTGCCCGAGCTCTGCTGCTCCCAGGCCGCCGCCGCCTTGGCCCCGGCTCCGAGCCCGGCGCCGAGCTTCTTCCTGGGCATCCTGCTGCTCCGGCCGCGCTGGGTCTCCGGCTGGGGACACGCACACACACGCACACACACGCACAGCCAGGCGGGCACATCCACGACACAATAGAAGCGGGGGTCAATTTAGGAGAGGGAGAAAGCGAAACCCCCCGACCCGAGCCCCCCAGTGTCCGAGCCGGCCCCGCAGGGGCAACTTTGGGGGGAGCGGTGCCGCGCTCGGAGAGCGCCCCAAAGTGCCCGGTGCACCCCCGGCAACGGCCCCCCAAAAGTAAGCCCGGGAAGGGCATGAAAGACTGCACCCTACCCCCCCAAAAATAACCCCGAAATCCTGAAGGCAAACGACTGGGAAACGCTTCCCGGAGTCTCCCTCGGGGCGCTCGGGTTTGAGGGGGGTCCGGCCGGCCGTCTCCCCCACCTGCTGCTTTTGTCCGAGAGCCGCCAGCCAGCACCCTCCCACCCCGTTTAAAAGCCCACAGGGAAATTAATGGCAATTATCTCTTCCCCCTCCCCCTCTCCCCCGCTTCCCTCCCTCCCCCGCCGCAAACGGCCGGAGGGTCGGTCCAGAGCCAAGTCTCCGGCCTCCTTCACCCCCAAAGGAGGCCAGGCCCGGGGGTGCAGGGCGTCCAGGTGGGGAGCAAAGACCTTCCTCCGGGGAGAGAAAAGAATTTTAACCCTCCCCCTTTAAAAAAACGCCACCTGGTTTTTTGTTGTGTTTTTTTTTCTCCCAACCAGAAAAAAGCCCGCAACTTTGGTGGGAGCCCCCACTCCGGCCGGCTGCTCCCCCTCGCCCCCCGGGTGCAGACCGCGCCGGGCCGCCCTCGCCGTCCTCCGGCGCTCCGCTCTCCTTTTGCTCTGTCTGCCTTTTTTTTTTTTTTATTGATTTTGAACAATGGGATCTCTGTCTGTCTCCGATTAAACCACGTGGATCCGCCTTCCTTCCCTTTTTTCTTCATTCAAACCTCCCCCCGGCCCCCCTCGCTCTCCCCAGGTCGGGCGGCTTTTTTTAACCTCTTCTCTTTCCAGACAAGCCAACCTCAAACTTTCCCCTCGCTCGCGAAACTGATCGCTCGTCGATTTCAGCCCCCCCCACCTGGGCTGAAAGTGATGGAAAAGCCCCCCTTAAAAATAAGGACCGGACGCTCTCGATTCCAAACCGCCCCCCCTCCCGCGCGGCCCCCCCCATCCCGGCAAAGAAAAGGATCTCAGCCCACTCACCAGACACACTGGAGATGTAAATACGAGCTTCCAGGACAAATGCTCCACTACAAAACAGAAACACATGGACGAGCAGCGGAAAAGGAGAGGGCTAGAGCGGAGCCGGGGAGCCAACCTCCCCACCGCGCCCCCTCCAGGGCGGGAGGACCCCGGGGCCTGCAGGCCGGCCCCCGCCCCTCCCCCAGGCCGGGCCGCGCGGGCTGCCCCCGCCCCCGCCCTCCCTCCGCGCCGCCGGCTGCGCTGGGCGCCCTCGGGGGGAGGAGGCGAGCACGCCTCCGGCTCCCGACCGGCCCCCCCCGCTCCCGGCCCCCCCCCCCGCCTGTCTGAGCGCTGCCGCAAACTTTGCCAACCTGCCCTCCGAGGGGGATGCCCCACGCCTGCCCGCTCCGGTTCGTGGGGAAAGCCGGGCTCTCCAAGGAGCGGCCGGGGGAGCAGAGCGGGGCGGCCCCGAGGCGCGGGCTGGCACCCGGCCGGCGGGCAAAGCCCCCTCGGGGCCCCAGCCCGGGCCGCCGCGTCGGGGCGCTCCCCCGCCCGGGCCGGGTTCGTTCTCGGAGGCTCGTGGGGGCCGCAGTCGGAGCCGGGACCCGCGAGGCCGAGAGGAGCCCCCATGGCGCTGTGACCTGAAGCCCGAGGGGCCCCCCACCCCCGGACGGCCGGGGAGATTAAGTAACGGTCCGACCCCGAGTGGGCAAACCTTGGACCCCAGAGGCCGGCTCCTCCCCACGACGCCTCTCTGGGTGCGCCCGAGATAACAGATAATACGCAGAATTAGAGATAAGCACGGCAGGATGGCTCGTGGGCCGGCTCTTGTGCGTGCCAGCAGAGCCAGCATTTCCAGGAAGCTGGTTTCGGGCTTTGGAAACGACCACCTTGGCACCTGGGCAGGGCCGGGCCCCGCTCAGAGACGAGGAAGCTAGCTGGGAGGTGGGAGAGGCTGGATTGGAACTCAGGACTCCCGACTCCAGGGCCAGCACTGTCTACTGCAGCAGGACTTGGACCCAAGTACTCTGAATCCAAGACTAGTGCCCTTTCCTCCATACCAGGATGGCACTAAGGCAGTGCAGTGCCCAAGTGACTGGAAAGAATGGCCTTGCGAGTAGTACGTGTGCATTCAGTCAGTTAGCCAATAAACTCTTAAGTACCTATGTGCCTGTACCTGTGTTAAGAAATTCGGATACAAAGTCAGGAATGACTCTCAAGGTGTTGCCAGTCTAATGAAGGAGACGGGATACAAACAGCTATGTGTAAGTAAGATAGAGAGAGGACTCATTTTAAAGAATCAAGAGGGAGGCACAGAATTATGAAATAAGCTCTCGTGCAGCAATACCTCGTATAGCAGTGTCCTACTTTTCATTCTTCTTATATCTGTTGGATTGAAAGTTCCTTCGGGACAGCAACTGTGTTAGTCATTTTTATGCACCTGGTATGCCCAGCACCATAGCTGGCCCGGATAGGCTTTGAACAATCAATGTTTATTGAATTGAATTAACTCCCTTAATAATAGACTGTAACTTTCAAGTCTTACTCAGATTTCTCATTGAAATGCCCTAAACTCCTAAAGGCCACACCTCCAAGATTTGGCAGCTAAATCCTACCAAGCTGTACAGGTTTGGAAGTGCAGGAGGAAGTATATCAGTTCTCCGAGGAGCAGCCCCCATAGGTTTGGACCCCCAGGGTGATGACCAAGTGATGAACTGTTTCAAATGTAGCAATGGAGACATTGGAAACGAAGTGGATACAATTTGGGGCTTAGAAGCTGGAAGATTCATCAACCTGCATTCAAGTCTGTCCTCAGACACTTGCCAGCTGTGTGGCCCTGGGCAAGTCACTTCACCCTGTGAGCATCAGTTTCCTCATCTGTAAAATGAACTGGAGAAGAAAATGGCCAAACTACTCCAGTATCTCTGCCAAGAAACCCAGATGGAGTCATGAAGAGTGAAACAACTGAACGAGAAATGGAGGCATTGGCTCCCATCTCTATTAACGAAATCACAGCCCTTCAAAATGTCTATGAAGTACTGTGACATACGGGAAAAAGTGGTATCAGAGACCTATCCTTGGGTACCCATCACCTAGGCCAAATCACTCTCTGGACTTCCATTTCCTCTTCAGTAAAATAATAAGAGTTGGATTTAATGATCTCCAAGATCCCTACCAGTTCAAAACCTATGACCTTTTGCTAGAAAGGAAGTGTCCTAAAGGCAGAGACTGGTCTTGGTGTCTCCCAAAGAACAGAGCCTCCACAGTACAGGTGTATTATAGACTTTTGTTGAATTTGAACAGTAGCCCTCTCTGAATATTTGCTGAATGAATGAATCCTAGAAGCCAAAGGAAGTTGGAAAGGAAACTACTTCTCTTTCATATGGAAAAGCTGAAAGATCTAGACTCTGGCCTGCATACACGACTGACCTCTAATCTATCACTGACCTTCCCCATTAGTTTTCCCACTCTTGTATTTGCTTTATCTGTGGCTGGTTTATAGTAACAGTCCTTTCTAGACTAATTGACTACCAACCCATGCTTTCAGTATTCCCAGAACCCCCTGGATCTCAACGTGCCCACCCACCCCATTTCTAGTCAGGTACATTATTTCCTAGACAAATGAGACAGCTCTAGGTCCCACCAGACTAGAACTACCCTCCCTTCCACAAAAATACCATTTCCTCCAGGACCTTTAAGTTTAAACCACACCTCACTGAGCTCTTTATTTTGTAACTCTGATGTACTTATCTTGAGATCTTTTTGAATTGTAATCAACCATGTAGATCCCCTTGCTTTCAAAGGGTAGAGACTGTTCCTTATCTGAACCTTAGTATCTCCCCCTGTATCTTCTCTGAACATAGTACGTGCACAATGAATGGTTGAATGTCTTGTATCTCTTCCAGAGATTGTCCTAAAATTTTTAAATCAGAAACTGATTAGGAAAACCTTTTCTGATCCCTTTCTCAGACATGAAATGAAGTACAGAGAGAAGTGATCCCTTGGACTCCCAGAGCTAGCTCCAGCAGGTTCTGCCTTAATGCAAAAGGTTTCAGGACAGTCCTGGACTCTATCTAACTTCCAAAGACCAGCCTAATTAAGGGAAACTCCCCCACTCCCCTAAGCAAGCCACTTGGTGATAAAATGTTGGCCATGGCAAAAACACCAACCAAAATATCTTATACAAAAGAAAAGCAGTATAAGCTAGAACTCAGCTAAACCTTTAGCTTCAAGGGGCTTGAGAAAGTGGCAGGTGATGTGTTTACCCCAAACAACCTGTCCAGCCAGCAGAGGATAGCTTCAGATCACCACAGAGAGAGATTTTTTCTCCCATGGGTAATTCTGCCCCACCCACAATGGTGTGAAGGACACACTTATCCTAAACCCTGATGCAATTGGATACTAATAGACAGTTGCATCATATGATCCTCTAGGTGTGGCATTCTCCAAACTGGTTTTTCTGGAGAGGTAGAAGCATCAGTTCTGCACCTCTATAGGAATAGCAAAGCACTGGCCCTACTGGTCCTGCCACCCAAACCATTTTTTGCTAGGGCATGCAACCATCCATCATGGAAAGGTCAGAGTACCATTCCTCCTCTAAAGGAGTGTCCTCCATACATACATGGAGGTGTGTCATTCAGCGTGTTTATGTAAGGCTTTTAAAAGCAAATCTAGGTGTACCTACATGAATGAGGTGGAAATGCCAGTTCCTACTCAAAAATATGCTATGAATGCTAAATCTAATTTTAACCAAGCAATATCTCTTAGGATCTTGAGAGGACTAGGTAAGATACTGGGCAGGGATCAGTTGAAGGAAGTGTAGGATGGAATCTCAAAGGGGGAAAAGATTTTTTGTTTCTTTCTTTGTTTTGTCTTTATATACCCGGTGCCTAGCACAGAGGACCACACCTAATTGTGTTTGTCTTCCTTCTCCAAGAGTACCTTGACATCAAGAAGATGATGACATGACTTGCACTTGACTTGGATTTGACTGAGGGAGAGCTGTGCAAGGTCACCAGTCTTACTTTCTCCTCCAGAGTCATCTGGGTCCAGTGGCCAGATATTTACCAAGATGACTGGAGATGACCTAGGATGCAGTGGGAAACTCTGGCCCTTTTACGCTAAGGCCTTTTCAGTTTCTTACTTAGACTGAGGAAAAGGCCATTCAATGAATAGGCCTCTTTAAGAAGTGAGTCAAAGGATGGCCCCATTAAGTAGATTAAAAAAAAAAAGAAAAAAATCAAGTTGGGAGGGGAAGACCCTCAGGGTTGGTGTTGGAGAGGAGCAATTACCATTGACATTTACTGTAAGCCAAGAGGGCTCAAAATACAGGCATTAAGTGGAGCTTGGACAAATTGTGGTGGAATCTATGAGCTTCAGAGTGAACTGCGTTTAAGGTTTTGTGGAAGACGAAGGAAGGAAGGAAGGAAGGAGGGAGGGAAGGAAGGAAGGAAGGAAGGAAGGAAGGAAGGAAGGAAGGAAGGAAGGAAGGAAGGAAGGAAGGAAGGAAGGGAAATAGGGAAATGTAGCCAGTAAACCCCAAGTTAAGTGGGCAGACTCTGACCACAACTAATATGCACTCAATAAACATTTGTTGTTTTAGAGATGACAGGGAGGACAAGAGAGCTTTCTCTAGCAATCATGTGGGAAACGGATGAGGCTTGGTCTGCTTGACCCCAGAGATTAGAAACTGGAAGCAGTAAGAGAAGAAAAAGAAATTGAAGAAATCAGAAAAGGAAATGAGATAATAAAACTATCTCTTTTTGCAGATGATATGATGATATACTTGGAAAATCCCAAAGATTCCACTAAAAAGTTAGTTGAAACAATGTTAGCAAAGTAGAAGGATATAAAGTAAATGCACACAAATCATCAGCATTCCTATGTATCACAAACAAGACCCTGCAAGAAGAAGAGTAAGAGATAGCCCATTTAAAATAACCCTTGATAGTATAATATACCTGGGAGTACATCTACCAAAACAACCCAGGAACTATATGAACAAAATTATAGAAAACTATAAAGTAAAATAAAATTTAAATAATTGAAGATATATTAATTGTTCATTGGTAGGCACAAACTGTATAATAAAAATGACAATTTTACCTAAACTAATTTTTTTATTCAATACCATCCCAATTAAATTACCAAAAAAAAAATTATTTAACTGACGTTAGAAAAAAAACAACAAAATTCATTTGGACGAACGAAACGTCAAGAATATCAAAGGAACTAATGAAAAAAGATGTAAAGGGAGGAGATTCAGCAGTACCAGATCTTAAACTATATTCTAAGGCTATAATTATCAAAATTATCTGGTATATGGCTAACAAATAGATGGTAGATCGGTGGAACAGAGTAGACATACAATTTACAGCAACAAATAAATATAATAACCTTTTATTTGACAAGTGTAAAGACATGTTTTGAGGATAAGAATTCATTATTTGGTAAATATTTGGTAAAGACTGACAAGCAATCTGGCAGAAATTGGGAGTAGACCAATATCTTACAACATTTACCAAGATACGGTCAAAATGGATACATGACATAGATTGATTGAGCTTAGATCTCGAACACGACCAAAATGAAATCACTATGCTAGAGTCAAGATTCCACGTCTTTGACTGTGGCTGATATAAAGAGAGATATTACAAGAAAATTTGAAGAATATGAACTTATTACCTATCAGACCTATGGATAGGTAAACAATTTCTGAATAAACAAGAGATAGAGAATAAAATGGAAAATTTCAATTACATTAAAAAGATTTTGTACAAATAAACATAGCCAAGATCAGAAGGAAAGCAGAAAACTGGGGGAATATTTTACAGAGAGATTCTCAGAGAAAGGTCTTATATCTCAAATATATGAAGAACTTTGCCAAATCTATAAGAATGAGTCATTCCCTAACTGATAAATGATCAAAGGATACGAACAGGCGGTTTTTGGATAAAGAAATCAAAGCAATTTATAGTCAAACGAAAAAATACTCTAAATCATTATTGATTATGCAGATTAAAACAACTTTGAGATATCATTTTACATCTATGAGATTGGCTAAAATGATTGAAGGGAAAAATGACAAATGTTGGAAAGGATGTAGAAAAATTGGGACACCAATTCACTATTGGATCTGTGAACTGATCCAACCATTTTGGAGAGCAATCTAGAATTATGCCCAAATTATTAAACTGCCTATACCTTTACACCTAGCAATACCACTGCTAGGTCTGTTTCCCAAGATGATTAGGGAAAAAGAAAAAGAACCTATATGTTCTAAAATATTTATAGCAACTGTCTTTGTAGTGGTAAAGGACTGGAAATTGCAGGGATGTCCATCAATTGGAGGATGGCTGAACAAGTTATGTCATATGATTGTTATGGAATACTATTATGCTATAAGAAATGATGACCTCAATCTTAGGAAAATATGGATAGACTTGCACAAAATAACGAAGAGTGAAATAAGCAGAACCAAGAGAATGTTGTATACAGTAAAAACAATATTATTTTAAGAACAACTCTGAGTGACTAAGTCATTTTGACCATTATAAATACCCAAATTAACTACAAAGGACATAAGATGAAAGATGTTATCTGTATCCAGAGAAAGAGCTAATAAATAGAAGTATGTTTAGAATGATTTTACACATATTATATGTATGCACACATACATACACACATATTTTATATATACATGTATATATAAAATATGTATATGTTTGTGCCTAATGGTAGCCATGGTTAGGGAGAAGGGAAGAAAAGAAAGAAAAAAAGAAATTTATATAACTTTATCACATATTTAAAAGGAATAACAAGTTGTACATAATAGATTTGAGGTTTCATGATGTATAATCATCTTTTTCCCTTCTACTATATTGTGGAAATGCTTGCTTTATTTCTTAAATTCAGAATAAAATAAATAAAATTTGCCAGTGCCATAGAAACATGATGGGTGACACAGAAGATGAACACTGGGCTCATGTTCCAGAGTTCAAACCTGGCCTCAGATACTTACTAGCTGAGTGGCACTGGGCAATTCACTTCACCCTGTTTGCCTCAGTTTTCTCATCCACAAAATGAGTTGGAGAAGGAAATGGCAAACCACTCCATCGTCTTTACCACAAACCCTCCCAAAGAGGTCAGACAGTATTGAAAAATGACTGAACATCACATCACCGGATCAGGACCTGTTGTCAATTTCCTGATAGCTTCAGCTTTAGCTTGAGTCATCTGGTACATTTTGGGGTACTATATTTGTGAATTCAATGAAAGATCAATTTTTCTGCAACTTAGAGTTTTAAAACGTTTCCTGGAGCATCAAGAAGTTGTGATTTGCCCACAGTCACACCAAGAATATATGTACTAGGAAGGACTTAAATCCTGGTTTTTTACTCCAGGGCTGATTATTCAGTACAGCACAATGACTCTCATTTGGGTTACGTAGTGGCTAAAATGTTTGGTATTCAGCTTATAAAGATCATGCTACATAAAAAAAAAAAAAATTAGGAAATGACTCTAGAATTCCTTAATGGAAGAAATAGATTGGCCTAAATGAGTTTGGTGAGTTGAGGACTCTCTGACCATTTCCCTGCCATCAATGATATCCTCTGAGAGCTATTTGAGATTGTCCAAGTCTTATGTCTTCATTTTTATAAATAATTGAGGCCCAGCCCAAGATCATATAACCAGTTAGTGCTAGAACTAAACCACACCATGTTAGTGACTGCCAGCTGAGCCAGCTCAGACCAAGAATTTGAAAGATAAATTGTACATGTAGTTGTAACATGCTCCTCTATCCTAAGGTCACTTTCAGCCTTAATATTCTCTATTTTAATATAGCTTGGACATTCTATGTTCTGAAGTCCCTCCCAGCTCAGACATTCTATCTTCAGACATTCTGTGGTGTAAAGTCCCTTTCAGCTCTAACATTCCATTGACTATGCTTCTCAATGCTTCCAAATAAACTCTTCATAGAGAATCTATTCCTATCTGTTCCTTCTCTGTGCAGAGCCCTCTAAGGAGCAAGAAAAAATAAACAAAGATTTCTTAGTCTTCTTTAGGCCTTAAAACATTTAATGTTTGTTTGCTTTTAAAACCAAACCACCTGATTCTCCTATCCTCTGGAAGGGGGGGGAGGAGAGGGGAGGGGCTCCCCCTATTCATCCACCCACCATGCATCCATTAAGGAGTTAGATGAAATGACTGCCCAGGCACCCTTCAAATCCAAAAAATTCTAAGATTCTAAAATCCTGTGAGTCCAATTTTAATAACACCCCATATTTCCACAGAGCTTTGAAATTTAGTAAATTGATTTCCTTTCTACCATTCTGTAAATTAGAGAATCTGGGCATCCCTATCCCCATTGTGCAGATGAATGAGGACATTCAAACTCAGATATGCTAAACAACATGTCCAATTAGTAAGTTCCCAGGCAGAACTGTATCTATTTTTTAGAAAAATTCTAATATTTGATACATCTAAAATTCCATGATTCTAAGAATCCCTAATTCTAAGATTTTATGAGTGGCTGTGGCTACATTATCAAGGTCAGGCTTCAAGAGCCATTACTGTGTCCCCTTAACTTGGGTGGTGAGCCTCTGAGTAAGTTTTAACTAGTCTAACTAGTTACTATTGTAACTTAGTGTGAGTTTATCATGAATGGGCACTGAGGGGATGTGAGCTTTAAGGGAGAAGCTAAAACCTTTACAGCCTGAGTTCCTACCCAAGGAGGGCAAATCCAAGCAGAAAGCTAGGTGGACAACAGCACTTCTTCTAGGAAGCCTTGTCCAATCCCTCCTCATAATCAGTTGATCAACATTTATTTCTCTGATGTCATGGTCCTCTTCGAAAACAAAGGACTAACACAACTATGGGCCAGACACTGTGCTAAGTACCAAGGATACAAAAAGAGACAAAAGGCAGGCCCCTTCCCTCAAGAAGCTTACAATATATCATACACCTCTTTGTTCAGTACCTCCAGAATACACTTTTTTTGCAGTTTTTTCTTTTTTTTCTCTTTTCTTTAGTATTTGATCTTTCCCAGTCACATGCAAAAACAACTTCCAACATTTGTTTTTAAAATCATGAGTTTCAGCTTCTCTCCCTTTCTTCCTTCCCACCCCACCACCCTCCCATTGAGAAGTCAAGCAGTTAGATGTAAGACTATGTATGCATGAATACATTGACTTTTGTTAAGTTTTTGCCTACTCTGGACAACCATCCATAAAAGCCAGCATTCTGCCCACAAAATGTTATCTTTTAATGATCATACATGAAATCATAATGTGCTCCAGTTTATTTTGAAAAGGTGCTTATTAATTTATCAACATTACAAAATCACCACATTTCTTTCTACATTTCCTTCTGAATCAATTTTTCTGGGCATTTTTTCAGATAGTGTCACTTCTTTTTCTTTTACATAATTATGGTCAGTATGTACCATATTCTTTTCTACCATCTTCATTCTGCATTATTTCATGCAACTCTTCCAATTTTTCTTTGTATTTGTCATTCCTTAATACAGAATCATTGATGGAGAACAGGCCCAGGAGCCAGGAAGACTTGGGTTCCAGTACCTCTTCCAACACACAACTGCTCTCAATGCCCCAATATACCACTGAAATCATGTATCCAATTTTTTCAAAATCATGCAGTTGTGGTGCAGTGGATAGAATGCTAGGCCTGAAGTTAGGAAGACCTGAGTTCAAATAAGGTCGCAGACACTGACTAGTTAAATGACCTTGGGCAAGTCACTTAACCCTGTTTGCCTCAGTTTTCTTATCTATAAAATGAGCTGGAGAAAGAAATGACAAACCACTCTAGGATCTTTGCCAAGAAAACCCAAATGGGGTTGCAAAGAATAGGACATGACTGAAAAATGATACTACAACAGAGTGTCCATAAAGTACAATTTATTCAGCCACTGCCCAGTTGTTGGAAAACATATTTTGTTAGTAGCATTTTGTTTTTCACTGTCATTACGTTATGTAACTTATTACCTTCTTTGGTGAATAATGTTGTTCAAATTATCCCCTTTTCTTTTCTGCTAGAAAAAGACCTAGAGACAGCTATTCAAGGTAAGGAATAGATCCCCAGACGTAGGGTCAGGAAGACTTGAGTTCAAATCCAGTCTCAGATTATTTACTAGCTATGTGAACCATGGCAAGTCACTTCACTTCTGTCTGCCTGCATTTCCTCATCTATAAAATGGGTGTAATAATAGCACCTGCCTCTCAGAGTTGTTGTGAAGATAAATTGAGATAATATTTGTGAAAGCATTACATAAGTAAATGCTAGCTATTCTTTTTAATAAGATCGTTGGAATTTGGCCTCAGTAATAAGATTCCTATGTAAAATGGTATGAGCAGCTTTGTAACATTTATTGTATATTGTCATTAGTTTCCAAAAAGGTTACACCATCAATAACCATGTGAGAAAATGCTCCAGAGTTCAAATAGGGAATAATTAGAAAAATTCAAATTAAAACAACTCAAAAGTTCCTTCTCATACCTCTAATTGGCAAAAGTGGCTGAGAGAGAGAGAGGGAGAGAGAGAGAGAGGAAATGACAAGTTGCAGGGGCTGTGGGAAAACAGATGCCCTAACCTTAATAAATTATTAAGTGGAAGTATTAACTGGTCCAGTCATTTTGGAAAACAATTTGGAATTATGCCCCCAAAAGGTATTGACCCAGCAATAGTCACAATAGGTCTGTACCCCAAACAGATCAAAGAAAGAGGTAAAGATTCCATCTGTACAAAACCTGTTTCTAGGAGCTCTTTTCGTGATGGCAAAGAATTGGAAACTGAGGGGATGCCCATCAGTTGGGGAATGACTGAACAAGTTATGATGAAGGAATATGATAGAAAACTGTTATGTTATAAGAAATAATGAAGAAAATGGTTTCAGAAAAACCTGAGAAGACATGAATGAGATGATGCAGAGTGAAATAAGTGGAACGAAGAATACTGTGTACATATTAATAACAACATTGTAGAGATTATCAACTGGGAAAGATGGAGTAACTCTGATCAGCACAATGGCCAACCACAATTTGTGTGGAAACACAAAATCTACCTCCAAAAGAGAACTGACGGTCTCAGAGTATAGACTGAAGCATATTTTCTCTTTCTTGTTTTTCTTTCAGAATATGGCTAATGTGGAAATTTGTTTTTGCAAGACTTCATATTTGTAATGAATTTTGTTTCTTACCTTCTCAATAAGTAAAAGAGGGGTTGGGGGGGCAGGAAAAGAAATCAGAAATGAAAATAAAATATAATTGAATGAAAAGAGTTATATTTGAATGTGATGGAATACTATTGTGCTATAAGAAATGATGAAGAGGGTGGTTTCTGAGATGAATCTGCATTTCACAGAAATCTGGGAAGACTTGTAGGAACTGATACAGAGTAAAGTTGATGACATTAAGGTAAACTCAAACAACTTTAAAAGACCCACACAGTGACCAGTTACAATTCCCGAGCATTGACCATTCCTGACAGAGAAGTGATAGATTCTGAAAGCAGACTGAGACGTATTTTCTTTCTTGGACTCTGCCAATGGAGGAATCTGTTTTGCTCTACCATACGTGTATGTAACAAAGATTTTGTTTTTCTTGCTTTCTCAGTTGGTAGAGGGAAGAGAGGGGAGGGAAAGGGGGAGTCCAAGGAATGGGGATTTGAAAATAAAATAAGATTGATTTTAAAAAGAGACTATATCTGTTTAATTTTCAAAAATTGTACCACCAAATAAATTTTTTCCTTAGTAGCATGTATTGCTGTTATCTTCATAAATATCCCATCCCTCCAGACTGGGAGTTTCATGAGAGTAGGGACAGTGTCTTATCTAAATTCTAAATTTCCCCTAGACAGGAGTTACAGTCCTCTGTACTAAGTTGATCCTTATTATTAAGCTTGTTAGGTTAATGCACTGCCTTTGTGACTCTAAGTCAACGATGTATGGTTTATAGAGAGGCAAATTGGTATGAACCGTGGACTTCTAGTCAGAAAGACCTAGGTGAGAATCTTCCTTCGGTTACCTAGTAGGTGTGGGGCCCTGAGCATTCTACTCTAGGCCTCACTTTCCTCTTTTGCAAAATGAGGAAGTTGGCCTTAAAGATCCCCTCCAGTTCTAAATGTAAGATCTTATGATGAAACCTCCCTGAATCTTTTCTTCTATTGTAAATTGAGAAATATGGGCTAGATCTGGGGTGGGCTGCATTTGAAGACCTAGAGAGGCACATGTGGCCTTGAGGCCATAGGTTCCTAGCCCCTGGGCTAGATCATCTCTAGGGTTTTTTCCAGATTAAACTTCTATAATATTGTACATGTGGTGTTTGTAACAGGAGTTTTGTTTTACTTCCTTTTTCAATTATGGAAAGGAAGGAAGTATGGGAGAGAGAGAAGGTAACTTTTTACTCATTAAAAAAAAAAACTTAATTTTGAAAAATCCTATACTTGTAGACCTATTGGGAGTGAAAGGTGTGGTTACAGGATAGAGGTACAAAGATAATTAGTTCACCAAAGAGAGGAGGGAGACAAATTTTGCCATTGGTTAGGCCTGTGACCCTTTGCTCATACGTAGCAAGCCAGAATGGCTTGGAAATCATATGGCAATCCTACGGGAAGTTAGGCTGTGTGGTGCACTGGATAGAGCACTTCCAAATCTGGCCTCTGACACTAGCTGTGTGACCCTGAGTAAGTCACTTAACCCCCGTTGCCTCAAAAAAAGAAAGAAAGAAAGAAAGAAAATCATATGACAATACTTTGGGGATGAAAAGTAAGAGGGAAAAGGAAAATCAAAACCTATGTAATCCTAATGAATAGAATTGATTTCTTTAACTTGAATTTTAGGCTGGGTTCCCCTCTGAATCCAAAACGTTCCCTATTCCTCCTGCCTGCCATGGTGCTCCATGATAGCTTATTTTGTCAACCTGGTTTTCCATCAGTGGCCTGGGAATCATCTTCCCTCAGAATTGGATAGGCAGAGTCTGAATATATATCGCAAAGGAGTCCTCATCTCATCAGTGGGGCTCCTTCTACCTCATCTTAGAACAGGACGCAGCATCATGGCATTGCGGAAATCAGTCTCTCAGTAAACACTATGAAGTGTCAGGCACTGCTGAAGATACAAAAAAGGCAGAAGAAGTCCCTGTTCTTAAGTTCACGTTCTCACCAAAGGAAAACACACTCATAGAGGGTTTCAGCTGAAAGTCAAACGCAATGGTCCTCAGATTACAGAGATAAATTAGATGGTGATTCCTCTTGCTTGATGTCATTTCCACTGATAAAATCATCTCAGTTTTTGATGTTAAACCATGTGACAGAGCCAAGGATTTTGGTGCCTGGAGTCTCGCTTTCTGAGTTTTTAGTCCATGCGGTTGTAGCGTTGAAAAGGAGCAGTTGCAGAGATGCATCCAGGCTGGGGACCCTGGAGCAAAAAGCCTTCTTTGGTCCTTGGTCTACAAGCTTGTTCTTTTCCATTCTTAGTGAAGGGATTGAAGTCTTCAATCAGGAGAGAGACCTCCTCCTCCTACTTCCCAGCATTGGGTTTTGCAGACAGTTCAGCACTGGTACCTAGGAGAGCAAGGATTGACCTTTGGAATCTAGCCCAGAAGTGCTCAGGGATAATGAATATCGCCATGAACTTGGTGGACCCAATGTTATATGGGAACTGGGCTGGGAGAGTGTTGCTAAGGTGTTGGGGGTAAGGGAAAGGGAAATGTCTGAACATTTGTTTTTGATTCAGCTTCAAAAGAAATGTCCCTTCATAATTGCTAATTCATGTTAAGTGGCTAAACAGAAATGGCTTGTTAGTCACTGCTACCTAACAATGGAGGGAACACAATTGATGGGGGCTCAAACCAACGATAATAGAGATGTCCCCATCCCACAAATGGTACCTTGGGACGCTAGGGGGAAGGCGTGGCCTGCCTGGCTCTGGGGAGAGGCAGCTAGAGATTGTTGACTCCATTTGTGGTGAATCAAGTAAGTAGCTTTAAAATGTGCAAAATGCTCTACATGAATTAGCATCTTATAGTAGATAGAGTACAGAATTGAGTCAGGAGGACCTGGGTTCAAATCCTGCCTCAGTGACCCCCTACAGAGGCGGGGAGTCTGCAGCCTTGAGGAAATATATGGCCTTGAGGCTATATGTGTCTCTCTAGGTCCTCAAGTGAGGCCCATTGTGGCCCATTGTTCTGTGAAGTTTGGATTCTGTCAAAGGGCCACACTTGAGGACCTACAAGGCCCCATGTGGCCTCGAGGTTGCAGGTTCCCCATCCCTGTCCTACTGGTATGACATTGGACAAATGATTTCTTCCAAAGGAAACTTTAGCTTTCTCATCTATTAAATGAGGGTTAGACTAGAAAGGCCCTTCCAGCACTGTGATCCCAGAATCTCCCTTGAGCCTCATACCAAGCCCAGTAATAGTAACAATAATAATAGTACCTCATTTCATGGATGAGGAAACCGAGGCACAGTGTAATACTTGAGCAGTTCATCTGCTCTCCCTTGCTCCCACAACATGATCAGCCCACCTCCTTTTCCTCTCCTTGATGATGCTTTCATGCTCACAGATTGAGAGTGATGAGCTGCAGTACACTTTGCCCACCTCACTGTTGAGGTTTAGGGGTACTTGGGACCCCCAAATACTGATGTGCTGGGTCCTGTCTGAATGAATTCAACTCATGCCTTCTTTCTGCCAAAGAAAAGTAAAATTTATTAAAGATCCACCATATTGGCTAGACTCTTAAGGAATCTGCACACCTTTATGGAAACAAGATGGTTCTTATATACAGAAAGATTGTGGAAGGGATTTAGGGATGTTCTAGTGGTCTGGGAGGAGGGGCCTGAGGAGGATCTTGATGGGACTGGGGTGACTAAAGGTCAGAACCAAGAAAGTGAGATTTTGATGGGATCAAGGCTGAGGGGGAAAGCACCCAGAGGTAACTGGATGTAAAGATACAATCACCGTCTCTCTCCACCTCCCTTTGGGTCACTTACCTCTTTGGTTCTGCACCTATCCAGAAGACTGTGATTGCCATGTACATCTACTCCATCTATTCCTGCTTACATCCACCAAGCAGCTTCTCTGCGTCCAATCAATATGATCTCCTTGATGTGGGGGACTTCCTCAGCCCAAACAGCACCTTTCTATCCTCTACCATTCATTCTTGTTCACGTCCTGTTGCAAATCCCCCATAGAGGACCCCTTGCCCATTGGGTATGAAATCTTTATTGTGCCTTTGAACATTCTAAGGGTCCGGGGAAACTGTACTGAACTGACGCATCCCATGGAAACCAGAAAATAAAATCTAGTAAGCTATTATCCCCCAGGGCTGGCAGATAGGGACATATGCTTCTGGGACTGAAGGAGGAGGAGAAGGAGGTACAAATTAATCACAGATTTGACAAAGAACTGGAAGATTCATCATGAGATGAAAGGGTGAGTCTGACCACATTTCTTTTGCGATCGTGGAGTCTGTGGGATAGATGGACTGAGGAAAATGAGAACCTTTCTTTCCTTGCAGATCACCTTCAGTTTATCCTGTATATGTCTTGTATTTACCTTGTCTTTGCACGTTTGCTCCCCCATTAGAATGGGAGAGCAAAGACCATGTTTGGTCCTTTCTATGTATCCCCAGCACTTTCCACAATGCCTGGCACGTGGTCAGTATTTAATAAAGCTCCTTCACTTGACCACTTCAAGAACAGACCAGGGTTACTATCCTTTGAGGTCACTAGGTTTCAGAGTAGATAAGAGTGCTGGATTTGGAGTCAGGAAGACCTGTTTCTAATCCCACCTTGGGTACTTACTGGCTGTGTGACCCTGGATAAGTCATTTTTCCTCTGCTTGCCTCAGTTTCCTCTTCTGTAAAATGGAGCCTACTTCACAGGAATGTTTTGAGGGTCAAGTGAGAAAATATAAATAAAGTATTTTGCATGCTTTAAAGCACTATAGAAAAATGTGAGCTTTGTCAGCTGATCAGTAGAGCTAATCTGTCTGTTTGTCCTTCATTCTCCAAAAGACCATGACATCAGAGAAATGATGACATGACTTGTATTTGACTTTGTTTTGAGTGAGGGAGGGCTGTGCAAAAACACCAGCCTCACTTTCCCTTCCTAAGTCATTTGGATCCAGTGTCGTCAGGATGACTGGACAAGTCCCAGGATGCAATGGGTGACCTTGGCCTATTCAGGTACTCACTTAGAGTGAGGTAATGGCCATTCAGTGAATAGACCTCTTTAAGAAGTAATCAGGGAATAGCTCCTTTAATGAGAAAAAGAAAAAGACAATGTAAATCAAGCTGGGGGGGAAAGAGCAACGGTTACTATTGATGATCACTCTGAAGCCGGGAGGGTCCCAGGCCTTCAATTGTCTGTTACCTCTAGATCTCTGCCCCACCTAGATCTCACCCAAACTCTGCATTGTCTGATACCTCCCAATTTCTTGCAGCTGTTTCTCACCCTGGATTACATCACTAGTTACTCTAGTCCCATCAAGATCTTCCTTAGACCCTCCTCCCAGACCACTAGACCACCTGTAGATCGCTCTCATGGACTTTTTGTATGTAAGTTCCATCTCACCTCCATGAAAGCACTCAGATTCAGTCCAGTTCAGTCTCCCACTAGCTGAGGTTTTATCTGATCCACTTGTGAATACAAGTGTTACAAATGCTTAACTCCTTAAGAGTCAACCCAGTATGGCAAATCTTTAATAAACTTTGTCTTTCTTTGGCTTTAAGAAGACTTGAATCGAATTCATTTGAGCAGGACCCAGCGTGTCATTATTTTGGGGTCACCAGCACCCCTAAACCTTGACAGAAGGAAGGAGAGCTAATAGAGTGGTTTGCAATGTTGGTATGAGGGGAAATCATTACATCTTATTGCTAATAATAGCTCATATTTCCATAGTCCTTTGAGGTTTTCAAATTTGTGAGGGTTTCATCGTAAAAAGGTGAGGAGTGTAGACATTGTTTTGTACATTTTACAAATGAGGAAACTGAGGCTCAGTGGAGAAGTGGTATGGCCAGAGTCACATAGCTAGCAAGTATCAGAATGGAAGTCAAACCAAGGTGTCCTGAGACTGTGCTAAGCGTTTTTTCCATTGTGCTATGCTGTTGTACAAAACCAAAATAACTTTTAAAAATAAGGAGGAGGAGGAAGAGGAGAGAAAGGAAGGAAAAGGAAACGATGAACTATTAACTTGGGAGGTTTCATTTGAACATTTCAGACAATCAATTCCATGTTCCATCTATATGGAATCAAACAAATGGACAGACTGATTCTTTACACACTCTTTCCTTCCCCAACCAAATTGAAATTTGAGACTATAGATTTAGAGATAACATTCCTCAAAAGATAAGTAGTGAAAGGAAATTGTATTCAAAAGACAAAATGAAAAGGAACAACTAAATGAAAAAAAAAGATATTCCAAAGTATTATTAATAAAAGAAATACACATTAAAACATCTTCAAGGTTTTATTTTATAGACTGTGGGAAAACAAGTACTCTAATACATTGTTGATGAAGTTGCAAGTTAGTCCCATAGTTCTAGAAACTAATTTGGAATTTTGAAAGGAAAATCCTTAAACAGTCCAGGCCCCTGGAATCAGTAGTCTTCACGCAAAACATTTTGTCTCAGCGTTGAAGCAGTTTTCTTGTGGCCAAATCCTTCTCCTCTTCAAAGGTAAACATTTACTAAGCACCTCCTAATAAAGTCCTTATGACTTGATGGTTGGCCAAAATGCTAATTCCCCAGTTCTTTTTTGCTATCCTACTAGAAAGTGGCAAGGTAGATTTGAGGTCAACAAGAGTAGAACACGCCTTTCCAAGGCAAAAAGAACCCCAGAAGGGAAGGGATGGTGGGATGATGCAATCAAACAACAGGAAGGTAATTACAAAACAACATATTAGCAAAAAAAAAACACAAAACCCAGGAAGGCAAGCACAGGATAAAAACAAAATCAGTGGAGAGGGGTGGGGCAGGGGGGTGGAATATCACAATGGGGTGCTTTCTGACTCACAGAATATTTTATGGATGTAGCTAAAACAGGCTGGAATGGAGCAAATTCTCACCTACTCCCCAAGAATTCATTAAATTCATTAGTACTGAAACTGAAACCTTTTCCCCAACATCCCCAATTTGGTTACTATTAGCTTATTATTTTTGCTGCTGTTTTCCAAAGTAACCATTCTCCTTTTGGGTAGCTCTAACCATTAGAATTCTTTTCCTCTTTGATCCAGTCCAAAACTGCTTCCATCCATTGTTCCTAACCCTTCTCTTAGGGATCAAGGGGAATAAATTAGCCGCACTATAGCAACTGTCCAAAGCACCTTCAGGCTCTCTGTTTTAGCTCCCTCCTCTCACCAGCACCCATGCTAGCTGAGAGTTTCCCAGAAGAGAATCTACTATAACTACACCACTAACACTGTTAACACTTGAGCCCCCACTGGTGGGTTTACTATTAACAACACAGCCACCTGACTAGGAACAATCATCTAGCATTCCACCCATAGATCAAGGAAATATTCTCCAATCAAGGCACTCCATATCTATAGGGGGAAAGCCTCATAAATTTAAAGTACTATGCTAATGCTAGGCTAGGGCAACTCACAGCACTGGAACTCTGGGCCTTGATATCCTTTTTCTTTTAAAAGATTTGTTGTATCAAACAAGTAACTCTACTGCTAAGGTTGGCTGCCCAGAAGCTATGGGGACTGCTCCAATATAAGACTGCTGTGTTGTACTCTTCCACTGCCAGGACAGGCCACTCCTAGACTGGTTAATCCTATTGGCTACCATAGTAATTCTGTGCTGTTTCAGGAAAAGTAAAAACCCTTAATTTGGGATTAACAGAAGCTTCTACAATTCTATTTTTTGGCTGGATTCTGAGGGGTGTCTACCTTCTAGGAAGTAGGTAGCAGCATAGATAGTTATAACTTCTCTTTGGCCAACTATCTGTTCCAAGTAACAGTTGGTGACCCAGAGGCATAGCTTCTCTTCCACATAGTTTTTAAGTCTTTTCTTAGACTAATCATATTTGAGAGCTGAGTGATAGACCTCCTTCTACCTTATGGTAAGTAATCAATATCTTACCAAATTTTCATCTCTGTTGGCTAGACCATAACCAGGCAGTGTACATTTGTCTAATAATCACAAAACATTTTGGAGGTTCTAGGTTTCATAGTTATTAATGCTACACTTTTGCTGATTATATGCTATATAATCTGTTGATTATAAAGAACATCTAGAAAACGAGGTAGTCAGGCAGGTTTTGCCCAAACAAGTGCATTTTTTTTCTGTCACGTACTTTCTTAGTGTTTTTCACGTTCAGTTCTCACATTTGTCTTTGTCCCTTTCATTCAGGAAAATTGCCAAATTTTGAAAGGTGATCAACTTTGTACCACCTTGACAGAAATAAATTCCTTTTAAATAATTTGAAATTATTTCCCTTAAATATTTCCCTCTGGTTAAATCTTCTGTCTCTTAAACTTCCCATGCAGCATGACCTCTAGGACTTTTATTATCTTGGTTGCTCAAATCTCAATGCAATTTGGTATCATTGCTAAAGAAGTGTGAAGAAACACAGCATTCCAAATGTGATCTGACTAGAGCACATGAAATTTGGTTGAGATACCTGTGTATTTCAGTCTATTAGGGGAATTGCTCCTTTTCCCTCTGAATTGGGATTTTTTTTTCTTCAAAATTTTATTCTTTTGTAGCACAGACCTAGTCTGATTTTCTCATGTAGAATTTTGGGTGATGGGATTCTAGCTATCTTTTCTCTGAAGCCTTTAAATCTAAACTCCCCTAATCTAAGGTACATGTCAGAATACTTGGTTTTCCTCTCCATTACCAATTTGAAGATGGAATGACTGTCTTTCCCTAAAGCTCCTGTCATGTCTATGTTAGCACCATATTCATTTCAATTCAACAAACATTTTTTAATATCTACTTCCTGAGACTGGGAATACAAGACAAAAATGAAACAGTGCTTGCCATCAAGGAGTTTATATTGTACAAGGGAATGCAACATGTAATAATAACAATAATAGCTAATATTTATACAGTACCTATTATGTGCCAGGCACTGTGCCTTACAAATATTATCTCATTTGATCCTCCCATCAACCCTAGGAGATTCATGGTATTATTATCCCCATTTTATAGATGATGAAACTGAGGCAGACAGTGGTTAAGTGACTTGTCGAGGGTCACATAGCTAGTAAGTGTCTGAGGCCAAATTTGAACTCGGGTCTTCCTGCCTTCAGGATCAGGGTTCTGTGTACTATGGCTCCTCCTAGCAAGGGAGAGAAAAACTGCCAAACTCAAGATAAGCTTTTTGTAGATGATTAGGGATCCTAATGCAGATAGAGTGGGGGAAGAAGGTGATATATTCTAGGAAGGAGAGAGATAGTCTGAGCAAAAGTGCAGAGGCTGGAGGTTCAAGAGACCAAGATAGACCAGTCTGGCTGGACCTTAGTATGTGAAAAAGAAAGTCTGCTAAATAAACTAGGTGGGACCTGGGTTGGGAGAGCTTTAAATGCCAAGCTGAGAAGTCTGACAGAGGCAGTAGGGAGTCACTAAATTTCTTGGGCAGTCAAATGACAAGGACAAGCCAGTGCTCAAAGCCTGAACTAGAAGTGAGTGGAGGTTGTGAGAGATGCGGTGGTTGGACCAATGGCAATTCATAGACGTCTAGATGGTGATAAGAATGGTAACCCTCAACAAAACTGTGAGGTTTGCAAAGGACTGTACATAGGGTGTGTCCTTTGTAGGTGTGGGTTAGAGGAGAAGGAAGAGGCAAGAATGAGGACTGATTTGCAGACCTGGAGGGTTGGGAGGACAGTACTGTTCCCAATAGAAATAGGAAAGTTTGAAGGAGAGACAGGTTCAGGGGAAGAGATTGAGTTCCATTTAAAGGCATGTTGGTTTTGTGGGATATTGAGGAAGGGATGTCCCACAAGATGGTGGAGATGTGGGGCTGGAGCTCCCAGGAGAGAGTAACATTATGTACACAGACTTGTCAGTCCTCTCCCTAGAGGTGAGAATTCTTCCTGTGTGGTAAGAATTGGGACCAGGATTTCAGTGCCACTTACAGGTTTCTCTCTTTTCGTTAAAGGATGAAATGAGTGTTGAGGAAAGCTAAGAAATGACTAGCTGGTCTGCTTCTGGTAAAGGAGGAGTGGGGTGGAGAAAGAGAGATGGTGATAGGAACAGAGTGTGTGTTTGTCCTTCATTGCCAAAGAAGACCATGCCATCAGAGAAATGATGATATGACTTGCACTTGACTTTGTTTTGAGTGAGGGAGGGCTGTGCAGGCCAGAGCCATCTGAATCCAGTGACCAAATAATCATCAGGATGACTAGAGATGACCCAGGATGATGCAGTTGGGGTTAAGTGACTTGCCCAAGGTCACATAGCTAGTGAGTGTCAAGTGTCTGAGGCGAGATTTGAACTCAGGTTCCCCTGACTCCTGCACTGGTGCTCTATCCACTGCACTACCTAGCTGCCCTAGGCACAGAGACAGAGAAAGAGTAAAAACAGAAAGAAGCAAAGAGAATCAAAGTGACAGAGAGAGAGAGAGAAAGAAAGAGAGAGAGAGAGAGAGAGAGAGAGAGAGAAGGAGGGAGAGAGAGAAAGGGAGAAGGACAGAGACAGAGGAGTGAAGACAGAAAAAAGGAAAGAATCAAAGTGACAGAAAGAAGGAGAGAGAGTGCTCCAGTAGTAACTGTAAAAGGATGAATTTAAAGGAGATGTTTTTGTTAACCTGAAAGTTTAGTTAGAAGAGTCAAACAGGCTAAATTCATATTGTTTGCTTCCTTAGAACTAGCAGATACATGATCATGGGGCCAGAAGAAAACCTCTGACTGTCTGATACAAGGATGACCAGGCTTAAATTTATTTTAGGACAATCCAAGAATGTCTGTGTCCCTCAGATTTATGGTCTCTATTGAGTTTAACTATATCATGCGATAGAAATTTTAATTGAATAAGTGGTAAATATAGTAAGAGAGTTGACAAAATTTCAGCTGAAATTATGACCCAGGGTATCTGTGTTTTCTTTACCATTAACTTGCCATAACATGGTATATGCCCACAAAATATCAAGATGTGGAAAACATCTCATTTTTCATGATTCTGTCTTGGGTTAAGGGTCTTATAAAGAATAATGTTAAGTCAGCCCCATCTGGTCTTGTTGACATAGGAAGAGGTATTCTCTGAGTTTACTTCAGAGAACAAAGAGGCTGTTAGGTCCCAGCTCTTCTTCTGATTGATTAATTCAAGCTCTAGCCTTTATTGAAGTCCAAAAATGATATTAAATGGTTATCAGTCTCTAGAGTCTTTTCAGGCTTGGACATTAGATATTTGATCATAACTCTAGCTCTAATATTCTATGCTATGAGGTCTTTTCAGTTCTAATATTCTAGCTTACTTAAACTTCTCCCAGCTCTGACATTATAGGTTCTACGGGCCCTCCCAGCTCTGACATTCCCTGTTCTAAGGGCCCTCCCAGCTCTGACACTATGTTCTAAGGCTCCCTCAGCTCTGACATCCTATGCCATAATTTGCAGCTCCGACTTTCTTTGCTCCATATTGCTGGTCAGCTCTCACATTTCTATGAACCCATGATTTTCATGGATTTATGCTCCTTGTTCTCATAATTTGTTTGTTCCCTAGGTCACAGGGCAAACACAAGTATAAGTTTGTATCCAAACACATCCATTGATTCTAAATGCTATGGAAAGCTGATGAAAAGGGAAAAAGTCAAGTCAGAACAGTCTATTTCCCAAAGCTTTTTGCTATTTCTCTGCAAGGCAAAGGCTATTTTTGCCTTAATTTAAATGCCCCATACTTAGTAATATAATTCCTGCGACATAATGAATGCTTAATAAATGATGATAGTTGATTGATAGTTGCCTTATCTTTTAATAATTGAATTAATGAAAAATGCTCCTAATGAGATTATCTTGGAGAACATTTGAGTTGTCATGATGTGAGTTGGGCTCCATTTGCCCAGAAGAGTTAAAAAAAATAACAGTGAGGAGACAGGTAGTAGCTGGTAAAGCAAGACTATATAAAAGTGTCCAGACAGGCTGTATCATGCCCAGTTTGGCACAAACCCATGGAAATCTTCTGGGCCTTACTTGTAGGACCAGGTGTGCACCCCATCATCAATAGAACCAAGATTATAGGGCTTAAGAAGCAGGATGTTGGCACAAAAGGAGGATTTGGTCTCATAAGTAGGATCCTGATGTTTTATTCATTTTTTTAATTGAGGCAAGGATGTATGATGTCATCAGAAGGAGTAGTCCTTCCCCTAAAGTAGATTGGACTCCTGTGGGCTAAAAGGTGTTGTGTTCCACTCCCACACCACCCCCACCAAAAAAGTAACTAAACTTACATGAGTTATTCATTCATTCAATATTATAAACCACCTACCATAAGTAAATGGCCTTTCTAGGCCAGGAATGGGGAACCTGTTCTAGGCATACAAAGAAAAATATGACCAAGTCCCTGAACTTCTTTCTATTCTACCGAAGGTGTGGAAGTCACAATATAAATCATATTATCAATAACTAATATTTATATAGAGCTTTAAGGTCTACTAAGTTTTGTTGTTCAGCCTTTTCTTTTTTGGTCATGTCTGACTCTCCATGGTCCCATTCGGGGTTTTCTTGGCAAAGATCCTGGAGTAGTTTGCCATTTCCTTCTCCAACTCATTTTACACATGAGGAAACGGAGGCAAACAGAATTAAGTGACTCCACCAAGGTCACACAGCTAGTAAGTATCTGAAGCAAGATTTGAAGTCAGGGAGATGAGTTTTCCTGACCCCTGGTCTAGTGCTCTATTTACCATTTCCTAAGTACTTTATAAATATTATCTCATTGGATCTTTATAACAACCCAGGCAGATAGGTGCCATTATTATCCCCACATCATAGATAGGTAAACTGAGGCAGTCAGTGCCTTGCCCAGAGTCACACAGCTACTAATATCTGAGGTAAGATTTCAACTCAAAGAAAGGAGAGATCAGACAAAGAGCTCTGGAAAAATGTAGAAAGAAGAGAATATTCTTGGTCAATGGAAAGAATGTTGAATCTGCAGTCAGAGGACTTGGGTTGGAATTCTACCTCAGATGTTTACCACCTGTGAGAATTTGGGCAAATCAGTTAGTGAATCTCTTCATGCCTCAGTTTCCCCATCAGTAAAGGGAGGAAGGTTGAATTAAATCAGTAGTGGGGAACCTGCAGCCTCTAGGACCTTCTAGGTTCTTGGGTGCAGCCTTTTGACCTAGTCCAAGTTTGATAGAACAAATCCTTTTCTTTTCTTTTTTTGAGAAAAGCCAGCATAAAGCATTTTATTGCAATAATAAAACTTGAAACTCATATGTGGTGGAGGGAGAGTGGAGGGTGGCAGTTTCTCTTACCAAATCACTACAGAGGACAGCAAAAGGGGAAGTGGGAGTGGGAGAAGGAAGGTGGGGTGAAGGGAGGGGTATCAGCAGTAGGGGAGCAGAGCATCCAAAACAGATGTTGACACTGTGATGACCAGTGTCAGTTTTGTCTTTTTTACAGAGAACACTCAAAAAGAGTTCCTGTGACAATGAAATTTCTACAAAGAGCACCTTCAATTTAACAATCAATTCAAGTTCTTGGAATGTAGGTAGTTGGGGAGCTTTGTTGGCTCCTGGAGATTAAAAAAGTTCTCCAAATCCATTAGAAAACCACAGAATGGAAAAAAAAGTCAGGCATCTACAAAGTAGGTTTATATTGACCCAAGTTGTTCCAAGATAAGACCCCAAGTGGCAGGTCTAATACTGCATTGAAAATACCTGCTTTCAAAAGGCAGAGGTTCAGAGGGTGCGGGGAAGGAGGTTTGGGCGGTTGAAGCAGGTTCTCCTTCCCCACCTTCATTTTGGACAGGGTGACTCATACTCTCCAAGGAAATCCTTCAACTTGGAGAATATGTCAGCCCTCCATAGCTTTACAGAAGCAGCAAAATAAATAAATAAATACATAATAAATTTCATCCAAAAAAGATAAAAAGGACAAAGACTTGCTCTGTCCAAATAATTCCTATTCTAAGGTTAACCCATCTGTGTGCGATTAATGCTTGATCATACACTTAATCTTAAATCTATACCCCAAAAGATTTCAATTTAAATCTAGACCCCAAAAGTGAAGATGAATGACTTGACAAGTTGGGGTTTACAGTGTATAGTTTAGAGACAACGCATGTAGGAGAAAGAAGAGTTGCGAGCAAAGCCAAGTGATAGCACATTCACTCGGGGTGTATGTCTGGTCCATGAATGCAGTGCAATATCAGGGAAAAGTTCCATACACATTCATGCGCATTCTTCTTGAGATCCAAACTCTGAACTCTTCCATGTGCTAATTCAAGAAACAGGGAGCTAGGGGAAGAAACCATTCCTGTCACTCCAATTTTCTAGGTTCCACCTCAAAGACGAGAAGTGCATTTGGTGGAATGGTGTGTGGGGTGACTAGTGGAACCATAAGCATAGTCTTGGAGACATGGTCATTTTGGCGCTCTGACCCACACTCATCTGGGCAACGCTTTTCCAGCCTCCAATCACCTCCTGCTTGCCCATCACAGACTAGAAGGGCTTATTTCTGTCACGGGAGGAATCAAACTATTTTCCATCTTCTAGCATCCCCGTGTAGTGCACACGCGGGTCTGACCGCGCTTGGGGACGATGGTTTGTTTCCACCTGCACTCCCATCCCGGCCGAACTTGAGCAGATCGGGGATCCCTGCTCGGCGGGGCGCCTGCACGAAGCGAGGCGAGGCGAGGAGGGAGCTTGGCGGGCAGAGGGACAGACTGAACATATCCTTTTCTTAAGGGGATTTGTTGTGTGAAGTTTTGATTCAATCGAAGGGCAGCACTTCAGGATCTGGAGGAGCACCTGTGGCCTCGAGGTGCAGGGTCCTCCTCCCCTAGACTCAATGAGATTCCCTTCTGGTTCTAGAGCTCCAAAACGTTCAGCTAGAGTAGTGAGTGGTCCTTACTGAGATAAGGGGCCCTCCCAGAATTAATTCTTCTAGGAGAACTAGGTGAAAGGTGACATCCAGGGAAAAGACTAACGGACTGAATGAATGTGAAAGCATTTAAGTGCTTACCGGGAGTGGAAGTGGTGCTTAACCCAGGAAATAGTGATAACAATAATCGCTAGCATTTATCAAGTATTTTAAGGTTCGTAAAGGTCTTTACATATGTTAGCTAATCAAATTACAATACAAAAACCCCAAAGCCCCAGTACCTGCCCACAAAGAGCTTATATTCTAATTGGGAGCTTAGAGGAAGTTCATTACCAGAGTATCGAAAGGTCTTTACAAATGCACCAAGAGTTCTCCCGTAGTCCTGTGGGGGGTGGGGGAGGGTGGTCGCCTGAAGGGCTCCAAGGAGAGCTAGGGTAAGATAAGGCTTGGTTCTCTCATGACTGGTCTAGGGACCATTCCCTCTTCTTTTCTTGTAGGGCTTCCATGTGGGGATCTGGGGGAAGCTGGGAGGGAAACGACCAGGTCCTGTGCTTTTCAAATATTATCTCCTCTGATAGACTTGATGTTCTCTTGCTGTGGCCCATTTATATCAAGATAAAGTCGGGGAGCAGGCCCAGGGAGTGAAAGACCTTTGGGCAATTTGACTAAAATGTGGTTTTGTTGATTTACAGTTTAAATCGACCAAAAGGCAAGGGAAACAGCGTAGTGGACATAAATATTTGCCAACTGGAAATCTTGCTTATGGATCGGTGTAAAAGATACTAACAAGTTACTTCAAGAAACATTTATTAAGCACCTACCATTGCCAGGTGCTGACGGCTGGGGATACAAAGAAAGACAAAGCACAGCCCCTGATCTTGGGAAATTCAGGGCCTAATTGGGGAGACAACAGACAAACAACTCTGCACAAACAAGAGATAGATATAGATTATTGATAAAAATAGAGGTAAATATAGAGGGCTGATAGGCAGCACCATAGTGCATAGAGTGCAGGGTCTGGAGTCAGGAAGACCTCAGTTCAAGTCTACCCTTAGACACTTCCCAGCTGTGTGACTCTTGGCAAGTCACTTCACTCTGCCTCAATTTCCTCATCTGTAAAGTGAACTGGAAGAGGAAATGGCAAACTACTGTCTTTGCCAAAGAAACCTCAGATGGGGTCATGGAGAGGTAGACATGACTGAAAACAACTCAACAGCAGCAAATACACACACTAAATATATAAGGATATATATACACATATATGCATAATACATTTATTACAAGCAACACATAGTACAAACAAGTTTATATGTGTATATATAAACACATTACAAACAAGCTCTATATCTGTAACTTATTTATACAGAGTTATTTACATGTTGTTTTCCCCATGAATTGTGAGCTTCTTGAGAGCAGAGATATGTATGTGTGTGAGTATATATGTATATATTATATATGTATGTGAATATATGTGTATATATACATGTGTATATTATATGTACATATGTATGTATATATTGTTTATGTAGGTGTATATATGTATATGCACGTGCGTTTATTATATGTATGTGTATATGTCTATACATATTATATATGTGTGTATATGTATAATATATGTGTGTACATGTGTATATATTGTATATGCATGTGCATATATGTGTATGTGTGTATATATATATATATTATATGTATATATACTCACACATATTTTATACACCTTGAAGTCAAGAGGCAAGGGGGAAGTAGGAGAGAGTTCCAGACGCAGGCAATAGTCAGTGAAGATGTATAACCAGAAAGAGAGGTAGGCTGGTGATGTATCAACAGAAGGAGATAATACTGGGACAGTTCAGGTGCTCCAATGCTACCATATAATGTCAAGACAGCTAAAGGAAGGTCCCAAGCACACTGGGTTTATTTCTTGTGGAATATTTTTGACAGTGCATGGCAAGGGTAATACATGATGAGAAGACACAGATGGCTTGTGATTTCTATAAAATAGCAATGAAATAATGTATGTTCACAAATCCATTGTATGACTTTTTAAGCTAAGTGTTATATATATAAAATATATTATATACATATGTAAGATAAGTATTATAATTCATTGAGTGATGAAGTTGGAGAGAGGAAGACCTGAGTTTGAATCCTACCTCAGACACTAGCTATTAGCCTCTTCACAAGTCATATAAATTCTCTCAGCCTCAGTTTCCTCACCTGTAAAATAGGTATAATAGTAGTATCTACCTCCCATAGTATCATATATGTAAGTACTTTATAAATCTTAAAGCATGATGTAATTGTTAGCTATTGTTATTAGTATTAAAATAATTATCTCTTCGAATGTTAGAGGTAGAAGGACCTGAGAACTCACTTAGTCCAACCCCCCTCTCATATTTTAGCTGAGGAAATTGAGTGATTTGCCAAAGACCTAAATATAATGTCATGAAAAAATATTTATTATTGATATGGTGCAAGTCAGTCTTTGGCAATTGTCAGAGAAAAAGGAAAACTCAACCGACAGTGACAACTGAAGCATTAATTATCTTTTTGCTTTATGATTAGTTTAGATAACGATGATTATCCGTTGGGGGGAAGGGGGAATGAGTATATTACCAAACCTCATTAAACTATTATGAGTTGGTTGGTTTTTTTTCCCTTTCATTGAAGTGATTGAGTAATGTGGGTGTACATAGAATCACGTAATACTAAAATGTTCACAATGGCAGGAAACTGAAGAGCATAGAATGTAAGAACTATAAGGAACTTTAGCCCTTAGAATGTTAGAATGTAGAATAATGTAGAATGTAGAAGGGACCTTAGAACACACCATTTTTGTACTGGAAGAGAATAGACCTTCAAACGTGGAATGTTGTACATCCTTTCTGAAGGCAGCCAATGACGCTGGGGTGAAGTTTTGATTTCCTGCAGGAATTGGGTTTAAGTAAGGCAGAGGTGCACAAAGCTGTCAACCTCACTCTCTCCTCTAGAGTCATAGAACTCCAGTGGTTGACAATGACCTGGGATCTAGTGGATGACCTTGGTGTCTTTGATGTCTAACAGAGCTCTGAGTGCCTCACAGAGCCTATTTCAGGTGGCCCCTGGGACAAATTGTTCTCATTTGCCCATTCCACTTGGGAAGTCTTCATATGCTTGGGGAAGACATGCCCCTAACTCACCAATGGGTTTTAGACCTTTTGGTTACTCTCAGTACTCAGTTACTGTCCTTTTGCTAAAATGGTTTTACCTGGGTGTGGCCATTGGGAGTACTTATTGTTGGGACTGGTGTTTGTCTTTCGATCTGGAAGAGGATCATGACTTTGAGAAGGTAAATCATGACTTGCAAGAGAATTGGATTCAAGTGAGGGAGGGCTGTGCAAAGTCACTAGCCTTACTCTTTCCTCCAGAGCCATCTGGATCCAGTGGTAAGATGTAGATCAGGATGACCAGAGATGGCCCTGTGTGAGTACTACAGATTTTTGGAGCCTTACGTGAAAATTGAATGAATCAACTGGATACCAAAGGTGGGTGAGCAGCCCTGATAAGGACTTTAGCAAGCCCTTATGCCAGAAGTGCTAGTCCTCCTGAACACCCCACATGGAATGTAGGATTCTAAGGAGGAGACCTTAGAATATGGAATGTAGATGTTTAAGCTGCAGATCTTAGAATATAACACAAGATGAGAAGCTACAGATGGATTAGGATGCTCGATAAAGGTAGATACAGGAACTGAATTTGTGACTTCATTGGTAGAGGGAATTCCCAGGTGAGGAAACTCCCTTTACCAATCTGGGTCAGCATCTTCTCTGTAATTTATAGTTTTAGTTGCACTAAGTACATAAGTGACTTGTCCAGGGTCACACATTCGGTATGTGTCAAAGGCAGGACATGAATCCAGTTTTTCCTGACTTCAAGGCCAACTATCCTTACAGGACTGTAGTTACCTCTGATCTTCACTAAATTATATAGGAAATAGACATATTCCCAAAGCGATCATGTGGATTTTCAAGCTATAATCCAATAGAAGTCAGAGCTAGGAGGGATCACAGAATGTCCAAAGCAAGAAAGAATCTTAAAAGAAACTTAAAAGCATGGAATATTAGAACTATAAGGTACCTTGTGGGGCAGCTAGGTAGATAGAAAACTGGTCTTGGAATTAGGAAGACTCATCTTCATGAGTTCAAATCCAGCTTCAGATACTTCCTAGCTGTGTGACCCTGGGCAAGTCACTTCACCTTGTTTGCCTCAGTTTCCTCATCTATAAAATGAACTACAGAAAGAAATGACAAACCACTCCAGCATCTCTGCCAAGAAAGGTCATGGAGAGTCAGACTTGACTGAAAAACAATAAGAAGGAACCTAGCCCATACAATGTTAGAACGCAGAATGCTAGCATTAAAAGGGACTTTAGAATATACAACTCCCACTTCATCCACATGAAGGAATTGAAGACCAGAGAAACTTTTCAGGAAGTCTCAACTCAAGTCTCACTTTCTGTTAGAATCTTTAATCTTATGCCTTTCCTATGTTATTTGTAATTTATCCTGTCTATCTTATTTTTTAAAAAATTCTTTTATTTTTTTCCAATTACATATAAAACATTTTTTTACCATTTGTTTTTTTTTGTAATTTGGACTTCTAAATTCTTTCCCACCCTTCCTCCTCTCTTCCCTCATTAAGAAGCAAGCAATTTGATATAGGTTATACATGTGCAGCCATGAAAAACATATTTCCATATTAGTCATGTTATGAAAGAAAACACAGACATCCTCCATCCCCCCAAAAAAAACCCCACCAAGAAAAATAAAGTTTAAGAAGTACGCTTTGATCTGTTTTCAGACTCCGTTCTTTCTCTGAAGGTGGATAGCATTTTTCATCTTGAATCTTTCAGAAATGTGTTGGATCATTGAATTTCTGAGAATAGCTAAGTCATTTACAAAATTGATCATTGTACAATATTGCTATTATTGGTTCTACTCAGTTTACTTTGCATCAGTTGATGTAAATCTTTCCAGATTTTTCTGAAATCATCCTGTTCATCATTTCTTATACCACAACAGTATTCCATTACAATCATGTACCACAATTTGTTCAGCCATTCCCCAATTGATGGGCATTCCCCTAATGTCCAATTCTTTGCCACCACAAAAACAGCTGCATCAATAGTTTTGTACATATAATTTCTTTTTCTTTTTTATCCTCTTTGGAATACAAATCTAGTAGTGGTATTGCTGGATGAAAGGGTATGTACAATTTTATAGTTCTTAGGGCATAGTTCCAAATTGCTCTCCAGAATGGTTGGATCAGGTCAATACTCCACCAACAATGTTTAATGTCCCATTTCTCCAATATCCCCTCCAACATTTGTCATGTTCCTTCCCCGTCATATTAGCCAATCTGATAGGTATGAGGTGGTACCTCAGAGTTGCTTTAATTTGTCTTTCTCTAAATCAATAGTGATTCAGAGAATGTTTTCATATGACCATAGATAGCTTTGATTTCTTCATCAGAAAACTGCCTATTCATACCTTTTGACCATTTATTAATTGGGGAATGACTTGCATTCTTATAAATTTGATTCATTTCTCTGTATATTTGAGAAATTAGTCTTTTATCAGAAAATCTTACCGTCAAATTTTCTCCCCTCCCATTCAGTTTTCTGCTTTCCTTCTAATTTTGGTTGCATTTGTTTTATTTGTGTAGACCCTTTTTAATTTAATGTAATCAAAATGATCCATTTTATATCCAGTAATGTCCTCTGTTTCTTGTTTGATCATAAATTCTTCCCTTATCTATAGATCTGACAGGTAAACTATTCCAAGCTCCCCTAATCTGCTTATATTATCACCCCTTATGTCTAAATCATGTTTCCATTTTGACCTTATCTTGGTATGCAGTGTGAGATACTGCTCTATACCTAGTTTCTGATAAGCTGCTTTCTAGTTTTCCCAGCAGTTTTTGTTAAATAGTGAATTTTTGTTCTCAAAGCTTAGATCTGTGGGTTTATGAAACACTAGATTATTATGGTCATTTGCTACTTTGTCTTGTATACCTAATCTATTCTACTAACCTACCACTCTATTTCTTAGCCAGTAACAGACAGTTTTAATGATCAGATCTGGTACAGCGAGACCACCTTCCTTCACATTTTTTTTCATCAATTCTCCTTATATTCTTGACCTTTTATTCTTCCAGATGAATTTTGGTTTTTTTTTCCTAGCTCTATAAAATAATTTTTTGGTACTTTGATTGGTATGGCACTGAATAAATAAATTAAATTAAGTAGACTTATCATTTCTATCATATAAGGTGGTGCAGTGGATAGAGCACCAGTGCAGGAGTCAAGAGGACCTGAGTTCAAATCTCACCTCAGACACTTGACACTCACTAGCTGTGTGACCTTGGGCAAGTCATTTAACCCCAATTGCCTCATCCTGGGTCATCTCCAGTCATCCTGATGAGTCTCTGGTCACTGAATTCAGATGGCTCTGGAAGAGAATTGAGACTGGTGACCTGCACAGCCCTCCCTTACTCAAAGCAAAGTCAAGTGCAAGTCATGTCATCATTTTTCTGATGGCATGGTCTTCTTTGGCAATGAAGGACAAACACGCTTACTTGGCCTACCCATGAGCAATGAATATTTCTTTTTTTTTTTTAATTATTTTATTTGTTTTCAGTGTTCTCCAATCACTTCCATATAACTTAGATTTTTTCCCCCTCCCTCTCCTTTTACCCCCCTCCCTACCCCCTCTCTCCCTGAGAAGGCATACAATCTCATATAGGTTCTACACATATATTCCTATTAAATACATTTTCACCTTAGTCATGTTGCATAGAAGAATTAAAATGAATGAGGGAAATCATAAAACAAACCAAAACATAATACAAAAGAAAATGAACTGCTACATTCAGCAATTGAATTCCATAGTTCTTTCTCTGGATGTGGAAGGCATTTTGCCTTAAGAGACCACTGGAAATTTTTTAAGTCCTTGTAAGCAATGAATATTTCTCCAGTTGTTTAGATCTGACTTTATGTGAAAAGTGTTTTGTAATTGTGTTCACAAAGTTCCTGGGTTTGTCTTGGCAGGTAGACTCCCAAGTAGTTTGTATTGTCTACAGTTACTTTCAATGGAATTTCTCTTTCTATCTCTTACTGCTGGACTTTGTTGGTAACATATAGAGATGCTGATCATTTATGTGGTTTTATTTAGAAACTTTGCTAAAGTTGCTTTTTAGTTGCTTTTCTAAGATTCTCTCAGTTAACTATCATATCGATAAAGAGTGATAGTTTTGAGGTTTTGTTACCTATTGTAATTCCTTCAATTTCTTTTTCTTCTCTTATTGCTGTAGCTAGAATTTCTAGTATAATACTGAATAAATAGTGGTGATAATTTTTAATATTGATATATTGATAATATTGATAATTTTTAAATGGCTGGACTTGGAGCCAGAGAGATCTGAATTCAAATTTGTCATCAGATACTTATAAGCTGTGTGCTCCTAGATCAGTTACTTAAACTTCTATCTGCCTTAGTTTCCCCAACTATAAAATGGGTATAATAATAACCACCCAAGTTGCAGGATTGTTGTGAAGATAATATTGGTAAAGTGCTTAGCACTGTGGCTGGTGCATAGTAGGTATACCCCCTTATTGCCTTTCTTTCTTCCTCCATCAAGGAGAGGGGCAATATGATTAAATCTATATTATTATGACTACTGTTAGTAATTTCCAAGGATGGCCCTTGTGGCTGTCCTGTGTTCCATTCTCTCCATTTTTTTTGGATAAGGATTTTTTTTAATAGCACAAGCAGGACCAGGGAGCTCCAAATAGCTGATAAATAAATACCTGTTGACAGACTGCATTCTGCTGGTGGTTGGATTAGTTAGTCATTTAGTTTATTACAAATTATTCTTTCTGTTTTTTGTTTGTTTTATCTTCCCACATCAGTCAGAAAGAAAGTATAGATAATATGTTACCTTTTTCTATTACCCCATGACATAGGCCTTTATAATAAGATTCCCCTAAATTTTTGTAGACTATTGGATTTAACTTGGATCTGATCTGCTTACATTGGATGTCATTAGTATGGAAATATGTAAATGAAGATTTCTTTTATTTTTCCTCCTCTCAGTTTTCTTTGCATGGTATGATTTAATCAGCTTGGGGAATTCCAGATGTGGAAATTTCCCTTCCTCATATAGATTAGTAATGAATTCCCTGGGAACATTGAGAAGGTCCGTAACTTGCCCAGGGTCATATAGCCAGTCCAAAGCAGAACTGGAACCCAAGTTTTATTGGCTCCAAGATCAACTCCTGATCCTCCTCCTCTCTTAAATGATGATGCTAATAAAGTGATATCATGTCCAGGGTGATGAAGATGAACTTGCAACAGGGAAAAACAATTGGACAGGCCATAGGACCACCTACAACGTGTGTGTGTTCATCCTTTGTTGCTGAAGACCATGCCGTCAGAGAAATGATGACATGACTTGTATTTGACTTTGTTTTGAGTGAAGGAGGGCTATGCAGATCACCAGCCTCACTTCTCCTCCAGAGCCATCTGAATCCAGTGACCAGATATTCATCAGGATGACTGGAGATGACCCAGGATGAGGCAATTGGGGTTAAGTGACTTGCCCAAAGTCACACAGCTAGTGAGCCTCAAGTATCTGAGGTGAGATTTGAACTCAGGTCCTCCTGACTCCTGCACTGGTGCTCTATCCACTGTACTACCTAGCTGCCCCCACAACATGTGTAGGACAGGGACAAGAGCTAGGCTTATGATTTCATTAACAAAGGGAATCCACAAGTGAAGAAACTCCCTTTACCAATGCAGGTAAACAACTTTTTTTTTTTTAGGTTATACAGGTGTAGTCATGCAAAACATTTCCATATTTGTCATTTTGTGAAAGAAAACATAGACCAAAAAATAAAACCCCATCAGGAAAAATAAAGCAAGTTAAAAAAAGGTATGCTTCAATCTATATTCAGACACTATCAGTTCTTTGTGTGGGGATGGATAGCAGTTTTCATCCTAAGTCCTTCAGAATTGTCTTGGATCATTACATTCTTGAGAATAGCTAAGTCATCCACAAATGATCATCTTACAATATTACTGTTACTGTGTACACCCTACATTTCACTTTGTATCAACTCATGCAAGTCTTTCCAGGTATTTCTGAGAGCATCCTGCTCATCATTTTTTATAGTACAATAGTATTCCATCACAATCACATACCACAACTTGTTTAGCCATTCCCCTATTGATGGGCATCCCCTCAGTTTCTAATTCTTTGCCCCCAGAAATGAGCTGCTATAGATATTTTTGTAAATATAAATCCCTTTCCTTTCCTTTTTTAAAAATCTCTTTTGGGATACAGACCTAATAGGGTATACATGGTTTTGTAGCCCTTTGGGCATAGTTCCAAATTGCTCTACAGAATGGTTGAATCAATTCACAACTCCACCAACAATGCATTAATATCTCATTTTTCCCACATTCCCTCCAACGTTTTTCATTTTCCTTTTCTGTCCTATTAGTCAATCTAATAGCTATGAGGCAGTACTTCAGAATTGTTTTAATTTGCATTTCTCCAATCAATGGTGAGTTAAAGCATTTTTCCACATGGTATCGATAGCTCTGATTATTTCATCTGAAAACTGTTCATATCTTTTGATCATTTATTAATTGAGAAATGGCTCTTATTTTTATACATTTGACTCAGTTCTCTATATGTTTGAGAAATGAGGCCTTTATCAGAGAAACTTGTCAGTACCTTTTCAGTACCTGAGAAGCTAAGTGATTTGCTAAGGGTCCCTTGGTCAGGAAGTGTCAGAAACTGGCCTTGAACCCACGTCTGCCTGATTCTGAGGTCAGCTGTCTGTTCATTGTACATTGGAGACTCTTTGCTAATTATAGAGCCTTGAGAAGAGTCATTTCTTCTCTCTGGCATCAGTTTCATCATTTGTAAAGTGAGCTGGTTGGAACATATGATCTCTAAGATTTCTTCAAGTTCTGAATTCTGTGCTCTAAGGGCCTTCCCAGCTCTGACATTCTGTGTTCTAAGATCCCTCCCAGCTCTGACATTCTGTGTTCTAAGGGCCCTTCCAGCTCTGACATTTTCTGTCCTAAGACCCCTCCTGGCTCTGATACTCTCTATTCTAAGGGCCCTCCCAGCTCTGACATTCTGTGTTCTAAGATTCCTCCCAACTCTGACATTCTGTGTTCTAAGGGCCCTCCTAGCTCTGGCATTCTGTGTTCTAAGGGCCCTCCCAGCTCTGACATTTTCTGTCCTAAGATCCCTCCTGACTCTGATACTGTCTATTCTAAGGCCCCTTTCAGTTCTGACATTCTGTGTTTTAAGCTCTCTTCCTGCTCAGATATTCTCTATGTTCTCCACCTTCTGGAAATTCTAGAAAATTATCAGTTAACATCTTTCCTTCCTGAGTCAGCTTGGTTGAAGGCACAAAAGTGATAAAAGGAACACCTGCTATTATAGTAAAGGAGAGATAAACACAGCACAAGTGTACCCTCGCTAGGGCTCATTGGTCAGGAACATTGGCCACAGATATGATTTCCTCCCCAGGTCCCTTCTTCTTGCCCACTTGTAGCAGCAACTTACTCACCAAGTTGGATATGGTGATGTAGAGAAAAACCCAGCTTTAAACACCTATACCTTTAATCCGCAGGACAGATAGTTTGCCAAGGAACCAGTGGCTCTTCATCTTACAGGAAGCTTTGAAAGAACTTATGAGAAGAGCTTTAAAAAGGATAGTTCACATTTCTAAATTTCTACTTATAGCATACAAGGTGCTTTCCTCACAATAACCTTGTGATGTTCCCATTTCACAGATAAGTCAACTGAAGGTCAGACAGAAGAAATGACTTGCCAATTGTTTTCATGTAGAGGTAAAATTTGAACACAAGGTCTTCTGACTCCAGCCACTGCAAGTTCAACATTCCTCCTACCAGCCTGCCTTCTATTATGGATGAATACTCAGAAACGCAAAGATGAGAAGAGAAATAAAACATTGTCCAGTGAAACAATTGAGATGGGTGAGGAAGAAATGGTGGCAAGATCAGGAGGACCAGGAGAAAGAGGAAATGAGAATTTAAAAATGGGAATTTAAATACTGACCCATCTCCCTGGGCTGGCTTGTTCCTGGCTGTTATAATAGATTTTCTTGCAGCACCAGAACTGAGTTAACAAGGCAGAAGTCGGGAAAAAAAGAAAGAACAAACATTTTTTCCTTTAAAAAACATAGTTGTAGAATGTCCTTGATTAATCGCACATAAGAAATTATTTAAGGCTCTTTCATTAACTGATTCCTCCCCAAACACTCTCCCCACCCCTTTCCCAATGGTAACCAGCTCCAAAAGCTGTTAGATTGAAACAGAAAACATTCCTGGCTTCAGATGAGAAAAACCAGCAAATATGAGGAGTTGAATGTGCCTCCCTTTTTTGTTTCCTTGCAGATTCCAAGACTGGATCATGGGGGATCAGAGGATGGAACTGGGAGTTTCCCCATATCTCTGGAATGTGCTGTCTCCTCACCTATACTCAGTCCCTGTTTTTTTTCAACTCTCAGCTCAAGTGGCCTTCTGCTGGTTTTCCTCCTACTTATGGGACCACTTGGTCTCCTTTGCCAGCAAGCCCACTCATTGAACTGTCCCCCCAAGACTTGGTCCTAGGCTGTGTTTTGAGGACCCTCAGATATCCTGCTCACTTTACTTTCAGCTCACTCTTCTAGCTTTCTGCATCTCCCCACCAGCTGTCTTGGCTACCAAAGGATGACTCAACCAAAGGCTGTGTCCTGTATTCTAGCACCCCTTATGTTTTGCCTCTCCCTAACGGAATGTAAGCATCTTGAGAATAAGGGCTGTGTTGTTTTTGTATCCCAGGGCTTAACACGATGCCTGGAAATTAGTGAATGCTTCATAAATTCTCATTCTTTCTGTCTCTTTCTCTCTCTGTCTTTCTGTCTCTCCTTTCTGTTTTCCTATCTCTCTGTCTCTTTCTCTGTCTTTTTTTCTCTCTCCTCTCTCTGTCTTTCTATCTCCTTCTTTTTGTCTCTGTATGTCTTTCTCTGTCTTTTTATCTCTCTCTGTCCTCTTTCTCTTTCCTTCTTTCTTGCTGTCTCTTTCCTTCTCTTTCTGTCCTTCCTTCTCTCTCTCTCATTTCTCATTCTATGCTATGGTACTTGGTGATCTTATCAGTTCCCATGTATTCAATTATTATCTCCATGCTCATAACTCCTAGATTTATATATCCAGCCATAACTTTTCTCCTGATTTACAATCTTGCATCACCAATCACCTCTTCGATTTCTTGAATGGGTTGTCCCATACACATCTCATATTCACGTCCAAAACAGAATTTGTTATCTTTTCTCCCAAATTCTCTCCTCTTCCAAACTTTACTGTTACTATTGAGGGCATTACCATTCTCCCAAGTCAGCTAGGTGGTGCAAGGGATAGAGTTCTGGATTTGGAGTCAGGAAGACCTGAGTTCAAATCCAGCTCAGACACTTACTAGCTGTGTGACCCTGGGCAAGTCAGTTTCCACAACTGTAAAATGGGAATGATAATATTGACATGGTTTAGGGTTGCTCATATAGTTATGGATGCTGGAATCCCCAAAATGTCAGGGTACAGGGTTACCTGGAATGAATTCATGCATTCAAATCTTTTAGTCAAGTGGCAAAGTTTATTGTGAAGCTTGTAGAAGCAGGCAAAGTTCCTTAGGGAATTTGAAACTTAATGGGGGATATCAAAACTTATGTGGAAAAGAGACTAGGAAAGAATGCCAAGTATGCTAATTAGGTGAGGCAGGGGTGGAATTAGGGAGTGGTCAGTATAAACAAATAGTAGGGGTTCTGGGCTACTGGAATGTATGGAAAATTCAGAGACTCAACGGAGATAACTTTATTGAGGGGACAAGACAGAAGGCTTGCTTGGTCCTTGGGCCAGCTCCTCAGTGTTTGCACTGATATCAAAGGAATTACAGGGTCAGATCTGTGTGTATGTATCTGCAACAGGGAGAGATTTTCCACAAGGGTGGTTGGGTTACTTCCAGAGACTTGGGGCCCAAGCACAAGCACTCCATCAATACCACCTACCTTGAAGGCTTCTTGGGAGGAGTAAAGCACTTAGTACAGTGCCTGGCATTTAGTGGACTTTCTATAAATAGGTCCCCCAATTACCCAGGTTTTTAAAGGTATCATCTTTGATTCCTCACTCACTCAACATATCTCATTTGTTACTAAATCTTGTCATTTCTACCTTTACAACATCCACCGCATATGTCCTCTACTCATAACAGCGCCACTACTGTATTTCACTGCATAATCATTGCAGATTTTACACCAAATGTTCGCATGAAAAAAAAGGGGGGTGGGGGTACAATCCTTATGTGAAGCTTTTTTAAAAAAATTGTGCCGGTATTGCTTAAAAATCATTTATTACTAAACTGTCTTGGGTGCAAGATTAGGATGCGTATAATATTGGTGAATATGTGTGAGCATTGAGAATTCTAGGCTCCAGGGCTCACAACAGCATATCCATATGCCACTGATGAATCCATTGCGGCTTTGTTTCCCTTTTAAGAAGAGTGAAGAACATTATTATACCATGTGATTAAAGGTTATAAACCAATTTTTGGGCAAAAAAACCCCAAACAAACCAGGGAGCTGTGTTTTGCGATGGTAATAATTATGTGATAAAACATGATACTTTAGTTCAGTCCTCCATCACCTTTCACTCGGACTATTGTAAGACCCTTCTAGTTGGATTCCTTACCTCAATCTATTCCTGCTCCCATCCATCTACCTCTCAGCTACCAACCTGATTTTTCTTAAGAACAGTTCTAAAAAAAAAAAGTTCTGATCACTTCACATCCTACCCCCCTCAATAAATGTCTGTGATTCCCTATTACCTCTAGGATCAAATATAACTTTCCTCTGTTTGACATTTGCAACCTGGATCCTTCCTACTTTTCCAATTTTCTTCAGCTCCATTTTCCTCCATGTGCTATGGTCCAGCCAGCCTACCCTACTTGTTTGTCAACGACAATGCCTCTACAGCTTGTTCCTCTAAGCTGGCTGGATCCCTCCCTGGACTTCACCCTTTCACCTCCACCTCTCAGTTTTCCTGGCTTCCTTCCCAGATCTTTCCCCTCTCAAAACATCTTAATCTTCTCTGTAAATATCTCACAAATATGAATTATTTTAGAACATGAGCTCCTTGTGGGCAGGGGCTATGGTTTTGCCTTTTTTGGTATCTTCGGTGTTTAGTACTGTGCCTGAAACATTGTCAGTGCTTGTTAACTGATTAACCTTCTAAAGGAAATGTACCCATCCTCTCACTTGCTAGTGTCTTCTTCCTCCTGAAAATGACTTTGTATATATTCTCTGTTTAATTTCGTTGTACTTCCCTTTCTCCTAAATAGAATATAAGCTTCTGAGAGTGTCCAATGCATGCCATTTATTTTATACATGGGTAAACTGAGACCCAGAGCCATGCTATGGGCCATCCTGTGGAACATAAACTCCTTGAGGGAAGAGTTTGGGCTCTAGAATCAGAGGAACTGGGTTCACATCCCACCTCTGATTCTTACCTGTGTGACTTTGGGAAGTCATTTATTCTGCTTTAGCCTTAATTTCATCATCTGTAAAGTGAGTGGGTTGGAAGTGATGACCTTTGACGGGGTTTCTGGTTCTTGATCTGTGATCAGATACTTTTTGTGCCTTGAACACAGTTCAACAAATCTTTGTTGAATTGAATTGAAGTGACTTGATCCTTGTTGAGTTGAAATGTCTTTGCCTAAGTTCACACAGCTTGAATAGGTCAGAGCAGGGACATCAAGACTGATTTTTCGCTTTCTCTGTAGACAATGGGGTTAAGTGACTTAACCAGGGTCACACAGCTAGTAAGTGTCTGAGGCTGAATTTGAACTCAGGTCCTCCTGACTCCAGGGTCAGCACTTTATCCACTGTGTCACCTAGCTGCCCCCTTATTCTCTTTTCACTGAGCAACGCAGCCCACCGATGGTTATAGTCTTGGCAGTGAGAGAAGCAGGCCTGAAATGAGACCCCCAGGCCCTGGATTTTCTATCTGGTAGCAGCTCCGACTGTGGGGGGATTGCCCACACTTGATTCTGGCTTTTCATTTTCAGTGACCAGCTCGAGGCCTGTTTCTAGAACTAACAGGATTTTGAAGAAAGATGAGCCATTCAGCGGTAGAAGTAAAGGGCTTTTTTATTTGGAACCTTTAAGGCTGAGGGTCTTAACCTGTTTTGTGTTCGCCAGCTCCTTCAGCAGATTGGTGTAACTACTCATAGTGATAATTTTGCAATCAACTCTCTCTCACTTGGAGCTGTCTCCATCACAGGTTTCCTAAAGCAGCTTTTCATGTGAGGATTCCCTGGTAGGCCAGGGAAAAGTCTCTTGCAAATTACAAAGCCTTTCTGTAGATGCTGAGTCCCCCAAAGAAAGGCCTGATTCCTTGGGCAACGTTCGAACCCAAGTCTTCCTGCCTCCTGGTCCAGGACTCTAGCACCTGGCACATAGTAGGTGTTTAATGCTTATTAGTTAATAATAATTTATTGTTATTGATTGACTCTACCTGCTCTACCTTGTAGGCTTTGAAGGACAGCAAGGATTCAGATAATTGCTAGGTAAGAAAAGGGAAATTCAGATATGAGAAACTGATTTTTTTTTTTGTGAACTATGAGGATATTCTTTAGTTGTTTGCCTTTGAGAAGCAAGGTGCTGTGGTGCATAAGGAGGCTGACTTTGGAGTCAGGGAGATGGTTCAAATTCTTCCCATGATGCTTATCATCAGTGTGACCAAGGGCAAATAAATCGCCTAACCCTTCTGAGCTTTCCTTTTCCTCATCTGTAGCATGGGGATGATAATTGTACCTATAGTACTGGCTTCCTAGGGGTGCCGTGGTAACTCACTGTATAAACTTTAAAACACTGAACAAATGTTAGCTGTAGTTGTATGTGGGGAGGAGAGCGGGGTATGATGTAGATATGAAAATCAAGGTTGACTATACAAGTTGCTACACTCCCTAAGGAACAGGGCCTTCCTTCTGGGAAACTTCAATCCCAAGAAGACTTCCTTCAAGGTAGCTTTGGAGCATTTACGGATATACTACAGATATATACTACCTTCTAATCTTCAGGGTACTTTTTGTGAGTCTAGTAGAATGATATACAGAAAGATCGATCAGGAAACCCTTAGATGATTAAGCCCAGAATTCACCTTGGGGATTATCTCTCTCAAGCTCCCCATTCTCCAGAGGGGTCACTGAATAGGACATATGACCCATAGCCAGGAAGGTGGGTCTTTTTCAGAAAAAAGAAAGCTTTCTGGATTTAACCACAATTCAGTACATAATGAGGGCTTTCAAGTTGGGTAACCGCTGTTCCCACCCTCACCTGCTCCTGATGTCATCTGGGCCCTGCTTCCCCTCCCTCCCTCCATTAGATTTCCTTTGGAGATCTCACTCTGCCCACCGAACAAGTCAGAGTAGTTAATTATTTAATTTATTTTTTTAATCAAAGCCTCGGTGATGTTCTGTGAGTGGAGAAGATGCTCCACCCTCATAGGATGAAGGCTTCGTGGGTGTGTGACATGAGGGACAAGAAGAAACAGGCCTTTGGGGATGTGCTGGCTTACCTAACATGATCCCCTTCCCTCCCCTGATTTGCTAAAGAAAAGGGGCTGGCCTAGAAGAGAGCCAGGAGCCTTTCTAGACCCAATAGTCTGTGTTATAGCAGCTTGGCACAGGGGAGAGAGGGTTACCTTGTTTGTAAAATCAGGCGCTGGATCCTTTGACCTCTGCTGTCCCCTTCAGCATTAAATCTATGATCTTACAAAGACCTGAGTTCAAAAGCCCAATCTCTGACTGATAATGCCTTGAATGACCCCTTGGGCAAATCAAAAACCTCTGTGTACCTCACTATCCTTATCTGTAAAATGGGGATAATAGTAGCTCCTACCTCCTAGGATTGTTGTGTAGATCGAATGAGATAATAATTGTGAAGTATTTAGAGTAGTTCCTACATAGCACATAATGCTATACAGCTCTTATTATTATTATTTTTTATTGCTATTATATCTATAATTCTATGATTCCCTTATCCAAAGTCCGAAGTCAGGAAAATTTGGATTCAAGTCCAGCCTTTGAACCATCCTAGTGGTGAGACCCTGAGTAAATCACTTAACTCCTCTGTGCCTTTGGGACAAAAGCACTTTCTGTCTTAAAAATTAGATTAACATACCAGTATTTTATTTATGTAATACCTTTCATTTGTATGAGAGTGGAATAAAGAGCTGACCTTGGAGTCAAAAAAATCTGGGTTCAAGTCCTGCCCCCAGATGATTTTCTAAGATTATAAAGATGCTGGTAGCTGTGATCTGCATTGATGAAATCACAGGTCCTCTGCAAAGGTCCTTTCCACCTCTCATACTCCTCATTCTAAGGGCCCTCCCAGCTCTGACATCCTGTGTTCTAAGGGCCCTCCCAGCTCTGACATCCTGTGTTCTAAGGGCCCTCCCAGCTCTGACATCCTCTGTTCTAAGGGCCCTCTCAGTTCTGACATGTCTCTTTGACCACAAGCATCTTGGTTTTTCCCCTTCTTATCTTCACTCGAGCTGCTTTTCACCCTCAGTGTAGCCTCTGATCCCTATTTCAGTCTACAGGCCTTTGTGACCTTCACTTGCTTCCTTAGGTAGGAACATGAAAGAGTCAGATATTTCAATACTTTGGCTTTTAGTCAGCCCCTGTTGTTTATTGCTGTTTGTTATTCAGTTGTTTCAGTGGACTCTCCATAACCCCATTTGGTTTTCTTTTGGCAGAGATGCTGGAGTGATTTGCCATTTCCTTCTCTAGCTCATTTGACAGATGAGGACACTGAGGCAAACAGGGTTAAGTGACTTGTCCAGGGTCACACATCTAGTGAGTATCTGAGGCTTGATTAGAACTTAGGAAGAGGAGTCTTCCTTATTCCTAGCCTTGTGTTCTATCCACTGCACCACCTAGCTGCCCTTTGCCTGGCAAGTAGCAAATGCTTAATAAAAACTTGTTGATTGATTGACTTCCCAACACTGTGACCTTTGTGACTAGCACAATGCTTCGGCTAGAGCATGCCCCATTGAAGGATGTGGGGAGCTTCTCTGGCCACTTTGAGTGAGACAGGTGACTTGCATTTTGGGAAGTCAGCAATGGGTCTGTGTCAAAGAAATTGGCCGCTGAAGGATAGATGTCTTCTGCCCTGACTTCACTTCCTCTCTTCATAATGTATAGCATGAAATTCTCTCAGACTTCCCAAGGCATGGTGTCTACCTATGGTGATTGTTTGCACATGACAGCTAGAGTGTATATTGCCTAGGCAGGCCTGAACCTGGACCTTAGGACCGGGGCTGCTTCTTCTGGCTTGCATCTCTTTCCTTAAGCATAGGTGTGTTGTGACACTCAGTGCAGTCCCAGGAGGGTAAGAGATATCTTCCCTCATGTTCTGATCTCACAAAGATACTAACTTCATTCTTGTAGTCTGACCTCTAAAGAAAGGGGTCAGCTTCTTTCTCATTATCTTTGCCTCTTTATACCTCTAGTCAAAGGCCCCAGGGGAAAATCACTTAAAGTTTGTGCATATTTCATGTCGAAGGTGTTCTTAGAAGGGGGTTATGAAGGTACTTAATGCGCTACATAAATCAGGTATAGGACAGCTATTTATTTTCTCTGTGCAAAAATCTTATAAGTATGAATTGAAAGATGTAAAACCTGAAATGGTAATCTCTAATTTCAATTACAGGCCACTTCTCTCTGTTAATACTTCTTATTTATCCTGCAGTTATTTGTATATTTATCCTGTGTATATTTGTATATATTTATTTATATGGTGTCTCCCCCAATAGATTTCTAAGCTTCTTGAAATCAGGTAATGTATTTTACTTCTTTTTGTATTTCTTGTGCTTAACGCAATTCCTGGCACATAGTAGGTGCTTTATAAATGTGTATTGATTGATTGATTGCTAGACGGTGCGGTGGATAGACCTAGAATCAAGAAGAGCTGAGTTGAAATCCAGCTTTTACTAGCTGTGTGACCCTGGATAAGTCATTTATCCTCTCTTTGGTTCAGTTTTCTCATCTGTATAATGAAGATAATAATAACATTTACCTCTGAGGATTAGTGGGAGGATTAAATGTGAAAATATTTGTAAAGGGATTCACAAGCCTTGAAGTCCTGTAGAAATATTAGCTATCAATTATACTATGCTGGGAAGTTGTTACTTAAAATAGAATATATAAAGCTTGAATTTTAACATATTTGGTTGGACTACTGAACGTTCATTTCACCTTCATCTTTGCATAGCTTGAAAAACTTCCTCTAGGTTCATGTCTTCTAGTAAGCGAGGTCAGGACTTGGGCTCATCCTTCTGTCAGAAGTTCTTTTTTTGAGAAATATGGTAGCAAGTACATGGGGCTCCTCCCACAGAATAACTGGCACTGACTGAGGAACCCAGAAACTCCTCAACTCACAGGATGGCAAAGCCCAAGTATGGTTCCATTACCTATGCTCAAGGAGAGAAGCACAAAGCAGATGAAGCCATGTCTACTCAAGCTTACCTTTGTAAGCATCCACCATAGATTCTGGGGGAGAGGTACCCATAATGGGAAGAGAAAGGGAGAAAGGAGAGAGACAGAAACAGAGAGAAAAGAAGAAAGGAGAGAGAAAGGAAGAAAGAAGAGAGGAAAGGGAGAGAAAGAGAAGACAGAGGGAGGGAGAGAGACAAAGAAGAAAGAGAGGAAAGAAGAAAGGAGAGAGAAGGGAGGTAAGAAAGAGAGAGAAAGAGAACAGGGAGGGAGAGAAGAGTCCATACCATGTTCCAAAGAAAGGAAGAAGAGAGGAAAAGTTGTATCCTTCTTCAGGTGTATTGAATGGGAACCTCTTGGTGGCTCATTGGCCAATTTTCTTTAACATTGGCATCGTTTGCTGCCATCATCTGGACCATAGGACTAATAAAGGGATTGCTTAATTATCCCAAAGTAAAAGTCCTTAATTGTTCAGCCTTGTGCATTACCAAAAGTATCTAGGGATGCTGGATTCAGTTCCATGCATGTTCCAAAGTAGAAGGAGGTAGGAGTTGGGAAGACTTCATTATCCCTATTACCTATACATTACTTACCTCCTTAAATAGGAACTGTCAGCATCAGCTATGTGACTTCAGGCAAGCCACTGAGTCTTGGTTTCCTCCTCTAAAAAATTGGGATAAAATACTATTTATAATGCCTATCACACAGGATTGTTTCAAGGAATAATGTTTTAAAAAGCTAAAAGCAATGTAGAAATGGCTGTTATTACTAAAATTAAGATGGTGAGGAGCAGAGGATTCCAGCGATCCAGCCCCCTGTCTCTAGGCAGAAGAATTAATTGCAAAACCATCAACCTAAACTTGCCTGGTTACAAATATCTAGTTACTCATGTAGCACGCCTGCCAGAGCAGAGTGTCTCTGGGTTTGTTCCAGATGGATTTGTGACGTCCTTGTAAGCTTCACTTATTTTTATAAGCTTCCCCCTTGAGGAACAAGGATAGGTTCTATTTCATAAGCACCATTGCTCCCCCTTTTATGGTCATTTATAATTTGTAGGATAAGTTTTTGAAAAAGTATCATGTGATATGGAGAAATTGGCAGGATCTTCAATATTCCCATTCAGAAATTGCCAAAGTTCTTCCCATTCTAGTTTCCCTAAGATTCAAATGAGGAGGTTGAGGTTAAATGAAAGATTAAATGAAGTCTCTCGTCACTCCAAACCATCTTCCCCTCAGCAGTCGGATTGCTCTTCCTGAAATACAGGACTGACCAAATCACACTCCCTATTCATTAGTAAATTCTAGTTTCTCCCTGTTACCCCAGAATCAAACACAAAATCTTTTATTTGGCATTCAAAGCCTTTTATAACCTGGTACCTTCTAACCTTTCCAGTCTTCTTTTTTTTTTTTAAAACTAATTTATTTGTTTTCAGTTTTCAGCAATCACTTCCATAAGATTTAAATTTTCTCTCCCCTTCCTCCCTGAAACAGCATTCAAACTTATATAGGTTCTATACATACATTCTTATTAAACACATTTTCACATTAGTCATGTTGCATAGAAGAGTTAAAACAAATGGGAGAAACCATGAGAAAAACGAAACCAAAATGAAACATAACAAAACAGAAAACAGTCTGCTTCATTCTGCGTTTTGACCCCATAGTTCTTTCTCTGGATGTGGATGGCATTTTGCATCAAGAGTCCTTTGGGAATGTTTTAAGTCCTTGCATTGCTGTGGAGGGCTAAGTCTATCAGAAACAGATCTCTCATTCTGTGGCTGTTACTGTGGATGATATTCTCCTAGTTCTACTCGTTTCACTCAGCATCAGTTCATATAAATCTTTCCAGGTTTTTCTGAAGTCTTCCTGTTTGTCATTTCTTATAGCACCATAGTATTCCATTACATTCAAATACCACAACTTGTTCAGTCATTCCCCAGTTGACGGGTCCAGTCTTCTTTATGCCATATTCCTTCCATGTTCTCTTGATCCATTCTCATTTGCCTCCTGGCTCTTCCTCCCATGAGATACTCTGTCTTCCGACTCTGGGCATTTTCTCTGGCTGTCCCCTATGCCCTTCTCATCTCTACCTCCTGGCTTCCCTAGCCCCCCCACTTCTGTAAAATACTTTTCCTGATAACTCCTTAAGGAGTATGCTTTTTACCTGTCTGCATTTTGCTTTTCCCATTAGACTGAGCATGAGATTTCTTCCCAATAAGGAGGTAAGTAATGCATAGGTAATAGGGATAATGAGGTGTCTCCCCAACCCCCACATCCATCTGCTCTGGAACATGGATGTAACTGAACTGAGCATCCCTAGATATTTTTGGCAATGCTATTGTTGGGTTGGGGTTTTTGTTTTTGCCTTTCTTTGTATCCCCATGCTTGGCACTGTGCCTGGAATATAATAGGGTGTTTAATATATGTCAGTTGACTGACTGACTCAAGGTCACATGGCCAGTGAGTTTCTGAGACAGGCCTTGAACCCAGGTCTTTCTGACTCCAAGTCCAGTATGATCTGCTGCTTCACATGACCATTGGCAGGATGACAGAAGGATAGGAATGCCAAGTAAAGTAAAGAGAAAATAGTTATCATAGCTACGCTTAATAGCTATGTGACTGTGAGCAAGTGTCCTTATTCTTTGGGTCTCATTTTCCACATCTGTGAAATTAAGGGATCAGACGTCTGAATTTATGATCCTATGACATTCATTCATTCATTCATTCATCCATTTGCTCCGTAAACATTTATTAAAAACCTACCATGTGCCAGACCCTGCTCTGAAGGAGTTCCTAGTCTAGTGCAAGAGAAGACATACAAACTGTGTGTATACAAGTTATAGACAGTATGGGAGATAATCAACAAAGGGAAGGCATGAGAATTAAGAGGGATCATTCTTATAGCTTGAGATATATAGATAGATATACATATATATAATGTATTATGTAGCATATAACATCATATAGACATATTTATGTACATTTTGTTCAGTTGTTTCAGTCATATCCAACTCTTCATTTGGAGTTTTCTTGACAAAGATATTAGAGTGGTTTGCCATTTCCTTCTCCAGCTCATTTTGTAGATGAGAAAACTGAGGCAAACAGGGTTAAGTGACTTGCCCAGGGTCACACAGCTAGTAAACGTCAGAGGCTAGATTTAAACTCAGGTTTTCCTGACTCCAGGCTTGGCATTCTATCCACTGTACCAAATACCTGCCCATGAATGTATATTTTATATATTTGTATACATATGTCATTTTATATTTAATTTCATTTGAGTTCATGACAGCTTTATGAGGGAGATACGGATAAAGTAACTGGGTTCCAGTGAGGTTAATTTATTTGTAGTCACACAGTCAATAAAAGACAGGAGGAATTTGAGTTAAGGTCTGCCTGACTCCAGGTCCAGAACACTATCCATAAAAGCCCCATTCTCCCTCCTCCCAAAGGTATGAAAGCATGTGCAGGAATGGCTAGTAGTCTAGTATAGTTAGAAGGTAAAGGAGAAGGGGAAGTATGAAATAAGGCGCACATTACATATTTCAATTCAACAAATGTTAAGAGCCTTTGAGGCAGTTTGCTACAGATTAGTGATCAGAGAGGAATGTCATAGACTTTACTCTCAAGATGAGGAACAGACCCAGGGAGAAGCTGACAGTCTAATGTAGGATCAGGGGAAAACATACTCCAACCAGAAGGATACAAGGTAGAATGCAGTAAGAGTTAATTCCAATCTTGGCTCTTCCATGTACATCATCTGTGTGACTTTGCAGAAGTGACAACATTTTGGGGCTTCAGTTCTTCATCTGTGAAATAAAAATGTTGGACTATATCTTTACTGAGGTCCATAAATTAAGAAAAAATTTTTGATGACTGTATTTAAATATAATTGGTTTCCTTTATAATCTTACGTATTTTCTTTTCTGCATTTGAAAACTTGATTCTGAGCAGGGATCCATAGGCTTATCCAGACACAGTCAAAGTGGGCCATGATAAGGAAAAATCAGTTAAGTGCCCCTGGGCTAGATGATCTCTGCAGATCTTTGATTTTATGGCCAGGTCTTAGGAAGATTATCTTGGCAGCTGTGTGGAGAATGGCCTAGAAAGGAGACATACTGGATTCAGGGAGACCAATTAGGAGATATTACAGTTGTCTAGTTAAGAAGTGATGAGGACTTGCCTTACATTGTAGATATTTTGACATATTTTCTGTCTTTAGGGGTGTGTGTGTATGTGTAATGAAAACTTTACACATTTATTCACATGTTGTCTCTCTCAATGGCACGTTAACTGTTTCAGGGCAGGGGCTGTCTTGTTTTGTTTTGTCTTTGTCTTTAGTGTCTAGCGTCAACTAGAAATTACAACTTCATGAAATATATGTGAAACTGGGTTTGTTTTTTTTTAAGAGAAATGAATATGCATGTGGATTTCTAGCATCATGATATAGAAGGAACTTAACATTTTTTCATTGATTGATTGGGGAAGTGGTTATGTGAGTGGAGAAATATTGTGATATCCAGATATATATCCATAAGATACATAGCTAGAATTTAAAGTGTTTAGTATATGCTAGACATGATGAAAGCACTTTACAAAAATTATCTCTTTGATTCTTACATCATTCTTGAGAGATAGGTGCTATTATCATCTTCATAGCAAAATTGAGGAAACTGAGGCAGGCAGAGGTGAAGTGCTTTGCCCAGGGACACACAGCTAGCCCCCTAGGCCAAGTTTGACCTCTAGTGCTCTATCTGCCCTACCACCAAAGCTGCCTCTAGATAAGAATGGTGACTGACATGTTGGGAGGTGCAAGATTGGCTTTGATTTCTTGAGACACTTTATAGTGGAGCTTGGTGAGGTTCTTAACCTAACTCAAGTGCCACCTTCTCTGGCAAATCTTCCTGGGCTTTCCTTATTGCTAAAGACCTTCCCCTTCAGACCTCAGGCATCACTTTGTACATCTCTAAATTCTATGTTCTATGTTTTGTGTTCTTATAACACCCTGTTTCCTGTTTAGTAACACCTGGTTTCACATTTGCTGTCTGCTTTAGGCCCTATCTCCTCTCACTAGAGCATGAATAACATGAGGGCAGGGCCACTGTCTTATCTAAACTCTGTACCAAGGCCTCCAGAGTCTAGATTAGACATTTCTGGAGGACCTGTATTGGGCTGAGATGTTTGTGAAACTCAGTGAGAGGCTGATGGACGTTTGTTGAATATGTGGAATGAAAGCTTTCTTTCTTTTGTCCCTCTCACACTCTGCTCTCTCCCCCTTTCCCTCTAGATAAATGAAAGAAGACGGATGACTTTGGAGAGCCAGGACCTCTGGTTCAGCTTCCAGCTGTTACTGGCTACCAGCATGACCTTGTATTTCTGGGTCTTAGTTTCCTCATTTGTAAAATGATGAGGTTGGACAGGGAGATCTCTTAAGTTCCTTTCAATTCTAAATCTGTGACCCCATGAAAAAAGGGAAAAAATGTTTGTGTGTGTGTGTGTGTATGTGTTTGAGGTGTCTGTGTTCATGAGTGCCTATAGACTGCAACCCAGAATTTAATATGGCATGGAATCTTATTTTGGTTCTCCTTTATTTGAAAATAAATGGGTCATCTCCTTTGGATATAAACTCTTCTTTGGTTTCCTCTTGTCAGACTCCCAGTAAAATTAACCCTTGGGTTGTCTCTTCCTTCTCTCTCAGGTGACATTCTGGCAGCCTTCAACTCAAGAGGAAACCTTTTGTGGGCTTGGGGTTTGGGGGAGAGGGGAGACTCAGAAGCCAGGGGAATCGTGCATATATAGTGCTTTTCTGAGGTTCCTGATAGGAACCCCAAGCACTGTCTTTTCCTACCTCCCATGAGGTGACTTCTTTCTTCCCCGTAACGTAATGGAAAACCTCCCAGCCTGAGCACCTCCCTGAGCACCAGCTTCTAACTCTGTAAAATAGCAATAGGAAGCAGGGAATAATGGCACGGTAGGTATAGACAGGCCTACACAACTTTCGGCCTGCCAAAAGATTTCAGATGGCCTGCAAAAAGATGTAGAAGAAAACATCCTGAAATCCTTCGGCAGGCTGCAGGTTGTGTAGGCCTGGTATAGAGAAGGAACTTTGGGATCAGGAAGGCCTCAGCTTAAAATCTTTGACCTTAGACAAGTCAGCTGAGGCCCTCTTTTGGGCCTCAGTTTTTCACATTTGTAAAGTGGAGAGAACTATTATTTGCTCCTTCACAAGCTTTGGAGGCTCAGAGGAGAAAATGTATGGAAACTTAAAATTACCCTACAAATATCTTCAATTATTAAGTCTGGCCTCGGACATGTATAGACTGAGTGACCAAGGGCACTTTAAGATTTCCGTCCCTCCAGAAATTTCAAGAGACTATAAATTACAAATTAGGTGCTAATCTGTATCTTTGCCAGGAGTTTCCACCAAGGGATGAAGTCCTAGGTCTGGAAAGGGCCCCTCCTCCTTCTTCCAACCCTGCTAAATCTGGATGACAGGACCTGGACTCCCTAGATCTCAGGATTCTTGGGAGGAAATTGCTTTGTAAGCCTTAAAATGCTTTATAAATATGGATTGTGGAGTTGAGGGAGGGGCATGTGGTCTGTCTGCTCAAGATTTCTTGAAATGCTCAGCTTCCTCTCTTGAATCATATTTTCTTCCCTCCCTTAATCCAGGAAAAATTTTTTTTTGACATTTTAGAAGGCATTATAGGTGCTGGCCAGTTGATTGCTGGGCTCTGTGGCCTGGCCAAGAGAAAATAAGATCAGTAGAAGAAAAAAAAGACTGGGTCCAGAATCTAGGAGATCTCATAATAATGTCATAGACTTAGAGCTGGAGGTCATCTCAAGGCTCATTGAACCCATTTTGCAAATCAGGAAGCTGAGGCACAGAGAGGCTAATTCACTTACTTAGAGTCACCTGGAGGGCAGGGACTGTCTTTTGCCTCTTTTTGTATCTCCAGTATTTAGTCCTGGCACATAGTAAGTACTTAACAAATACTTATGTGATTGAGTAAAAATTGGGATTTGAACTGACTCTAAATCTCATGTTCCCATTTACTGCTCCATCCTGCCTCTTAAGTGTCTTCATCTCTTTGGGTAGATCCATTATGGAGAATTTCGGGAGGATTTGGAAAGTCTTGGCACAGACTGAGGACACTTGGCATCTAAAGACAATAGAGAGCAAAGATTCATTGGGATTCCCAGTCAGGGCCATGGGATTTAAAGCTGGGAGGAACCTTCGAGTTCCAGCAGTCTTGACTTTACAGGTGAGGAAACTGAGCCCCTGGGAGCAGGCGGTAACTTGCCCTAGGTCACACAGCTAACTAGCATCAAATTCATTTGTATTCCTGTTGTATCTTCCCCTCCCCGCTCCCTTCTTCCAGTAGATTATAAACTCCCCAGTGCAGCACTTGCTACTGCTTATTGTTTTTCTATCCCTAGCTTCGAACCCAACACCTTTCACTTAATAGAGTTTGTTGAATTGATCTGAATGGAAGGGAAACTCCTCTTCAGAGTGGAGGGGCCAGGTGGAGGGGAGAAAGAGGCTCCAGCTTTGGTTACTTTTGGCCTCAGTTTCCTCAAATGTAAAGAATCAATATGGTAAATTGGAACTGAACTTGGAGTAGTCGAGGGTCCTGGGTTCAAATCTCACCGCTGACAGTACTAGTGGGACCTTAAGCAAGTCATTACCTTCTCCTGAGTCTTAGTAATAATAGTGATAATTAATAATAATAAGGGAAGTCGGGTGGCACAGTGGATAGAGTGATGAGTCAGGAAGGTTCATCTTCCTGAATTCAAGTTGCAGACACCTTAGGCAAGTCACTTCACCCTGCTTGTCTCAGTTTCCTCATCTGTAAAATGAGCTGCAGAAGGAAATGGCAAACCACTCCAGTATCTTTGCTAAGAAAACCTCAATTGAGGTCACAAAGACACAACTGAACAATGATACTAATGATGGTGGCTAGCATTTATACGTGGCTTTAAAGTTTGAATTACATTTACATTACAAAGAAACTTACGTTTGTTAAGGTTTTTGATCTTCACAAAAACCTGTGAGGTAGGTACTGTTTTTATAACATTTTACAGATGAGGAAACTGAGGCACAGAATGATTATTAAATGACACTCCCATGGTCAGTGTCTGAGGCAGGATTTGAACTCAGGTCTTCCTGACTTCTAGTACTAACACCACCTAGCTGCCTCAGCTCCCAATCTGTAAAGTAAGGACTGATGACATCTGGGGTGCCTTCAGCTCTAGATTTATGATCAAATAATTTTACTCTCTGACACTTATTAGCTATGTGACCTTTACCCTTCCAAAGACTGAGTTTCTTCATCAGTCAAACAGGAATATTAGAACTTTAAAGGCTATGGAAACAGCTGCTGGTAACTTTCCTTCTAATCCACTAGGCTATTTGGAAGGTCAAATGAGTCAACCAGAAAGTCCACATAAATGCAGGAGAATATAAATTCATGGAAAGCAGAAGTTTCCCTCCCCTCTTTTTGGGGGTCTTTATACATCGCCAGCACTTGGCACACAGTAAGTGCTTAATAAATGTTCACGGGCTGCCAGAGTAAAGCAATTGAGTTTTGCTTCCCAAGCAAGTGTTAGGGGAAGGAGAAAGTGTGGAGGGTCTGGGGAAAGGTCAGTAAACAGTTGGTCCCTTGACACCTGGTACAGAGAGGGCATGTGTCTGTTGGCAGGGAGATGTTATAGCAAGATTATATCTGGGTTAACCACAAAGACCTGCCAGCATTGGGGGCAAGATCACTTTGAAACCAGTTTTCTTATGCAAACTCAGGACAAAGAGCTTCCCTTTTGTTCCTGGTCCAAGGGACACCCATGTTCTAGGTCCCAGAGGTCACCACTAGGAGCTAGATGTGCAGATACTGGGATCTTTTTCCAAGGAAGGATTTCCTAACAGAGAGCAATCATTCTGTGGAAGCTGTCTCTGGAGTTGGTGGGTTCCCTCCCCATCCCTGGAAGTCTTTGTACAGAGACTGGCTGACCACTTTCAGGGATGCATTAGGCACTCTATATTTCAGTCAAACTGGCTTGTGTGTGTTTTTTTAAACATCTCATCTTCCACCTCCATGTCTTTGCATGGACAATCTCCTCCACCTGGAAAGTTATCCCTCTTCAAGGTCCTCTTTATGAATCCCTTACTACCTTCAAGGATTAACTTAAGTGCTACTTCCTATTGGAGGCCAACTTCAATTTCCCCTTTAGTTACCTGTCAACTTCTGCAAGTGATTTGTTTTTGCTCTGAACTATAGAACTGGAGAGGGGAAACAGGAGGAGGAGGAGGAAAAGGGAAGGGAGAAGGGAAGAAACCAGGGAACACAAAGGTAGAGTGATTAAGTGGAAAGAGTCTAGTTCTGGCATCAGAGAGCCTGTGTTCAAACCCTATCATGTCTACTTATTTCCTGTATCACCTTAAGCAAGTCACTTAATCCCATGAACCTCAATTTCCACATTTGTTTAGTTTAGTCTGGATCCGTGATCCTATAGTGGGAGACTGAGGTTAAGATTTCTGCCAACAGAGTCCACATTGACTCTTATTCTAGAGGAATAAGAGGGCAGTGAATTGGAAGATAACTAGGTGGTACAGTGGGTAGAGGATTGGGTCTGAGGTCAAGAAAGACCTGAGTTCAAATCTAGCCTCAGATACTTACTACCTGTATGACCCTGGGCAAATTACTTACCCTTTGCCTCAGTTTTCTCACCTGTAAAATGGGATAATAAAAGCACCTACTTCCCAGAATTGTGAGGATAAGGTAATAATTGCTAAGGGCTTAGCACAGTGCCTGGTGTGTAGTTAGTGTTATATGAATGCTAGCACTATTAATAAGAGGTTGTCATCTGCATAATTTTAAGCTTTCCTGACCCTAATCAATATCCCCCTTTAAGAACAACTGAGAGAGAGAGCACCTGCAAACTGGGAGGGCAGGAGGGTTCCTTTCTTCCTCTTTATTGACAGCATCAGAGATTGTTTTCTCCTGCCCCTTGTCACCAAAAGTAAGCACATGTTAAGTGGAGTTTATAGCCATGCCACTGAAAAGCCTGTTCTCTGCTGGGTCTGGTGCTGACATAGAGAGCTATAGAATGTCAGTAGAAGAAGGGGCCTTGGGATACTTGGAGAAATGTTCCAACATCAGAGTGGTAAGGGTCCTTAGAACACAGACTGTTAGAGCTGGGAGGGTCCTTAGAACACAGGATGTCAGAGCTGGGAGGGATCTTAGAACATAAAATGTCAGAGTTGGAAGGGCCCTTAGAACAAAGGATGTCAGAGCTGGGAGGGCCCTTAGAACATAGGATGTCAGAGCTGGGAGGGCCCTTAGAACACAGAATGTCAGAACTGGGAGGGATCTTAGAACATAAGATGTCAGAGTTGGAAAGGCCCTTAGAACACAGGATGTCAGAGCTGGGAGGGGCCTTAGAACACATTTAGTCCAATTCCCTCATTTTACAGAAAAACAGAGGAAGGGACTCTCACAGGGCCACACAGCAAGGCTACCATGAGGTGAGATTGGAAGCCAGGTCTCCGACTCCCTCAGCGTTGCTCCCTTTAGGCTGCTTCCCACCCCTGTCCATTGATTTCAAAGCCTCTCTCCCCATCGCTACTGAAAAGCATCCAAACCTGTCCATGATCAGAGAAGGGCCCATCTGGAGCTAGCTGAGTTAATAGAATTGCTTTCAGCTGTGATGTCCAGAGCCCGCCTGGGCCCCCAAGGAGAGGGGAGGAGTGCCGTGGGGGAGGGGAGAGAGACGCTGAAAAGATTAAGGGCTCTGAGGGTCAGGCTGGAGTGGAGTTTAAGCCACATGTTCCAAATAAGCCACCAAGGCACTCTTTTCTTGCCTCATAATGGGACACATTGGGGTTGGGCGAGGGTTCTGGGGTTGACCAGGGCCCCTCTGGTATAGTTAGGGGTGGTCTGCCTAGAGAGGCTCTATCCCCCCTCCACCCCAGTCTGCAGCCTTGATGACTGTTTTTGCTCCATCCTATGACACAGCGGTTCCCTGCTTCCCAGTCTCACCCACTTTGGGAAGGGACTGATGCCCAGGTCCAGCCAGGAAAAAGTGATCTCCTGCCTTCTAGATTTGAAGAAGGACCACTGCAGCTACCTAAGTGGTCGAACTGGCTTTGGGATCTTCAGAGGAACTGCATTTGTAAAAGTTACAAAGCACCAAGGAATGGAAAGAGCATTGAGAAGTCCTCTACTAAGATTGTGGTTTTTGAGCTAGAAAGAGCCTTGAATAGTTATTTAAATAGTCAATTAATATTTATTAAGCATCTCCTATGTGCTAGACCCTGTGCTAAGCACCTGGGATACAAAAAAGGCAAAAGACAAGTCTCTGTCCTTAAGGAGCTCTAATGGGGGAGACAATACATTAAAAAAAAAAACAAATCCACACAGCTGAAAGAGGGAATAGAGGAGAGGGTGGGAGAAAGGGGGACAGATACATGGGGTATGGTGGAGTCCTGTAACCAAGTGGGAAATGATGAGCTGTCCATACTGGGGTCCTGCCTTAAATGGAGGATTTGAGAGGAACTTTCAGAACTACAGAGAAGGAAACAGAGGTTCAGAATAGTTAAAGTATTTGCCTCAGATCACACAGGGAATAAATGCCAGAGTTGTGATTTGAACCTAGTTCCTTTAACACCTGAGGATTTTAATGATAATGTATGACCCTGGACAAGTCACTTAACCTCCTTCTGCCTCAGTTTCTTGATTGTAAAATGGGGATAATAATAGCACCAACTTCTCAGGGATTTTGTGGTGATCAAATGACATATTTGTGAAGTGCTTCGACCAGCGTTTAGAACCGTGACTGTTGCCCTTAATACTCCAAGAGACCTAAAAATGATATCACTATGTTGGGGTCAAGGTACGGTGTGTCCATCTATGGCTGATTATTAGACTCATACAAGTTCAGACTCTACCGCAGGTCAGGCACAAATAGTCCACATGAACATTTGGAGTGGAGATGTCTCTAAATTTATGCATTTCCCAATTCTTGAGCTATTGTGATTCTGCTTTGCTCATAGAGCACAGTTCTTTGATGAGGGCGCCCATGTGGGGCGGTCCTTTGCCAATGTCTCCCATGTCTCACAGTCTATTCCAAAGTTCTTCAGAGAGACCTTGAGAGTGTCCTTGTATGTGAACACCTTCCTTGCTAGAATTCTCCATGAAATAGTCTTTTAGGCAAATGTGTTTGGCATTTAAACAAGATGGCCAGTCCATGTTGTTCTGCAGTAGAGTTTGAATGCTTGGCATTCTAGTTTGAGTGAGGACTTCAGTGTCTGATACCTTATCCTGCCAGGTGATCTTCAGAATCTTCCTAGGACAATTCAAATGGAAGCGATTCAGTTTCCTGGCATGGCACTGGTATAGACTGTCCAGGTTTCCCAGGTATACAACAATGAGGTCAGCACAATGGCTCTGTAGACCTTCAGTTTGGTAGTCAGTCTAATACCTCTTCTCTTCTACACTTTCCTTCAGAGTCTCCCAAAAACTGAACTAGTTCTGACAATGTGTGTATCAGCCTCATCATCCATGTATACATCCCTGGGAAGTATACTGCCAAGATAAGCGAACTTATCCGTAGCATTTAATATAATATTTCTCCATTTGCCATAACATGGATGATGTGGTGCTGGCTGTGGTGCTGGTGGAGAACTTGTGTTAATTGTCAGGCCAAAATTTATGTAAATGCTAATTCTCTTACCTATTAGCAAGTATTTATCAGAAACTTAATATGTGCCAGGAAATGAGGTAAGGGCTGGGGATACAAAGAGAAAAATTAAACAGTCTTTGTTTTCAAAGAGTTTACATTCCAATGGAGGATACTTTATCTATAACTACATCTATATCTATAATATTGTATATTGTATATATATATATATATATATGCAAATATGTATGTATATAACCTCCCCTACATCCTCCGTATATGTATATATACTATATACAAAATTAATCCAAGGTAGTTAGAGAAGGAAGGGTAGCTAGGTAGCACCAGGCCTGGAGTCAAGAAGATCTAAGTTCATATCTGACCACTTGCTAGATGTGTATCCCTGGACAAGTCATTTAACCTTGTTTGCCTGGTTCTTCATCTGTGAAATAAATGGGAGAAGGAAATGGCTAACCATATCTCTGCCAAGAAAACTCCAAATGGGGTCACGAAGAGTTGGATATGACTAAAACAAGTAAAAAAAACATGTCACTAAAAGGAAGATTACTGTTAACCCTTCCCTAGTGATCTAGGATAGACCAGATGAAGAAAGTGGTACTGGAGCTGAGACTTGAAGGAAATCAGAGATTCCAAGAAGCCTCCACGAGGAAGAAGGGTGCTCCAGGCATGAAGAATAGCCAGTTTAAAAATCAAAAAGGTGAGAGAGTCACATATTTGGAAGAATAAATTGGCCCTGCCTGGCTGGATCATATCAGGGGGATAATGTGTCTCCAGTCAATGGGAATCTATTTTCACCCCCAGTTCTTTGCTACCATAAAATTGCTACTATGAATATCTTGGTGTGTATGGGATCTTCTTTTCTGTGTCTCTACTTTTGGGAAGGAGTATATACTTAGCAACGACATCTTTGAGTCAGAGGGTTTAGAAGGTTCAGTTACTTAAAAAAAATCACAATTCTACATTGCTTTCCAGAATGATTGGACCATAGCAAATAGCTTCTATTCCACTGTGGGTCAAGGATGGCAGGATACAATAGGTAAACACATACACACACATACATACATATACATGCATTCATCTACCTACACATATACAGATATACATATATATATACACACAAATATGTAGATGTCTGTATATATATATATGTACATAAGTGTGTATATGTATGTGTATACAACTATAAGTAACACGATGAGCTTCCCTAGTCCCTAGAAGGAGCCAAGCTTCTTGCTTTACAACCAGACCACACATACAGCAAGGCCAAGTCCACGTTAGCACACATCCTTAAGAGAACAGAAGAAGCTTAGCCCATTTTGCAGCCAAAGAAATGACAAAAGAAAGCTGAAAGGACTTTTAGAGTCCAAATAAGGATCAGAAGTTGATTCCTAGAATCGAAGATGTTGTTCTCAGAGCAAAAGTGTCAGAGGCAGCAAGTCATAATAGGCAGACTGTTGGGCTTGGAAGCAGGCAGTCATGGAGTGGTGGCAGTGATGGCGTTGTTTGCTAAATGGGGATAATGGTACCTGTCCCAAAGAGCTATTCTTGGACCAAAGCAATAACTAGCATTCCTGTTACTTGGACTGAACAGGATAAACATTGTCTGAAAGTTCCCATGCAATACCCATGGGGAGATAAGAGTTTTTGGGGTGAGACTCAGGGACAGGACAAACTGAGTGGGTGAGGGAATAATGTGCTACATGGGACAATCTAGAGTCAAAGTAACAGAGCTCAAATTCCTCCTCTCATGCTTATTACCCAGGGGATTTTGCCAGTCAGTCAATAAGCATTTATTAATTGTTTACTTTGTTCCAGGCATTGTGCTAAGTGTTGATGATACAAAAAAAGAGAATCAAAGAGTCTAATAATGGAGTCACTGTTCAAACGATCATGTGCAAACAAGTTTTATTTAGGGTAAATTGGAAATAATCAATAGAGGGAAGGTACTAGAATTAAGAGGGGTTGAGAAAGGCTTCTCATAGAAAAATGGGTTTTAGCTAGGACACAAAGGAAGCTGGGGAAGGTAGGAGGTAGAGAGGGGGAGGAGAAGAATTCCAGGTCTGGGGGACAGCCAGTAAACACTCCCAGAGTCTGGAGATAGAGTGTCTTATTTGAGGAACTTCAACAAGGATAGTGTCATTGTATCGTAGAATATGTGGGGTGGAGGAAAAGTAAATTGTAAAAAAAATTGGAACATTAGGAGGGGGCCAAGTGAGGAAGCCCTTGCTAAACAGAAGGTTTTATATTTGTTCCATCAGGTGATAGAGAACTACTGGAGTTTATTGAATAGGGAAATAACATGATGAGATCCTCACTTTAAGAAGATTAATCTGATAGGTGAGTGGAGGATTTACTGAAGTGTGGAGAGACTTGAGGCAGGGAGACCTCCCAGAAAGCTATCTCAATAGTCCAGGGATGGAGTGATGACCTTCAGCAGGGTGGTGGCAATGTCAGAGGAGAGAGGGGTTATATACAATAGATGTCACAAAGGTAAGATTGACAGGCCTTGGCCACAGAGATTGTCTTGGGAGTGGGGGATGGAGATGAGTAAGGATGAGATAGAGTGAAAAGTTGAGGGTGATACCTAAGTTGTGAGCCTGAGTGAATGGTAGGATGGTTGTGCCCTCAATAGTAATAGGAGGGGCAACTTGGTGGCATAGTGGATAGAGCATTAGCCCTGGAGTTAGGAGGACCTGAGTTCATTCAAATCTGGCTTTAGACACTTGATATTTATTAGCTATGTGATCCTGGGCAAGTCACGTAACGCCTATTGCCTCCCTCCCCCTGGCCACCCCCCCTAAAAAAAAAGAACCAACAACAACACAGTAATGGGGATGTTTGGAAGGAGACAGGATTTGGGGCAAACATAATGAGTTTAGTTTCGTGCATGTCAAGTTTAAGATATCTACTAGACATCCATTTTGAAATGTATAGGTAGTTGGGAATTTAAGATTAGAGGTCAGCAGAGAGATTAGTAATGGATAAGTAGATCTGAGAATCATCAATGGTAATTAAGTGCATGGAAGCTGATGAGATCACGAAGTGAAAAAGCATAGAGGGAGAAGAGAAGAGGGCCCAGGACAGAGCCCTGGGGGACCCAGTGTTTAGGAGGTGTGACCTGGCTGAAGCTCTAGCAGTGGAGAGCAAAGAGAAGAAACAGCCAGGTAGGAGGAGAACCAAGAGAGAGCAGTGTCATGGAAATGGAGAGAATATGTGTGTGTTAGTCCTTTGTTGCCAAAGAAGACCAAGCCATCAGAGAAATGAGGACATGACTTGCACTTGACTTTGTTTTGAGTGAGGGAGGGCTGTGCAGGTCACCAGCCTCACTTATCCTCCAGAGCCATCTGAATCCAGTAACCAGATATTCATCAGGATGACTGGAGATGACCCAGGATGAGGCAATTGGGGTTAAGTGACTTGCCCAAGGTCACACAGCCAGTGCGTGTCAAGTGTCTGAGGTGAGATTTGAACTCAGGTCCTCCTGACTCCTGCACTGGTGCTCTATGCACTGCACCACCTAGCTGTCCCTGAGAGAATATGATAACAAAGAGAAGAGGGTGATCAATCATGTCAGAGGCTGCAGAGAGCATCAAGAATAATGAAGACTGAGAAAAGACCATTGGATGTGTTGATTGAGACATCATTGGTAACTTTGGAGAGAGCAGTTTCAGTTGAATGATGAAATCTCTGGGCCTCAGTTTCCTCATCTGTAAAAAAGAAGGGTTAGATTAGTTGGCTTCTGAGGTCCCTTCTAGCTTGAAATCTATCCTATGATTATAAGTTGGAACCAAAGTAGGGATGTCCATCAAAGGAAAAAACTTCCGAGTTTAATGAATTCTCCTCATTAACTATACGTACTACTCAGTTGTTTCTACCCATTGGAAGAGTTCAAGCACCCTAGAGCAAAGCCCCAGTGTTCTACCCTAGTTACAGCTCTGCTCATGAAGCTCAAATGAGATAATATATGTAAAGTATCTTGAAAACTTAAGGTACTATATAAGTGGTAGTTATTTTGATGCTGCTAATTTTGCATAGTGTAGTAAAATATAGTGTGAAAAAAAGCCAATGAATTTTGGGTGGAGACCACCATCTTCCTGTTTTGGCGAAGTTGACCAGCAGTCATGGTTTCTGAAGATATGTCAGGCGTTAAGTACTAAGAAAGGTGATAACTGATGTTGGAGCCTAAAGATGAGCAAGAACCCATCCTTTAAATCAGAGGTTCCTAAACTTATTTGGCTTATCACCCCACTTTCAAAAAAAAATTACTCAGCACTACACTTGAAATCTGCTTTCTTTATCCTTTTAATGATTTTTTTTAAAAAATTGCATCATTTCAGAAAATATATAAAATGTATTTCAAACAACAATGCATCTTAAATTTAATAATTTATTGTAAATTTTTGGTTTTTTCGTGCATTGAGAAATTACAATATTGCATCATGTAGCAGTATTGTATTGTAAACAAGTCATTACACATGCGTATTCCTGCTGATGCACGCTGGACTTCCTGATAATGCATGACATACTTACCTGCCAACACTTGCTTGTTAAGACCTATCAGTGGACTTGACCACTGATTGGTTATAACTTGCATTTTATATGTTTATTTGGAAAATAATGTAATCCTCTGTTACCCAACAGATGAAACATGTGCAAATGGTTTTTCCAAGTTTTCTTCTCTTCTTTCCTCATGCTTCCACTGACCCTCTATTTTTATTCCACTCCCCTCAATTGCACCTGAGGCTGCTATCGCCTCCTGGATCATTCCTGTGTGCAACACCATCTCCCCCGCAGGGGTGGCATCTACCATTTTGGGAACTTACAGTTTAAATACTTGTTGGGACCCACTATGGTGGAAAAATGGCAGAGACTCACCCAAATTCCCCTCTAAAGAACATATAAAAAATGCTTCAAAATGAATTTTGGAGTGGCAGAACCCGTGAAAGTATGGGGGTGAAACAGTTTTTCCAGCCAAAGACAGCTTAGAAGATCAGCAGGAAAGGTCTGTCTTAGGGGAATGAGAGTGGGATGTGATCCAGTGTAGGCTGTTCTCTGGCAAGCCAGTAGCATAGGATAATTGAATTGGCAATGGCAGCTTCTGGAGCTCTCAGCCCACAGATGGTAAAGAAGTTGAAAACTGGTCAGAAGGAGATTCCAGGGGACCCTTGGCTGGCAGTGTTGAATTGCACATATGGAGTTCTGAGTTGCAGTTGCATGATGAAGTAGAGCATTAGTAGGGGCAGGGACCCTGGTCATAGTTCCAGGGAGGAAAAGAGTATTTGTGGGTACTCACAGACCAAAGCTTAGGCCAGGAGAGCAGTGACTTCACCTCTCCTGAGATCATACAACCTTGGAAGAACTGAAAACTTATAGACCTTTAGGACTAGCTCTGAAAACAGCAGCACTAAACAACTGAATCTTGGGATAGTGTCCCTGCAACCCCAGGAACAGAACCTAACTTTAACATAAAGCTAAACGTCAAGAAATAGGCTGGAAAAAACGAGCAAACAACAACAAAAAAGAACCTGGTCATAGAACATTATTACTACGGTGACAGGGAAGCTTAAAACACAGACTCAGAAGAAGACAACAAAATAGCTATATGCAAAGCCTCAAAGAAAAATGTGAATTGGTCTCAGACCCAAAAGTAATTCCTGGAAGACCTCAAAAAGAGTTTTAAAAACCAAAGAAACAAGGTAGAGGAAAAATTGGGAAAAGAAATGAGAGTGATGCAAGAAAATCATGAAAAAAGAGTCAACAGGTGGAGAAAAAAGACATAAAAACACGGAAAAAAATAACACTTTAAGAAACAGAATAGGCCAAATGGTAAAAAAAAAAAAAAAAAAAGGCAAAAAAATCTACTGAAAAGAAGAATTCCATAAAAATGGAATTGTTCAAATGGAAAAAATATATGAAAGTTCACTGAAGCAAACTCCTCAAAAAGCAGAATTGGCCAAGTGAAAAAGGAAAATAAAAAAGTTCACTGAAGAAAATAATTCCTTAAAAATTCAAATTGGGCCAGCGGAAACTAATGAGTCCATGAGAAATCAAGAATCAAAAGAATGAGAAAAATAGAAGAAAATGTGAAGTATCTCATTGGAAAAACAACTGATCTGGAAAATAGATTGAAAAGAGATGATTTAAGAATTATTGGACTACCCATAAACCATGAGTATGATCAAAAAAAGAGCCTAGACATCATCTGACAAGAAATCATCAAGGAAAACTGCCTTGATATCCTAGAACTAGAGGGTAAAAGAAAAATGCAAAGAACACCAATCACCTCCTGAAAGAAATCCCAAAATAAAAACTCCCAAGAATATTATAACCAAATTTCAGAGCTCCCAGGTCAAAGAGAAAATATTGCAAAGCAGCCAGAAAGATGCAATTCAAATATAGTGGAGCCATAGTCAGGATCACACAAGATTCTACATTAAATGATCAGAGGATTTAGGGTATGATATTTTGAAGGGCAAAGGAGCTAGGATTACAACAAAGAATCACCTCCCCAGCAGAATTGAGTATAATCCTTCAGGAGAAAAAAAATAGATATTTAATGAAATATAGGACTTTCAAGCATTCCTGATGAAAAGACCAGAGCTGAATAGAAAATTTGACTTTCAAATACAAAGTTTCAGAAAAGCATAAAAAGGCAAACAGGAAAAATAAATCATAAGGGATTCAATAAGATTAAACTGTTTACATTCCTACATGGGCAGATGATACTTGTAACTCCTAAGAACTTTCATATAAGTAGGGCAGTTAGAAAGAATATATATAGACTGGTATACATAGACAGAGGGCATGGGTGTGAGTTGAATATGATGGGATGATATCTAAATAAAATTAGGGAGTGAGAAAGAGAGATACAGTGGGAGAAGGGGGAAGGGAGAAATAGAATGAGGTAAATTATCTCACATAAAAGAGGGACAAAAGAGTTTTTACAGTGGAGGGGAAGATGGATGAGGGGCAGATAATGCTTGAACTTTGCTCTCATCAGAATTGGCACAAAGAAGGAATAATATATTACTCGGTTGGGTATAGAAATCTAGCTTTCCCTACAGGGAAGAATGGGAAAGGAAGGAGGGGCAGGGCTGATAGAAAAGAGGGTGGATTGGGGCAGGTGGTAGTCAGGAACAAAACATTTTTGAGGAGGAAAAGAGTGAAAGGAGCTAGAGAAAAGGATAAGCAGGGGAAAAGCAGGATGGAGGGAAATACATAGTAACCATAACTGTGAGAAAATTTTTGTAGAAATTTCTCTGATAAAAGCCTCATTTCTCAAATACATAGAGAACTGAGTCAAATTTATTAGAATATAAGTCATTCTCCAGTTGATAAATGGTTAAACGATATGAACAGGCAGTTTTCAGACGAAGAAATCAAAGCTATCTACGGTCATATGAAAAAATGTTCTAAACCACTATTGATTAGAGAAATGCAAATCAAAACAACTCTGAGGTACCAACTCACATCTATCAAATTGGCTACTATGACAGAAAAAGAAAAGGACAAAAGTTGGAGGAGGTGTTGGAAAATTGGACCACTAAAGCACTTTTGGTAGAGTTGGGAATCGATCCAACCATTCTAGAGAACAGTTTGGAACTATGCCTAAAGGGCTATAAAGGTGTGAATACCCTTTGACCCACTAATACCACTACTAGGTCTGTATCCCAAAGAGATTTAAGGAAAAAAAAGCAAAGGACCCATATGTACAAAACTTTATACATGTATAACCTATATCAAATTGCTTCTCTTTTCAAAGAAGAGGGACAGAAGGGAGGGAAAGAGAAAATTTGGAACTTAAAAAAAATGTTAAAAATGGTTTTTTATATGTAATAGGAAGGAAATAAAACATTAAATAAATTGCTAGGTCAGTAATTCTGGGAAGTAATTCTGTGTCTCCATTTCTTCTTTAGTCAAATGGGGATAATAATACCCAGAGGAGTGGTGAAGATCAAATGAGGTAATTAAGGTAGATGCAGAGCTTTTACATAGTGAGCTATTACATGTGTGAGCTGTTTTTATTGGGCAGGGATTCTGGGAAATAAGAGAAAGGTAAAGATGGGAAAGTCCCTTTGAGGTCCATCTCTTTCATTTTACAGGGGTAATATCAACTGCCCAATGTCATAAAGAATGGTAAAATTCCAGAATTTCAGAACTGGAAGGGAGGGAATTTTAGGAACGGCATAGTCCAACCCCCAACTGAACAGGAATCCTCCCTAAAACATATTCAAGTCGTGTTTTTGCTTGATGGGTCAACTTTTACTGAAGGAGAACCTACTTCACTGAGGTATGGCCCATTATGTTTCCTTCTGGGAGTTTGGGTGTTTGGGGAACATCTCTGGTGTGAGGGTTGCTCATTTGGCATCCACCTTCACTTAACTCTTACCTATGATGCCAAGAATATAGCATATGTAGTGGTCACATCCTGGTAAAACTATCTCAGCAGATGGGCTAAATCAGATTGAAGTTAACTTATGGGTCATAAACCTATTGGTGAATTAGGGGAATGTCTACCGCAAGCATGTGAAGACTTCTTAGGGAATGGGCGGATGAGAACAATTTGTTCCAACAGCCATGAAGGTGTTGTGCAGTGCTCAGAGCTGTCATCCACTACATCCCGATCCATCACTAGTTGTCCTGAGTTTTGTCCTACCACTATACTTTGATGACTCTGGAAATTATCTCACATAAAAGAGGGACAAAAACACTTTTACAGGAGAGGAGAAGATGGGAGAGTGGTGGGTAATGCTTGAACCTTATTCTCATTAGTATTGGCTGAAAGAAGGGATAACATACGTACTCATGTATGTTATGTTATGCGTATGTAGCATACATACTCATGGGTATAGAAATCTAGCCTGCCCTACAGCAAAGGATGAGAAAGGTATAAGGGAAGTGGAGCAGGGCTGATAGAAAAGGGAGTAGATTGAGGGATCAGAAGCCTCTCTTTTTATGAAGAGTGAGGCTGATGACTGTGCATCTCTGCCTCCCTTAAATATAATTCATGTGCGAATCAAGGCATCACCTTTGATGTCATTCCTCCTCTTCAAAATGAAGGACATTTCCTCCCATTAGGCCTAAATTTGCATCTTCAAAACTTTCTCCAAGCATCATGGAATTGTAGTTATCAAGTTGAAAGGGATCTCAGAAAACATCTAATCCAAACAGTTCCTTTTATAGGTGAAGAAATGAAAGTCTAGGCCTCCATTTAACAAGGAAGTTAACAGGCAGTTAACAAGCCTTTTGGTGCAACCCTATCCATTACGCTGTGTCCTTGTTTTCTTTTAATTGATTTATAGGCTTAAGCTAAACATGAAGTCAGTCAGGATCACAGGCTCATCTTCTTATCTCAGTTTGCTTTTCTCAGGGGAAAAATACTCCATTGTATATATATACTGACGCTGAGCCCCCTCTCCCCCAGCCTCATTACCCTCCAAATGAGAGGCAGCATGGTATAGGGGAGAGGACACCGGACTTGCAGTCAGGAAGCTCAAAGTTCATATCCCACCTCAGACCTTTACTAGCTGTGTGACTGAGCAAGTCATGGCTTCATTGGGCCTCAGTTTTCTCATCTGTGAATGAGAGAGTTGGACTCAGCCTCTAACATCCTTTCCAGCTATAAATCTGTGAAAGCTCACGCCAAGGGGTGCCAGTTGAGGTAGCATGGGGCTTCTCTTCGTTGTTAAACCACTTCAAACTCTGGCAAGATCGGCGAGACTCCATCTCCTACCAAGAACAGCCCTTTGGGGGATCTGTGTAGTGACTGAGGGCAGCAAGAAGGGCTACCTTGACTTTCTGGCCTCCTTTGGCCAGCAGAGGGCCCCCGAGGACCAGCTGGGCTTGCATGGTGGTTAGTAGGTTTCATCTGTTCAAGATCTCGACTGAAAGAGCATCCTCCCAGCTTCAGGACTTTAACTACAAAACAGGTCATATTTCTTTCAGGTTTGCAAAGGATTTTCTTCATATCATTTCCTATCTCTGAGGAAGATAATGTAAATACTTTGTTGCTGCGTCCAACTTTTTGGGACCCTGTTTGGGGTTTTCGTGGCAAAGATGTTGGAGTGGTTGGCTGTTTCCTTCTCCATCTCGTTTTACAGATGAGGGAAACAGCAGGGTGAAATGACTTGCCCAGAGTCACATAGTTCGTGTCGGAGGCCAGATTTGAGCTCGGTCAACCCAGTGTGCCACCCATCCCCGTTTAATAGGTGAAGACACAGAGCCTTTGAGAGCAGAAGCAAATTGCCCAGAGTTACACAGTTAAGAAGCATCCAGTCCAGGATGTGAATTGCACCAAGCTGTCTCTCTACGTGGAATTTGCCTTATTCTGATTCTCTTTGTTGCTGTACCTCTCTCTTTCCAATTATCTTTCGTTTCTTCTATATATCCTATACATATCCAATTTATATTTCTCTCTCTTAGTTTCCTCATCTATAGTATGAGGGGAATAGATTCAATGGCCTCTCCTAACCCTAACTCTATGATCCTATGACTCTTTCACTATGGGTTCAGAGAAACCTGAAGAGACTTGTATGAACTGATGCAGTGAAGGAAGCAGAACCAGGAGATCATATACAAATAACTTTGAAAGCCTTAAGAATTCTGCTTAATGCTTTAATGTCCTTCATTAAAGCTTAATTCAGCTTAAGGACAAAATATTATGAGCAACGAAAAACCTATTTAAATATGGCAGTGCTACAATTAGAATCGCACAAGACCTAGCAGTGGCAATACTAAAAGATCACAAGTCTTGGAACACCATATATAGAAGAGCAAAAGAACTGGGGTTGAGACTGAAAATCTCATACCCAGCAAAGTTAAGCAGAATCCTGAATGAAAAAAAAAGATATTTAATGAGTTGTCAGACTTTCAGGATTTTGTTAAAAACAAATAAACCTGAATTTAATAGAAGATTTGACATATAAGATCCAAGAGAAATGTAAGGTACATATCAAAGACTAATTATAAGAGACTCTATAATGACAGATTGTTTATCTCTCGTATGAGGAAATGTAAAATGTATGTCTAAGATTGTTATTAGTAATTGAGTTGTTTGTAAAAAAGATTGGAGGTAGACCGGAGTATGATATGATTCTAAAAAGTAAAACCCTTTAGGAACAGGTAAAAAAAAATAATTATTATTATTTTTGTGTGTATTATGATAAATTTATTTGGAAGATGAGTATGATGAGGAGAAAAGGTGATAATGTGTGGTGAGCTATGCATCAGCCTGTAAGAACTCATGCTAAAACCTGGCAGAGTTTATGGTGGATTATTTTGACCATTTGCTTCCTTGGCTACATGCTCTCTCCTTTCTCACATCAGAATTTGTTTCAGAAGTAAGTATACTGGTTACTAAGAGACATAGACATTTACTGAAATGCTCCATATATTAGCACATCCGAGGTGATGACACTGAATGGAGAACTCTCCACAATGGGCCAATGCTCTATTACAGTGTCACCCCATCTTACAGGGGCTGGACTGGCCCTGCAGAAGCAGAGTAGAGATCCGGAGGAACAAGCAAAAGTCCTCACACTGAGCACTCTGGGTGAGGATGGAAGCAACCCAACCAGAATCCACCAGCCCTCTGCCCTCCCCAGCAGGGCATCTGTTTGCTCACCATTCAAGGGGCTTCAGTAGATTTTTGTGTCTGTTCCTTTAAATTGGGCTGTTGCTGAGGAGGCAGCATAGCAATTTGGCTTGAAGTCAGTTGGAACGCTTGCATAATCAAAGCAGCCTTTTCATGATCCTGCAAAGTAACCTGGTTCTGTCTAGGACTAAATCCCCCAGGCTGACCTCTGCCTTGCACATCAGATCCCTGCATGCCTGGGACCTGCCTGGGACCCTGCGGGTGACCTTCTCCCATGTGGATTGACCGAGGTCCCTGGAGTCCTCCAGGCATTGGGCCGCTGGGGCCAGGGCCTCTTGTTTCCTTTGCTTTTGCATCCATGTCCCTAGCCTCCACGACCTTTGATTCTGAACTCCAGGTCTCCATCCTCTTGGCTTCCATTGCTCTGACATCCATTCCTTGGGCCTCCAGGGCTATGGACTCCATAGCTCAGATCTCCATCCCTTTCAGATCTCTTCCTCCTCTTCCATCCATGGGTGGACTCCTTTGATCCAGCATGGGTCCTCTGGGCTTTCCCATTAGAAACTGAGGCTCTCCCAGCGGCCCTCCCCTCATCTTGTGAGAAGGGCCACGACTGTCATAGTCAGGGACGTGGTACATGGCAGGACCCTGATGGGGTGGCCCCAGGTAACTTCTGGGTTCTACTTCTCCAATGACTGAGAGCACAGTTCCCCTGCATGGGTTATTTGGCGCATCTCCTAAAAGATCTTGGGGAGGTAGGCCGCCAGCAGGCATAGATCCTTGTTACATAAGGGCTCTGGGGTCTAGCATTGGCACTTGCCTCCAGTCTAAGGATACTGGTCCACTGCCTGGCATTCCAATTTTAGACTACATTCTGCCTCTAGGAGGCAAGGGACCAGGGCCATGTCCTGCAGTGGGCATTGCTTCTGATATGGGAATGCCACCTTGTAGAGGTGGTTGCATCAGAGGAGGAGCTCCATTCACATTCATTCCACCCAAAGGCTGTGATTGAGAGGCTAGAGTATTTGGCTGGTTCATTGGTGCACTAGGCCCTTGACCAGGGTATGAGTTACCTTGAATGAAAGATGGGATATTTGTTTGATGATGCAAAATTTTCAGTGCAATCTCTGGATCCACACAATGCACATTACTACTTAGGTCTGTAGCAAAGCATAGGCTAGCCAGGGGTTTTGGAGCAACATGTTCTGTGCTTCTTGGGGACTATTCTGGACCCAAAGCTTCATCTGTCTCATCAGCTGAAACATCTGTTCTAGTGGCAGACTGGCATCTGCTCTGCTTATGGATTCTGGAGCATCTTCAGGGCTGATGGGATCTCCATGGGGAGATTCAATGATGGGGGCACCAGTGCCAAGGCTCTTTAGTTCTCCTTTGATATTCACAGAAACCATAACCCTTTGGTTTTCCTATCTCACAATCATATACCAACCTGAAACTGACAGCTGGTCCAACTTCAGAGAAGACATCCTTTAGCTGTTCTTCTGTGGCTTCTTATGGAATGTTTCCTAACAACATGGAGAGCAGTGATCCATCTACCACCAGACCCACCTTCATCCTCCCTGCCTGCTTCTGATGGGAGCACAAGTGCTTCTTGCACCTGCCCACAATTACGCAATGCCCAAAGGAGACTCCCTTTATAGAGGTGGCCCCAGGCTTCTCCAAAAGTAATTATTTTATACACATGAGGTGTGAGAAGAAGAACCAGCACAGAGGAATTAGATGGGGGAGAAGGGCTGGTAGTTCTGGAACCCAACTTTTATCAGGAATGGATTTAAGAAGGAATAATACATATATATATCTAGAATGGTGTAAAAGTTTTCTAAATTCAGAAAGAAAAGGCTAAGGGGACAGGGAATGGGGAGAGGACAAGGGAAGGATCTTTGGAGGGAGTGCTGGCTAAGCAATAGGAGGGCAAGGTGGTGGGCAGAAGTAAAGTAGAGGAGTCAGCAGGGAAAGGAGATAAAAGATATACACAAATATAAAATAAAGATCAAGACTAGAATTTATTAAGAAAAAAAGCAGGAGTAGGAATCATGATCTCAAACAAGGTTAAAGCTAAAATAGTTTTAATCAAAAGAAAAAAATAGGAAAACTATATTATATGTCAGCCAAATTAGTCAATATTATTTTAGACTATTTGAAATAACTTGTCAGAATATTGCTCTGGTGTAGGAAATGAGTTGGTGGACTTAGAAAAATATGGAAATACTGGGCCTTATAAAGGAAGAGGTTATCTACTCTCAGAGAAACAGAGAACAAAGAAGTCTAGTACAATCTTACATAGATTCATATGAATGTATATGTCTATATATGAATGATTATAGATATCTAAGTAAATCTGTCTATGCATATATAGCTTTGTATATGTGTATATGTGCATGTATGTTTGTATGAGTATATATGTGTATGTATATGTAAATATACCCATGAACACACACATGTCTACGTTTAATCGTAACCTTCTTTGAGGGGCAGGGAGAGGAAGGGGAAAAAACAAAGTAAAAAGTACACAGCACAGAACGCAAGAAAACATGCAAGGAAGCAAAGATGCATCATATACACTGATATTTGCACCAATGCATAGTATTTCTTACATCAGTTTCCTTGAGATGAAAATTTAGTGCTGTATATTTTGAATCCTTTCTTACATTCTGTTGTGCACATGGCAATGTTTTTCTTCTCTTGTTGTGTATTTAAGTTTAAAATAAATTAATAATAACAAAAAAAAAAGAAAAAAAAAGAATTCTTCTTGATGCCGTGACCAGTCACGATAGTAACAGACTTTTGATGGAGAATATTACCCACCTAATTATTTCAGAAAAACCTAGGAAGACTTCTATGAACTGATACAACGTGAAGTGAGCAGAACCGAGAGAACATTGTACACAGTGATAGCAATATTCTGAGGATGGTCCGTGAAAGACTTAGCTACTCTGTTTCAATACAATGATCCACAACAGTTCCAAAGGACTCACAATAAAAAAAATGCTACACGCCCCCAGAGAGAACCGATAATATCTGCGTAGAGATTGAAGCATTATTTTTTTCACTTTAAAAAATTTTCTTGCTTCTTCTTGTTTTTTTTTTCCAATATGGCTAATGTGGAAATGAAGAAAGGGGAAAGAAAGAAAGAAGAAGAATGGTACCCATCTTCTGACAGTGAAGGAATGGATGCAAGTTGCAAACTGGGACAAAGCATTTTTTTAAACATGAACTCTCTAGGAATTTGTTTTGATTGACTAAGCATATTTGTTACAAGGATCATTTTTAAAATTTAATTATTTGTTTTTAGTTTTTAACAATCACTCCCATAAGTCTTAACTTTTCTCCCCCTCCCTCCCTGAGATGGCATGCAGTCATATGTGGGTTCTACACATTCATTCTTATTAAACACATTTTCACATTAGTCTGGATCATTTTTTTAAATTGGTGATTAGGTAGAAGAGAAAATAAATGCTTGTTATTTGAAAAAGACAAGAAGGAAAAAGAAAAAAGGAGAGCAGAAGATAGGTTATGAAGGTTTGGCTTTGGGTCAGCTCTAAAAAAGGTCTCGTTCTGGGCAGGGTGGATATGGTCATATGTCAAGAGCCACTGGAACATCTTTCCTTGGACTGAGGAGAGAGGAGATGAAGTGAAAGACTGAAAGCATATCTTGAAGGGTGTGAGTTGAAGTTGTTTGGAACAAATGTATATCCTGGGCAGCTTCCCTCATTTACATCTGGGATGTGTTGTTACCATTCACTCTCTGCGCTGCTATGATCCAGGAAGGTTTTGGAGATCAAGGGAGAGCCTGGTTACTCCCTCTCTCTCCCAGTGGCTCATCTGAGGCATTTATACATTGGATCTTAGAATTCAGAGCTAGGAGAGGAAGAAAGCAAAGTCCAAAGAAGCCAGGTGACTTGTCTGAGGTCAGAGAGGAAACAGATTTGGGATTTAGGGCAGTTAGATGGTGCAGTGGATAGCGGGTGGGGCCTGGAGTCAGGAGACCTGAGTTCAGATTCAGCCTCAGACACTAGTTGTGCAATCCTGGGCAAGTCACTTAATCCTCTTTGCCTCAGTTTCCTCATCTGTCAAATGAGTTGAAGAAGGAAATAGCAAACCATTCTAATATCATTGCCATGAAAACTCCAAATAGGGTCATGAAGAATTGGACATGACTAAAACAACTGAACAGCCACATGAGATTTCAACTCAGGTCCTCTGAAAGAGTACTGGTTTGGGAGTCTGAGGAGCTGGGCTCCATTCTGAGATTTGCTGTTTATTAGCTTGGGCAAGTCATTTAGCCTTTCTAAGCTTCTTCATCTCTGGAATGGACCTGGTGGACTTAAGATGCTCTCTAAGGGGTCTTCCTTAGGTCTGGTGAGCAGAATTCCAAATCCAGTGACCTTTGCACCACATCCCACTGCTCATGGAAGTTCTGAAAGAAACTCTTGATGAAGTAGTTTCCTCTGGTGGCCACAGCCACCATTTCTAGGAGGTGGGGGAGACAGCAAAAGATTCTATAAAAATGTTAGAACTCAGTGGAAAAGTGAGACCAAATTGAACCTTAGAGATTGTGGAGTTCAGACCAACAGTTATAGACCAATGTAATCCAGGCTTATCTGAGCATGACTGGTTTGCTTGATATGGAAGCCTCTGCATCCCCTAGCTCATGTATAGATGGGGTCAGCCTCTTTTGATTGGCTGCCTATAGTTTTTAAAATGGCAAGACTGAGCCAGTGGTGTCTCTTTTCCACCCCCCCCTTTCTGCTGTGTCCAAAAGGTAAAGAGCCCAATTCCCCTATACCATGGGTGCCAGGAACTGAACCCATGAGAGGGGAAGGACTGTCCCTCCCTTACTGTCCTTCTCTTTTACTCCTGGCTCCCAGAAATGAGCCTGGGGATATTTGTTCCTGTTCTGTCTTGGTTTTCCTCTTTAGTTTCAGGAGTTGGAGGTAAGAAGGTGATCTTCTCCGAAGTTGGGAGTTTAAGCCATGGTGACCTTGGAGTCAGGATCTGCAGGAGAGGGGTAGCAGCTGGCCATCCTAGCATAGGAGTCCCCAAAAGCCAGGGTTCCTGGGACTCAAGCCTGAGGATGGTTTTGGACTTGAAACTGAGCCAGTGCTCTATGGGAATGGAGCCTGATCCACCTTCCCTCCTCAGAGACTGAAAGTGGGGCAATGGGGGAGGAGCATTGTGTCTTCCACATGTTGGGGAAACAAGTACATACATTGTTATTATAACTTGTGAAGTAAATATTTCTGTGTTAAACCTAATCTGACTATTAGTATTTAATGGAACTGGGGTGTAGGGAGGTTCCTTCTCCATTAATAGTACATCAGTGTGGGTCTGGAGTCACTGGCAGAAAGACCAGATGCCTCCAAGTGCCTTTAAGGATCCCTGAGAACCCTAATGGTGGGAGGGGATGGTGAAATCTTACCTTCTTGGCCTCCTAGGCAGTGAAGGCCATGGTAAGTTGTGCCACATGCAGTGGCTCATGGTTTCTCAGCACTTCTATGTCAACTTGGCTGGCTACAGCTCCTCTCCTGTAATCCTGGCTCCAAGGTCACCATGGCTCAAACTCTTGGGTCTCATGAGGATCACTTTCTCACCTCCAGCACTTGAAACTGAAAAGGACAAAAAAACCCTAACCTCAGGCCCTTTTCTGGGAACAAAAGCGAGGGAGACCAGGGCAAGGAAAGTTATTCCTCTCTCACCAGTTCAGTTCATGGCACCCACGCTGAGAGAAAGCAGGAGAGGGAAGAAGGAGAGAAAAGTTATTGGTGAAATGTGGTGGAAAAAAGTCTTGTGTCTAGCCTTCTAATTACTCATCACTGCCCCCCATTTATTCTCCCTTTTCCTTTCATATATGTTATGGGATCACAGAGTCACAAACTCCCAGAGTTGGATGATCCTTCAGAGATCATCTGGTGATGACCAACCTGACCAAAAATCTTTTCTTTAATATCCTTGAGAAGTGGCAATCCAGGCTCCACTTGGAAATTTCCAGGGAGGAGAAACTCCTTCCTTCCAAAGACAGCTCATTTTACTTGGGAACAAAACCTGAGAATCAGCCAGGAAAATTTTCCTTACACAGAGCCTTGATCTTCTCTGATATTTCTACCCCCTGCTTGTAGTTTCATCCTCTGGGGTCAAGCAGAGGAAGACTAGTCTCTCTTCCATAGAACAGATTTCTAAACAATAATGTAGCAATTAAATCTTATATCCAGGCTACACATACCCAGTTCCTTCAATAGATCCCCTTATTAGAAGGTCCTTCATTCTCTGTTAATACAACTGCACTAGCTTGTTCAATCACCTCCTCTGGAAATTACAGGTCATCCTGCAGGTTACAGTCCCAACCTTTCTTCTCTCAGAGGTGTTTTTGGGAATAATAGCTCACATTTCTAAAGTTATAAGTTTAGAAAGCATTTTCGTCACCACCTCTCTGTGACATAGGTAGTTATCATTACATCCACACCAGCTTGCATTTCTTGCACTGGTACTCCAGAGTGATCCTAGGAAACCTCATTATTGGGAAGTTCACCATTCTGGAGATTTAGTACTCATTCTTCATCAGTAATCTCAGTACTGTCTGCCCTGTGTAATGTTAATGGGATTTAAGATTTTCCCTGCCTGTTAATAGACCTCACATGGAGCCCATTAAGGGACACTTGGTTAAGGGAGGCTTGCTTATTTGAAGGCTTTCACACCTTTTGGTAATTAGGCACTGAAGCACTTGGGTTGTGATGCCTTCTGGCTCTCTCTCTATATTCTGAGGTTAGCATTTTGCTTCGGGGCTTACTCATTGGAAGAGTGTTTGTGTGATTTGGCCAGATAAGAATCTGGATAATGGTTAAGGAGCCCCTCAGTTTTGAGAACCTAGATGTTGGTGTTTCTCTCTCTGGTAACTATGTATCCATATAATGGTCAGACAGCTGGATCTGTGTGTTGATCTGTGATGTATGTATCTCTTATGGTCAGACAGTTAGAAGCCCTGTCTGTTGATCTTTATGGTATTTTCTCTGTAATTTCTGCTCATTATTTCTGTTTGTATTTTCTCTGAAGTTCAGAGTGCTGAGTTTTCCCCCTGAACTAAGTGAATAATATATATGTTTGATTAAAGTAAAATGGTTGCTTCAGAGTTGCTTTCCTCTAAGAAAAGCAGATCTAGGAACCTGTAGTAGCAGGTCATCCTGGGTATACTAGGGTGCTTGCTGTTATAGCCTCTGATTGGAGGACTGGAGGGTGAAGCAAAAACTCCCTGCTCAGCCTCCATTCAAACAGAGTTCCCAGGACTATCAACTCTTCAGTTCTCACCAGTTATCACTCCTTGGGCCAGATTCCCTTTTCCCACTTTCTAGTTTTCTTTTGTGGGACATCTTTCCCCTTTAGATTGTAAGCAACTCAAGGCCAGGGACTATCTTTCCTTTCCAATTTTATCTCCCTGGCATTTAGCTCAGTATCTGGCACATAGTAAAAGCTAAATAAATGTTTATTGATTGACTGACTAGGTAGTCACTTGCTCAGGGTCACACAGTTAGCAAGTATCTGATCAGGCACTTGAAATCCGACTTCTGGCCCCAGATGCAGCACCTTCCCATTGGGTCTAAAGGACAGTCTGTGGCCATGAGATAGAGCAAAATTAACTGGTGCTCAAGGGAACCAAGAGCATGACTTTGGCTTTATGAGCATAATGATCTCACTCACAGATAACCCTCTGGGTGCTAAGCTCAAGACACAACAACCCCAAATATCTGCCTCGGGGAAGAGCAATGAGAAACTCATGAATCCAGAGTCTGTGGATATTTCTACTGAGGACAGTAATTATTTGTTAGCTTCAAGGAAAGTTCTAGGCCAGTATAAAGGTGTCTGCATTTAATAATATTTACCTAGTCTGGTTCCTACTTTGAAAGGCATATACATATACACACATACACAAATGTACATTTACTCACTTGTCCCTACAACATGAGGCTAAAGTTAGCAGAAAAAAATTATTAATATATTAAATGAAAGCGAGGTGTTTAACTATGTTGTTCATTATTTCACTTGTGTCTAACTTTTCATGACCCTCTTTGGGGTTTTCTTGGAAGTGGTTTGCCATTTCCTTCTCCAGCTCATTTTAGAGATGAGGAAACTGAGATAAATAGGGTTAAGAGACTTGCCTACAATCACACAGTTAGTAAGTGTCTGTAGGAACTATTATTCTCATTTTACAGTTGGGTAAACTGAGGCAGATTAAGGTAAATGACTTGCCCAGGATCACACAGTTAATTGTAGGAAGTCATATTTGAACTCAGGTCTTCCTGATTCCAGGTTCAGCACCACCTAGCTGCCCAAAGTATATAACAAGACATGAATTATTAACTTTACAGAAGTAAAAAGAGGTCATAATTAACTAATTGATTTGTTAGTTGTCCTTCCTTGGTGTGGTTTTTAACTCTGATGAGTAAGTAGAGGTGGTTTTCTGTTTCTTAGGCTGTTCCCTTCCCCTCTCCAAACCTTTTCTATTTTCTCCTCAAACTCTTGTTTCATCTGGGGCCTTTCTTAAGTTAACTATGGGGGTGAGCTTCCTCTCAGATCAGTCGGCTTTGCCAACTTTGAGGGCTCCCGATCAGTTTGCTAACATTTTTTCCAAAGCTTTCCTCCTGAGGTGAATAGTTCCTAGCTCGTGTATGCTTTTGAGAAGATGGTGCCATGATAGAGAAATCCACGAGGTTAATGATGATGGTGGTAATAATTAGGTAAAGTAAGAGGGTTAGAGTTACTGATTGCTAAGAACCCTTCACTGCACCTCCCATATTCTGCGTTCTGAGGCCTCTCCCAGTTCTGACATTCTGTGTTCTAAGGCCCTCCCAGCTCTGAGCTTCCTCCAGGCTCTAAATTCTGTGTTCCAGGGTTCATTCTTCTCTCTTGCCACTTCACTTGTCCTCCGGCTCTCCTCTTCACTGATATTTTACAGTTCTATGGATAAAACATTCAGTTTGACCTTGGGCCAGTTCCTTCCCCAGTCTGGGCCTCCATCTCCCCATCTCTGAAACAAGGACACTGGGCTGGATGAACTTTACATTTCCTTCCAGCTCTGACACTCTGCGATTTAAGATTTTTTTTTAGAAGCATTCTCTTTGATTTGTTCTTTGCTGAAAGTTTAAAAAAAATCCACAGCTGTCTGCACTTTAGAGCCAATGCTCACAGTAGCCTTGGGGCTGCGGGAGGCCAGGCTCCGCTGGAAACGAATGAATACATTCGCTAATAGAGGAATAAATAAAAACAAATCATATTGCAAGAGCTCTCAGTGGGGTCACTTATCCACTGTGAAGCTCCAGGGTCTTAGGAGGAAGTGGGAAGGGAGCTCTGTACCAACATGCAAATTGTTTCCCACATGTGGGCCTTGCTGCCAATAACATTTTCCTTGTTTAGCCTTGGTTTCCTTTTCTCTTTGGGCCTCTGAAAAGGAAAGGATTTAGACTTTAGTGAGTCAGTCAACAAGTATGGACCAAGGGCCAAGGACTTGTGGATGATGAAAACAAGTAGACGAGAGAAAGTAGGCTGAGATGAGAAGGTTTGGATAAGGCATCAGAGAATCCGAGTTTGAATTCTGACTCCATAAGTTACCATCTGTACAACCTTAGGCAAGCTACCCTTCACCTTCCTCCACCTCCCAAGACAGGCCTCAGCTTCCTCATCTGTAAAGTGGTGGAGAGGACTAGATAACTTCTGACTTTAAATGGATTTAGAGAGGTGGGGGGGGTGGGATCAGGAACTGCCTAGAGATGAAGAAAGGCCATATAGGAGCCAGGTTCCACTAGGGCTTGATTTGGTTGATGTGTTTTTCTCTTTCTTGCTTGGAAGATTTTTGTTTTTTAAACCACAAGCTCATTTACACTGAAGGCAAAGAGATTTTTGACCAGTACTTTGGCCAGTAGAGGTCAGAAAAGAAGTAAATGCATTCCAGGGCAGTCCGTCTCTCACCTAGACTGGTCCCTTATGCGTAGCGTGCTTTCATTTCTCATCTCTGTCTCTTGGACCCCCCTAGTTCCCTTAAAAACTAGATCCTGCAAGATGCCTTGGGAAAATCACTTCTATTGCCTGAGCCTCAGTTTTCCTCTCTGTCAAGTGGGGTGATAATACTTGCACTATCTCTCAGGGTATTGGGAGGATCAAAGGAGATTTATGCATACACAGACATATATACCCACATATACATATATATGTATCTATACATGTATGTGCGTGTATATATCTAGATATAATATATACATATGTACACATACAAAATGATCTATGGGGGAAGAATATTATTACCAGAGAGTGTAGTTTTCTAAAAATTAGACCTGTGATTTCAGTGGTGCAGGCAAATCCCTGGTGAGGAAACTCCCCTTCTCAATGGAGAGGGCAGGTACCTGTTAGGCAACTTAGCATTTGAGAGAGTTTTCTGGGGGTACTAAAGGTTAAGTAAATGAAACAGCTAGTCAGTGCAATGAATAGAATGCTGAACTTGGAGGCAGGAAGACCTGAGTTCAAATCTAACCTCTGACACGAGCTGCATAACCCTGGTTAAGTCACTTAACTTTTGCCTCAATTTCCTCATCTGTAAAAGGGGATATTCATAGCACCTACCTCCCAGGGTTATTCGGAGGACCAAACAAAATAAGATGGAAACCTTAAAGCTTGTTATATAAATGCTAGTTATCATGCTTTAGCTGTGGCCCAGGGTCCCACAGTTAGTACGTGTCAAAGGTGGGACTTCTTGACCCTGAGCTGGAATCTTTATCTGGTATGTTAGATATCCTGGGAAATTTGAGAATTGTTAGGAAAAGAAAGTGCCTTCAAGGTCAGCCTCTCAGATGTAGATGTTCCTACAATATTGTTTCATCCCTGAAGGGTGCTGAGGGTGCCCCTGAAACTCTGAGAGAAGGAAACCCTAATATAGAGATACTGTGGTTGGTTAAGTTCAGAGACAGTTTCTATTCAACCTACTCACGTCAATGACATTTATTAAATACCTATAATGTGCCAGGTGCTGGGCTAAGTTCTGGGGATACAAAGAAAGGCAAAAAATAATCCTTACCACAAGGGAACTCACAGTCTGGTCTGGGAGACAACATGCAAACAAGTATGTACAAGCAAGCTATAGAGAGGTTACTTTGCCAATAATCTCAGTACAAAGGGGTCTTTCCCAGTCTTGAAGAAGGGAGGACATTAACTGGGACCTGAAAAAAAATGAAGGGAGCTGGGAGAGGACTCAGGGCATGGAGGGCAGCCAGTGAAAGTCATCCATCAGGAGATAAGAGAGTCTTATGGGAGGAAGAGCAAAATGGAAAATGCCACTGGATTATAGTGTAGAGGATTAAGTGGTAAGAAGATTGGGAAGGAAAGATGGTGCCAGGTTCGGGAGAGTTTACAAGGCAAATGGAAGATTTTCTAATCAAATCCTCCAAGTGGTAAGGAGCCAATGGAGTTTATTGAATGGGGATTGGAGGGTGGTGGTGACAGGGTCAGACAGAGGCTTCAGGAAGGTCATTTGGATGACTGAGTTAGGAGGGGGAAGAGACTGGAGGCAGGGAGAGCAATAGCAGGCTTTCTCAATAATGAAGATATGAGGTATGAAGACTTGCACTAGAGTGTCCAAAAAGAGACGGCAGGTCAGCAGGAGATGTTATGAAAGTACGATCAACAGTGCTTGACAAATGACTAGATTTAGAGGGTGAGAGAGAGTGAGGAGTCCAGGATATCATGTAGGTTGTGGACCTGAGTGATGAGGAGGATGGTGACATCCTCAGTAGTGACAGGGAAGTTAGAAAGAAAGGAAGATTTGAGGGAGAAAGATAGTGGGTTCAGTTTTGGATATGTAAAGTTTAAGATGTCTGTGGGACATCTAGTTGAAGATACTCAATAGCCAGTTGGAGATGCAAGACTGGAGGACAGGAGAAAGGTTAGGGCTGGAGAAGTAGATCTAAGAATCCTCATAGAGATGATAATTGAATTCATGGGAGTTGATAGATCATCATTGGTATAGAGGGAGAAGAGAAGAAAGCCTAGGGCAGAACCTTAGAGGACTCTCAATGGTTAGTGGAAGTGACTTGGCTAAGGATCCAGCAAAGGAGACTAGGAAGGAGAGGTTGGAAAGGTGGGAAGAGATCCAGGAGAGAGAAATGTCATGAAAATCTAAAGAGAAGAGAGTATTAAGGAGAAGAGGGAGGTGATCAGCAGTGTCAAAGGCTGCACAGAATCAAAGATTGAGAAAAGGCCATTGGATCCAGCAGTTATGAGATTGGTGGTCACTTCGGAGAGGGCAGCTTGGCTGAATGATGAAGTCAGAAACCAGATTATAGAGGGGTAAGAAGAAGTGAGTGGAAAGGAAGAGGAGGTAGTGATTGCAGAAAAGCTTCTCAAGGGATTTAGCTTATGGAAAGGAGGACAAAAGTGTGGATGGATCAAGGGAAGGTTTTTTGGAACATCCACATCTCCCTTATCCTCAAAAAACCTTCCCTTGGTCCATCCACACTTTTGTAGACTGGCTACTGATAGAGGGGGCAATCTACTGGAAAAGATGGGATTAGTTGGGCATGGAGAGGGGTTAGCCTTGGCAAGCAGATGGCCACCTCTTCATGGGAGATGGTGATGAAGTAGATAGTAGCAGAAGGCATCTGGGTTATATGAGATGGGGAGGAAGGGAGAAGAGGGAGCTCTTGGTGAATGGTCTCCATTTTTTTCAGAGAAATGTGAAGCAAAGTCATACCTGACTGGGTAGATGGGAGAGGGAAAGCCACAGGAAATTTGAGGAGAGATGAAAAAGTTTGGATAAAAACATTGTGGTGAATGAATGGGATAGTGAATTGATCAGGCAGGTGTGAAAGGATTGCCTTGCAGCATCGAGGGTTTAGATGAGATTAAGTAACATAAATTGACTTCAGGGGTGGAATGACTAAGGACACAGAGACAATCCCATTGTGTTAGAGAAAGCTAATAGCCATCTGGGGCCATCTATGAGTTCATGGGACACTATGGGACATTGACCTGTTGGTCTAGACCATCAACCAACTCAGGTCTAAGCTTGGAAAGACAATGCATGACAAAAGAGTGAGAACCTTCTGACTTACGTGCTCGTATAGAAACTTCTTCTACACAGAGGAGGGAACTCAAGCTGGCCACGGGAGAGAAGGTCTTTAACTTATTCTGTCTAGCGCCAGAGGACAGAAGTGGGAGCAATGGGTGGAAGTTAGAAGAGAGGCACGTTTTGGCTCCAGAATAGAAAACCACCAATCTTTCTAACAAATGAGATCTGTTTAGAAGTGGAAATGCCTGCTCTGGGAGTGTTAGGATGCCTAGTATCCCCCCCATCCCTTGTCCAAAAGCTCAGCTATGTCCAAGATTCAGCTCAATCGCATCAGTAACAATAATGAACAATTATGTAGCATTTACTATGTGCCAGGCATTGTGGTAAGTGTTTCACAATTCTTAGGGGAAGTAGATGCTACTATTATCTTCCTTTTACAGATGAGAACCCTGAGGCAAACAAAGGTTAAGTGACATGTCCAGGGTCATACATCTGTAAATGTTTGAGACTAGATTCGAACCCTGATCTTCTTGACTCCAAGCACTCTATCCTCTGTACTACTTAGCTGCTTCTTTGGCTCTTTTAGCTCTAAACTTCTAAGAGCCAAGCCCTCCAAGGGGGGCTCTAAGGGCCCTCCCAGTTCTGACATTCTGGTTTCTAAGGACCCTCCCAGCTCTGGCATTGTCTTAACAACTTTCCTAACTTCAGTATTTTTCTCTAAGGGCCCTCTTAGTTTAATGTCTGACACATAGTAGGAGCTTAATAGGTGCTTTAAAATTTTTTATAATGCTTGTTTGTTTGAATCTAGGTTCTAGGGTCCTTTCTTGCACTCATATTTTCTGATTCTATGAATCTTATGGCCGAGGTCATGGGTTCAGTCCCTCCCTTTGCGTACCAGGGGGACTGACCATCATTACTGCCGGAAAAACATTTGACCAAGCATACCCAGTAGATAATGTCATCTGAATATAAAATTAGTAGATTATGGCACAGTCATAGGAGTGTGTCTCATCCACTGGTATACATCTGTTTTTCGGAAGGGCTTTCTTACACAGGAGATTTGCAGACTAAACATCCTGACCCTTCCCCTCCCTTCCCGCTTAGTTCTGGCTGGGAGGGTGGAGGATGGTATTTGGACTGGGATTTTATGCCCCAGTCCCAGCTCGTGACTTCCCATGTATCCATACAAGTCTCTCCTCAGCCACTCACCCACACAAACACTCCTTTCCCTCTCTGTCCTCCGTGCCAAGTCCTGTCACCAATTACCCTCACATGCTGGGCCTTGGCTGAGGTAATGAGCCCAGCTCTCATGCCTGCACCAAAGGCTCTTTTCTCTCACCCTCTCTGCATCTGATGCTCTGCTGATGCCCAGAGGGTAACAGGACATCCAACCCAAACTGCTGGCGCAGCCGGATTAGAATATTTGAGAGTTTGAGTTAGAAGAGACATTAGAGCCCTTATCTCTTTTTTTATTGCAGAGGAGCCTGAGGCCCAGACAGGGATTTGCCCAAGGTCACACAGTTAAAAAATAGCAGTCTGGACTCCAATCCTGGGCTTCCGGACTCTAAATCCATCATTCTTTCCACTACATCACATGCTTCTGCTTTCACTGGAGGTTGGGGTGGGGTGAGGGGAGGAACCCAAATAGCATTATTGGTGCGAGGAATGGTGAATTTTCTTGGCAACAAAAATACCTTCTTTCCCCTCTTCCAAATTTCTCTATGAGATTTGCACTGTGACCCACACACAGAATGACTTTCAGTGAGGAAATCTTTGAAGAAAAATATTTAACCTTTGAAAGAACCTCCCTCTGGATAAGGTGAATACGAGAAGAGAAAATACTCACAAGAAGAAAAATAATGGTGAGGATGATGATGATGATGACGATGCCTCACATTTTTAGAACACTTCAAGCAGACCTGTCTGGGTGTCTGACATGAAGTCTTTTTTTTTTTTTTCTTAAAGGGCTTTTTGTAGCTTTTAAATCCAGTCACAGAAATTGGGTGAACATCTCATGGGCTGGTAAAGTTCTTTAGGGACGTCTGTTCATTTGGAGTTAAGAGATCTGGGGCTTCCCTATTCTGGATCCTTCTCTTTCTGTGATCTGGAGCAAAGCCCTGAACTTTTCTGAGCCTCAGTTTATAAAATGAAGCTAATAATCCTTTACCTTCATCCTTCTCAAGGACAGTTGGGAAGAAACCTCAAAGCCCTACAAAAATGGGAGTTATTATTATCAGGTTTAATAAACAATTAATCAATTTCTATCTGTCCAGCAAGTGGCACACAGTAGGTACTTAATAAATACTTGACTGATTGATCACTTGCAGAATGCTTTAATAATTACTTTTTTTTCTGAGAAGAATTGAGAAATTGTCCCTTCATTCATTCATTCATTCTAGAGGAAGGGAATTATAGGTCTGGAATACTATATATCCTGGTGCAGTGTTCATAAAATTCCAGAACTAGAGCTCCAAGGAAACTGCGGCCATTAGTCCAACTCCCTCTTTTATTTATAAAGATTTTTTAGTCTATAATAAACTTATTTTCTCTTTCGCATAAAAACCTTTTGAATATTTGCAGACAGTTATCATGCCTCCCCCGACTACTCTCTTCTGCAGTTTAAATAGCCTCAGTATCTTTCTTCTTTAAAAAAAATTTTTTTGGATGAACAAAAATCTATTTTCTTCCTCTTCCTCCATCCCTTGTTTTATGCATGAGGTAACCGAGATCTAGAGAGTTTAAGTGACTACCATATAGGAATGAGAGGTTACCGAAAAAGCATTTATTAGACTCTTAGAACTGTGGAAAGTGCCCTGAAACAAATACAAGTAAGAGGAATGGTCCCTGCCCTTGAGGATCTTACATCTTAGTATGGGGAAGGGGCACTGGAGGATATATTGTTGTGTTTGTCCTTTGTTGTTGAAGAGGACCATGACATCAGGGAGATGATGACATGACTTGCATTGACTTGGATTTGAGTGAGGGAGGGCTGGGCAAGATCAACAACCTCACTTTCTCCGTCAGAGCCATCTGGGTCCAGTGGCCTGATATTCATCAGGATGACTGGAGATGGCCCAGGATGCAATGGGAGACCCTGGCCCTTTTAATCTAATGTCGTTTCAGGATATAAGTGGGATTGGGTAAGACAAGATAGAAACTCACCAGTCTGCCCAAGGTCCCAGAGGCAAGGATCCATATTCTGTTGGGAAAAAGCTGGAGGGGAGAGGGTTTAGCCTGGAGATGGTTGAGAAGTGTCAGGAAGGAGCCATAGAAACTCACCAATCAGTGGCTTAGCCCACGTTACAGAAGTAGTATTAAAAGTAGGTTTTGAAGTAAGGTCTTTTGATTCCAGAGCTTTCATTTATACCAAGATACTTCCCATGTGGCGTGGTTTTGCTCTTTTAATATCTTTGTTTTACAAGAGAAGTTTCATTGGGTGGAGAAATAGGGAGGGGCATATTTAGAAATGAATGTGATTTCCAAACAAAAAACCATCAATAAAAAAAGGAAGAAAATGAATGTTTTGTTGTCCTAAGTCAACCTTTCTCTTAGAACAGAAAATTTATTTTTAGGGGCCCAGCCTTCTTCCCAGCAGGCTGCCTCTGCCCTAGACCCCACCCCTCCTTCTGCCTACTGTCCCCGCCCTTCCCTTTTCTAGAGATTTCTTGAAGTGTCCATGTTGGAAACTTCCATGACCTATACTTACAGAGTGGAAAGTTAAAACAGGGTTCCCTTGTGGTTCTTCTGGCCAATCCCCAGTGTTTACCTTTAACATTGCACACCTAAAAGCAATCCACAATCAGACATGTATGAACAAGCAACCCTCCTAGACCTTCCCCAGGGGCAGCTAAATGGCACAGTGGATAGAGTGTCAGACATAGAGTCAGGAAGACTCATCTCCCTGAGTTCAAATGTGGTCTCAAAATGTGATATGACCCTGGGCAAGTCGCTTAACACTGTTTACCTCAGTTTCCTCATCTGTCAAATGATCTGGAGAAGGAAATGGCAAACCACTCCAGTGTCTTTACCAAAGAAAACCCCAAATGGGGTCACAAAGAGTCAGACATGCCTGAGCAACAATATGGCCTTCCCTGCCTTCTCAAAACTACCCTGGTTTGGAGATGAATGACAATGAAGAAGAGTGAGATGACTTTGGTAACTCCTGGGTGTTACTTACAGGGAGGCTTCCTGATGTACTATCTTTGGCTGACCCTTCAAGGTCCCACCAGTCTTTAAAATGAGAGAATTATTCATATTATATTTAGATGGAGTCAAAAGGATTTGAGTGCAAGTCCTACTTGTGAGGCATCCAAGCAGTGGGAGCCTTCTCTGGGGCTCAGTATCCTTAACAGAAAGTGAGAGGGTGGATTCTATGACTTTTAAGGTCCCATTTAGTTCTAAATTTTCCTCCTGCCTAACTCACAGGGTTATAGTAAAAGAAAAGTACATTAAAATAATATAAGGATGTGTACTCATTACTATTATGGTTAGCAAACTCTTTCATGTAGAAGAGCTCTCAAAGGTAAATTTCAGTTCCATTGGTATAGTGACAAATTCCCTATTAGTGGGGCTTGAGAGTTCCACTTTCCACATCTGGGTTGGCTAATGTCTTCATTAAACATTTCAGTTGTTGTTGTTTTTTTTCCTCCCTCTATCCAGACAGGAAGTAGCTATTGCCAAGCAGTCATGAAGCCAAATATGGATAAAAAAAAACCAGATGGGTAAGAAGAAAATGCTTTCTCCTGGGGGCTGGGCTGAGCTGCCCTGAAAGGGGCATCAAATAATTGGTAGGCAGGCATAGAAGAGTAACCAGTGTGATTTCTTCAAGGAATGATCTGTATGGGCAGGATTCTCTTTCCAAAGTCTTTGCTCCAGTCACTAGTCTTCGAACAAATCATCTCTGAGAGGGTTCCTATTGGATTGGGTATATGGACCTTCTTCCCCACCCACATCCTTGATTAGAAAAACTAGAACAAGATGCGAGTCATTCCTTGGGGCATTGAAAGGCCAATATGTCTAGGAGAAAGAGTTTTGACTCTGGAAGGAGAAGAACTGGCTTCAAATCTCATGTTTCCCACTTGCTACCTGAATGACCTTAGGTACGTCATTTACCTCCTTGGTTTTCAGTTTCTTCATTTGTAAAATGATAGGGTTAGACTAGATAACCTCTGAGATCCCTTCCAGCTCTAGGTATATGATCCTAGGAGCCTCATATAATGACTGTTTCCGTTCATGCCTCTTTAGCATGGACTAATTACTTGAAAGGTTCAAGGGTTGACAACTGGCCAATGAGTCCTTAGAACACAATAATATACTCTTCTTGTTATCAGCCCACATGGAAGTTTGGTGTTCTTACTCTGGAAAAGTATGAAGAAGGGACTTTTCTCTTTCCTCTTCAGATAAGGTTTCCTTTGACTATTTCTTGTTGGCACACTTCATGGAAAAAGTCTTTTAATTGGCTGTTGAGCCTGAATGTAGTGAGCATACAAAAGCCTGAATGAATAGATGAGAGCTCCTTTTTTTTCTTGGTGGCTTTTGAATGAGAGGAAAACAAACCTCAGGATGAAAGAGGAGATGGTAAAGAGTGGCCTCTCTTCTCAGCCACCATGAGGCTATAAACACTTGGCAGCACCTCTCTGTCTCCATTTTGGATTTTCTTTCCAGAACCTGGGTGATGGAGTATGAGAGACAGAATGGGTCAGGCTGTTGTAGTTGTTAATTGTTTGTGGCTTATTGTTTGTTCTCAAAGAGGAATATGACCTCAGGAAGGTATTGTCATAACTTGCAAGTGAAGCAAAGTCACCAGCCTCACTCTCTCCTCCAGAATCATCAGAGTCCAGTGGTAAGACATAGGTCAAGAAGACTGGTAATGACCTAGATGTAGTGGAAAATCTTGGTCTTTTTAAGCTAAGGTCTTTCCTAGGTTCCAGTTTATCTGAAACAATGCCCATTCAGTAGTTAAAGGGTAATTAAGAAGTGAGTCATAAGTTGGGCTAGTTTGCCCTTACAAAAGAATCAGTCTGGGAGGGGAAGACCCTTAGAGCTTCTGGACAGAACAAAAACAGTTGCTATTTACACTTACTCTGACCCGTCAAAACCCAAACCATGAGTAAGTGAGGCTTGGGCAAGGTGTAAAAAGACTGGAAAAGTAACAAGGGGGCAGATTACGAAGGGCTTTAAGTGCCAGAGGAATTTATATTTGATCCTGGAGCTAAAGGAAACTACTGAAGTTTATTGAATGGGAGGGAGATGGAGGTAGGAATGATGTGTTCATTCTTGAACTTTAGGAAAATATCTTTGGCATCTGGCTGGAGAATGGATTGAAGTGGCAGGCTTAAGGCAGGTAGACCTTGGGCTATTGCAATAGTCCAATGGGCTATTGCAATAGTCCAGGTGTGAAGTGATGAGTTTCAGAATGTGGGTGGTGGCAGCATCAGAGGAGAGAAGGGAGCCTATTTGAGAGATGTTGTAAGGATGAAATTGATAGACCTTAGCACCATATTGGATTTGGGTGGTTCAAGAGAGTGAGGAGTGAAGGATGACACTGAGGTTGTGAGCATGAAGAACTGGGAGGATGGTGGTACCCTCTATAGTAATAGTTTTCCACACCCTTCATGTCCATCAGCCATACCCAGCAGATGGGCCAAACCAGGTTGAAGGTAACCAAAGGGTCTCAGACTTGTCAGTGAGTTAGGGGCATATCTACCCCAAGTGTCTGAAGACTTCCTCTGCCAGGATGAGTGGATGAGAACAATTTGTTCCAATGGCCATGATGGTGGCTGAAGCAGGTGGAGTGCTTAGAGCTTGGTTGACACCAAGATACCAAGTGTCACCCACTGCATCCCAGGCCATCCCAGTGGTCCTGACTTTTTTCTTGCCACTAGACTTTGATGACTCTGGAAGAGAGAACAAGACTGATGACTTTGTGCCACTCTGCCTCACTTAAATCCAGTTCATGCACGAATTGAGACATCACCTTTGTGATCCTTGAAATGAAGGACACAGAACAGCAACCATGAGTTTTCCCCTTGCAGCTGCTCACGGTGACTCTGTAGACATGGATGTTCTTCCACCCCCTTCCTTCCACCTGGACATGTGGCCTTACTGAGTCTTTTGGGATTTGGCATTCCTATTCTCTAGTCACACAAGCACCCAAATTCAGGCCATTGTCACCTCTAGTATAAGAACCTTCTTTAATGTTCTTCTTTCTCTACTCCATCCTCCACATAAGCTGTTTTAGTGATTTTCCCAAAGCACAGGTATGACCATGTCACTCCCCTTCTCAATAACCTCCAAGGGCTCTCTAGCATTCCTAGGATTGCATATAAATACCTCTCACATTTAAAGCCCTTTACTGATCCCAAACTACCTTTTCAGCCTTATAGAACATTACTTCCTTTCCCACACAGTCTATGGGTGGGGATCCTGCGGCCACATGTGGCCTCAAGTATCGTCCTTTGACTGAATCCAAACTTCACCCAACAAATCCCTCAAGTGTGGGCTGTTGCACTTGAGGACCTAGAGGGCCACATGTGGCTTAGAGGCTGCAGGATCCCCACCCCTGATCTAGTCAAACTGACCTACTGTTCTTCACATACAGAACTTCATTTCCCTGCCTTTGCATGGATGCTCCCTCATGCCTGGAATTCACTTGCTCCTTACCTCCACCTCTTAGAATTCCTCATTTTCTTCAGAACCTGGCTCAATTTTTTCCTTTTCCAAGAAGGTCACTGGGTTGTGACGAGTCAGACTTGATGGAATGATGGAACAACACTACAAGCTGTCCCTGATTCCTCCTCAGCTTCTTGCACCCCCAGGGGAAGGAGGATTACCCCCCAAATTCCATATGTGCATGTTGTTCCCCCAAAACAGAACTCCTTGAAGGCAGTTGCTGGTTTGTTTTGTCCCTAGTATTAGCATGTAGTAGGCACCTCTTTATGCTGGTCTGCTTGATTGATTTCCAGTCTTCTTCCTGGATTCCTTTAGGGAAACTGGGCTGGGTCAGGCTTTTATCAGATTTTTTTTCTAAAGGTTTGGGAGGAGAGATGAAACAAACAGCTTTCCGTATTCTAGCTGCTCCCAGAAAGACCCCACAAAGATCTGTCTCTTAATACAAAAGGGAATGTAGCAATCTAAAAACAAACATACCCAGTAATGTATGTTCAATTGACTTCTGTTCCTTCGGAAGGCATCATCCTCATTCTAATAATACAGTTATTATTCTGTATCCCAGGGCATTTTCAGCACGCCACTTTTGGAGTTTATTAAGGACCAACAGTGTAGCCCATATTAGGTGGTTATCGATTGCATTAAATACACTGAACATTTATTAACCACCCTTATGTGAGAACACATGCAAGGATAAATAAGCTTCTGTTCTAGCCCTCCAGGAACTCCCAGTTTAGAAGATTTTATTTTTTTTTGAGTTTTATTAATTTATTTGTTTTCAGTTTTCTACAATCATTTTCATAAGTCTTAGATTTTCTCCCCTTTCCCACACCCTCCCTCTCTGAGACAGCATGCAATCTTATATGGTTTCTATGCATACATTCTTATTAAGCACATTTTCATATTAGTCATGTTGCATAGAGGAATTAAAATGAATGGAGGAAACCATGAGAAAAAACAAAAGAAAACAAAATATAACACAAGGGAAAATATTCTGCTTCATTCTGCATTCCAATTCCATAGTTCTTTCTCTGGATGTGGGTAGCATTTTGCCTCAACAGTCCTTTGGGAATGTTCCAGACCCTTGCATTGCTGTGAAGGGGCTAAGTCTACCAAAAAATCCCTCTGGTGCTGTGGTTGTTACTGTGTACAATGTTCTCCTGATTCTGCTCATTCACTCAGCATCAGTTCATATAAGTCCCTCCAGGCCTCTCTGAAGTCTTCCTGTTCATCCTTTCTTATAGCATAATAGTATTCCATTACATTCATATGGGCATCCCCTTGATTTCCAGTTTTTGGCCACCACAAAAAGAGCTGCTATAAATAGTTTTGTCCACGTGGGACCCTTTCCAGTTTCTATGATCTCTTTGGGATAGTCCTAGAAGCGATATTGCTGGATCAAAGTGTACGCACATTTTTGCAGCCCTTTGGGCATAGTTCCAAACTGCTCTCCGGAATGGTTGAGAAGATTTTAGTATTCTATTATTCAGAGAATCTTAGAATTCTCTGACTTGTCCTGCCTCTACATGTTTTGCTGGTTTTAATTCTTGCTTTTCTAATTGGGGCTAATTGGAGGAAGGCCAGCTTAAATGAGTGTGAAATTTGAGTTCTAGAACATTCCCCACCCCCTGATCCCCAAATATGATGTGGCCACTTTTAAGAACATACAGAAAGTAACTTTAGGTAAAAGGAAATTCCTGTTGGATTTACTATTCTAGTAAAGGGAAGAGAGTAAAATGTAACTAGCACATCAGCACTTTATATGCTTGCTGGTCGTTACTTCTGGAGAGTCCCTAGTTCTCTTAGGTGCTAGGCTGGTACAGTTTGCCTTTGTCTGGGGCTTAGTCAAACCTCCTTCCTAAGACTTGTCTAATTGGGAAGTGTGTTTCCTCCTAGTTAGAGTTATAGACTATCCCAGACTCCTCAATAGCTCTTATGGGGAACTGGGTCCCAATTGGACTACCAATGGATGAATCAAGGGTAATTCGGGTGGAAATCAGTCAATGAATGCATCAAGGGTATCATGGGTGAACTGTTCTATAGGGTCCTTTCCTTGGAGGATGCACAGATCCTTCTGGGCTCTAGTTTACCTCAAAGAAGCTTGGAGGGTTAGAGGGTGGAGTAGGAACTATTTCTGGCCACTGTAAGGGCATGTACTATGTAATGATGAAGAATTCCCTAAGTGGCTGCTGAGCCAGAAGAATTGATGATTCAGGAGATAAATAAAAGCAGATGTAGTGATTACTTGGGCTTTATTCCCCTAGAAAGAATGCTCATTCCAGGGGTGGAGTGTTCAAGTTCTCTCCCCTTATAGCATTGTCTTTCTTCTACTTAAATGCTGCAACCTAACAATATTTATTAAATGCCTACTTTATGCAAAGAGTCACACTCATTACCAAGGCTAAAATTTCCATAGTGCCTTCCCTCAGTAAGCTAGTGTTCTGTAGGGAGAGACAGAATGTGTTTTACCAGGGAGTTAGCCCCTAAGCTGAGCCTTAAAAGAAAGCAAGGATCTTAGAAGCAGAAGTGATGGGAAAGAGCATTCTATGACTGGGAGAACAGCCTCTGTGAAGGCCCAGAGAGAGACAGAATGTCACCACTGGAACAGTAGTGATTCCGTTTTGTTGGGACTTGAAGGGAAGTAATAGGAAATAATTCTGGAAAGATGGATGGGAGTCAGTCAATGAATGGCTTTAAATGTCAGATCAAAGAATCATGGGCTAGTCAATCATAAATTTAACAGTTAGGAGGAATTTTAGAAGCCTAATCCTTTGATATTTAATATAATGAGACTATTGGCCAATGAGATCCAGTTTCAGCTGTATGTATAGGGAACTCTGGTTCTAGAAGTGAATGATGATGCAGAATGAAGGGGCACCGCCCCCCAAAGTCCCCTTCAGAACATGCATGAAAAGGTATTCTGTGACTGTTTTGGGTAGTCTAGGTGGTGTTCAGAAGCCTTTTAACTGGCTACTGAGCAGACTCCAAGACAGAAACTTGTCCTATTCCTTAGAGGTTAACAAGGCCTTGGATACCTCCTTGGGAGTGATAATAGGTCTGTTCAGATTGGTCAGAGGGTCATACCATAAGAGTTGTCTATTAAATAGCAAACTGGTTTGGAATCAGAGTAGTTCAATGAATGGAGAGCCAGGTAGATCCTTCTATCCAAGTGTTTGAGGAAGAATAACTTGGTTGGTGGAGTGGGGAATGAGGCTCAGGTACCAGTCCCTTCTTTTCCCACTCCTACCCTTCATCCTTAACCTGAAGAGGACTTCATGAACTTCAGAGGAGCAGAGGGTTTGAACTTTTAATTGATGTCTTTATAGCATCCTCTGGGAGAGTAGTATCTGGCATCACTGTCAGTATAAGGAGAGAGTGGATGTAATGAGAAAAGATATATTCAAGGTCCTACAAGGATCCCAACAGAAAAACAAGGGGAATATATTGAGTTCTTCTAGGAGCTACATGTGCCCTTTTATGCCATAATTACTGTCTAAACTTGAGCCCAATTTCCCTGAGACTCCTTTTGTACTGGTGGGAGAATGTGTCACAGAATTTTTCTTGGGGGAAAGAAATGGTGTTTTGCATTAAAAACTCTTACACTATCACCTTAATTAATACCCTTTAGAACTAATTAAATCTAGCTGATGAGCTGTTATCAACTTATTCTCACTTGTGGTGGTGGTGGTGGTGGTGATGGAGAAGCACACCAGTGGGGGCTCTTGAGCTATAGCATTAGAAAAATGCTTCCTGACCCTTCTAAGACACTTTAAGATTCTAGAGGGGAGACATAGCTGAACTCTGAGGATCTGACCTGTTGGTGTGAGTGGGGGTTATGAGAGTAGCTCTAGAGTATGTGCTACATATAAATGAGGAAACTGAGGACCAAAGTGCTGAGTGACTTGTCCAAGGTCATACAGAACCAGGAAGAGTTTGTATTAGAAGTCAGTGGATCCAATGGAGGTTTTTGAGCAGAGAAATAGAATAGCAGACATGTTATAGTAAGACTCTTTTGAAGGGGAATACTTTAGACTATAGAGGTAGGGTTACAAATGAAGAAGATTTGAAAGAAGAGAGACCTTAGAAAGCTCTCATGGCAGTCCAGGTGAATGGCAGCATAAAGTTCTGATCATGTGAGTGTAGAAAAAGGAACAGAACAGATTACCATGGTAATTAATTGGATATGAGAAGTGAGGGAGAAGAAAAATTCAGGAATGACTCCAATGTTGCAGACCTGAGTGACGTGGAAGATGGTGGATGGGGCCCTCAACTGAAACAGGGAAGTTTGCACAGAGCAGGTTGGGAGAGAGAGTTGATAGGCTCTTTTTGAGATGCTTTTTGAGGTAGGATCATATCTACCATTCTGGACGTGAAAGATTTTAATAAGGAGGAAGGGGAACAAGCCTGAGCTATTATATTCTAGACACTGTGCTAAGCATTTTACAAGTGCCATTTCCCTTGATCCTCCCAGCAGCCCTGAGAGATAGGGGCTATTCTTATCCCCTTTTTATAATTGAGGAAACCAAGGCAAATGGAGCTAAAGTGACTTTCTCAAGGTCACACAGTTAGTAAGTGTCTAAGGCCCTATTTGAACTCAGGTTTTCCTGATGTCAGGCCTGGTGCTCTATCCATGGCACCACCTAGTTGCCCCTAGTCCTGGCACATAAGGACTGATTGAAAGGGACAGGGGAATGGTGACCAAGGCTGTGAAGAGATACAAGTAGGAAGGAGACATGTGAGGAAGTCTAGAAATCCTTACTTTGAGTCCTGATTAAAATTATAGAACACATTATTTTTTTAAAAGAATGTTTTTATTTTATTTTTTTCACAATCAAAATGTGTTCTTAAAGAGGCAATTAGTAAACATCTACCACTTGCTACCTGTGTGACCTTGAGCAAATCACCCCTCACCCTCATCTCTCTGGGCCTCAGTTTCTTCATCTGTAAAAGGATAGGGTTGGATAAAATGGACTCTAAGTGTATTACGCTGCCTCAGGAGCCTGGCACACCAATGTTTGTCAGCTTCAGGTATGAATTGGACAAGAATTCATGGAGGTCTCATCCAATAATGATAGTCCATGAAGAAGTAGGCCCTCAGAGAACCACCCTGGGCAGGTACATTTTCACCCACGCATGTGGGAGGAGCTTTTGTCTGGAGTGCTGATTCAGCCCAATCTGCTCTCTGATGGGAATGGCGGTTTCTTTGCTGGGACTGCCATCAGTCACTGGGACTGTGTGACTCCTCCGACATGGGTCAAATTTCCACTTAAATAGATTGCACCACGCCTTCCCCCAAAGGATCATTTTTTGGCTCATCAGTCGACTTTGGCAAACGTCATGGCCTGCATGGCTCTGATGGAGTATAAATAGCCTTCCCCTGTCACGGATGGAGGTGAGAGAGAGACTGTTCCTGTCCTGTGGGCCCTGGCACTGCACTCCTGACTGAAACTTTGAGTTGAGGGACCTGAATTTGAATCCCACCTTTTGATGATGTGTGACCTTATGAAAATTGCTTAACCACTCAAAGCCTCTCTTTCCTTATCTAAAAAATGAGGATAATCACTACTTGCTTCACAGGGAAGCAAGTTAGAAAGGAAGAAGCACTTTGTAAACCTTAAGCCATAACAAAAATGGGAAGCATTAGTATTGCTTGCATTTTATAAGAGCCACCAAGGTGCCCAAGGTCTCAAGTAGATACCAAGTAGTAGAGCTAGAACTCATGTCTTCTCATGAAGACCCAGGACTTTTATAAGTAACATTCTATTCCATTCAATAAACACTTTTTTGGGAATGCTTACTATGTGCAAGTATCTATGCTGGGAGCTGGGGGTGGAAATAAAAACCAATAGTCCCTGCCCTCAAGCAGCTACTACTCTACTAAAGAAACACAACAGAAAGGAGAGGGAGATGCAGAAGAGATAGATAGATAGATAGATAGATAGATAGATAGATAGATAGATAGATAGATGGATGGATGGATGATAGATGGATAGATAGATATATGGATGGATGGATGGATGGATAGATGGATAGGTAGAAAGATAGGTAGATGGATGGATAGATAAATTTATAGAGACAGAGATAGATACAGAAAAAAGAGAAAGAGACAGAAATAGAGCTAGAGCTAGACACAGAGATAGAGATGAAAATAGAACTACAGACAGAAACAAACTTAGAGGCAGAGACTGAGATAGAGATAGAGGCAGAGACAGAGACAGACAGAGAGACAACGACAAAGATAGTGATAGCGATAGAGACAGAGACAGAGACAGGTAGAGGCAGAAACAAAAATAGAGAGATAGGAGGGCAGAGCCAAGATGCGGAGTAACAGCACAGACTTCCTAGAGTGCTCTCCCCCAACCACAGCCAAGTATCTATAAAAAAATGACTCTAAACAAATTCCGGAGCTGCAGAACCCACAGAATGCATGCTCTCTTGGGGTGGGCAGAGGGGAGAGATGGGGAGAATATTTGGAACTAAAAATCTTATGGAAATGAATGTTGAAAACTAAAAATAATTAAATAAATTTTTTTTAAAAATTGAGAGTTAGAGTTAGAGATAGACACTAGTACTTATAGGCTGGTCTCCAGAGAGGTGAGTTCTAGTACTCTCAGGGTTCTAGAGCTAACCCTGTGAGTTAGTGGCTCTGTTTCTAGCACTGGCACATGTGCCCCCACTGATGTGCTTCCCCCTTAACAATTAGTATATTTAGTTTTTTAGCAAAGATATTTACTCAAATGTCAAAAATAGCTATGAAGCATTTCTCCCTCAAAGTTGGAGCACACTCTCCCACCAATACACGTAGAGTTTATGAGGAGGAAGAGTGGGCATGAGCTTAAAATACAATAGCAGTTGGGTACCCTTATTGTCAAAGCAACTCACAACTCCAATAACAGCAGTGCCTCAATGCCATTTCTTTCTTGGGACGGTTCTCAAAAAATAAGTACCATGGGGTATAACTTCAGGGCTAGATGAAGAGCTCTGTGGCTAAGCTGAACCTGCTCCTAAGACAGCATGGCATCTCAGCCAGACAAATCTATCTGAAATAAGGTCAATCAGGTCACTCAGCTGTGGAGCTGGCGCCTCACCAAGCTCAGCTCTTGCTGGGGTGCCTCAGGTAGGTCACTTTGCTACCAGGCAGCCGTGGCCAGATTGGGTCAGGTGGGCAATAGCATTCCACTGCATCAGGTTGCTATTGTGTTCTTTCAGCAAGGGCAACAGTCTTTTGTCTAGTAGCAGCAGAATCCTCTTTTCTTTGGCTCCAGCAGTTCAGCTGTGAGGTTTGTCACTTCTGGGAAGGAGATGGAAGAGATTGAGTGAGCCTCTCTTGTTGGATAATTCTTCTAGGTTCAAAGGGGGCTTTCCTTGGTTTTGGACTCCACCTTCACTTATGATGACCAATTCCATCACATTTCCCAGATTCTTATTGGGTCTTTTGCAGACAAATGTCTGGGGACACAAGCGTGAAGGTGCCTAGAGTTATCTTCATTGTTTCACAGGCTTTTTTCACTTATAGTGGAGCTATTCAAATCCCACACCCTTTCTAAGGTGCAGAATGCGTCCTTAACATCTGAAAGGCCATTACCTATAGATTTCAGTGTCAATGTTTTTGCCCCTTAAAACCCTAGCTTTGTCGAAGTTCAAAGGATGAAATATGTATGGACAAATATATATTTGTGCACATGTGTGTCCATAAATGTATATACACACATGTAACATGTAGATACACAAGTACAGAAAGGTATACATGTGCACACATTATGTGCAATTTTTGTAGGTTGGCATGTCTGGAACATAGAGCCCTAGAAAATGCCTGGGAGGCAATGAGAGATTAAGCCACTTGTCCAAAGCCATACCACCAGCATGTGTCAGAAGACTAATTCTCCTTAAATCCTCTAGTCTCCAAAGTCATCACTTTATCCACCACCATAAGCTGGCTTTCATGGAAACAAAACACATACAAGTAAATAAATAGTGATTTGGTACCAGGAGAGCATAATGACTAGGGCTATCAGTAGATGAATAGATAGATGAATGAATAGGTAGAAAGATGGATGGATAGATAAAATAGATGGAAAGATAAGTAGATGGATAGACAAATACATGGATAGATAGATAAATAGAAAGATGGAGGGATGACTAGGTAGATAATAGATGAATGGGTAGATATATGGATAGATGAATGGATAGATGATAGAGAGATTGGTTGATAGATGATAGATGAATAGACAAATCAAGCATTTGTTAAAAGTGTGTTATGTGTCAAGCACTGTGTTAATTTCTGGGAAAAGAAATAGAAACAAAAGGAAAGACAGTTCTTGCCTTCAGGAAGACTAAAGGGGGGAGACAGCACAAAAAAAGAGTAGTTAAAAAATGCGAGCTGAGAAACAGGAAAGTAAGAGAGGTGGTCTGGGGCATCATAGGCTGGTCTAGTCTAGATGCTTCCTGAAATGAAGGTTCAAGGAAGTACTCACCAATCAGAAGAAGAGGCTATGTATGAATGGTCATCCTATTTCGTTTTAGGTGGACTTTAAACTCTCTCTTTAAGAGCTGTTAAGTGCTGCCTCAGTCAAACTGAGACCTGTTAAAGACTTTAGCTTAAAAAGGCCAAGGTCTCCCACTGCGTCTGGGGCCATCTCCGGTCATCCTGATCTATATCTGGTCACTGGACCAGATGACTCCAGAGGAGAAAGTGAGGCTGGTGACTTTGCATAATCCTGCCTCATTTAAATGCAATTCACTTGCATGTCATGGCATCACCTCCCTGATGTCATGGTCCTCTTCAAGAAAGAAGGACCACCACTACTACCACCACCAAAACTCTCTCTTTAAGGATCATAGCATCAGACTTAGAGTTGAGACAAAGCCAGCTTCAAGATCACTTGCTTGTGATGTGATCTTGAGCAAATCCCTTCATTTCTCTGAGCCTCAGTTTCTTCTTCTATAAAATAAAGGCTTATGAATCTGAAGCTGGAAAGAATTTCAGAGACCATCTCCTTCATTTTACAGATGAAAAACCTAGGAGCCAGGGAAGCTGTAAGTTATTCAAGGTCAAGCAAATAGCACACATCAGACAGAGGATTTGAACCTAGGTCCTCTGTCTCTGGACACAGCTGGATGGTTCAGTGGATAGAGCACTAGTTCTGGATTTAGGAAGACCTGAGTTCAAATCTCCCCTCAGAAGCTTACTAGCTGTTCAACCCTGGGCAAGTTACTTAACCTCTGTTTACCTTAATCCACCGGAGAAGGAAATGGCAAACCACTCCACAGTATCTTTGTCAAGAAAACCTCAAAGACAATAGTGGCATGCGATGGTCCATGGAGTCATGAGGAGCTGGACATGACTGAACAATCTCTGTCTCTAGAACAAGTGACATTTCAAATCGGATGTCTCAGAGACATCTCCAATTCAGCACATCTAAAACAGAACTCAGTATTTTTCACTCTAATGCCACCCTGCTTTCTCAACCTGGGTACTAGCTAGCTTCCACTATTCACTCTCACTCACTTCCTGTATGGAATCAGTTGCCAAGTCTTGTCATTTCTTTCCCCACAACATCTCTCGCAACTCATTTACTGCTCCCTTAGTTCTGCCCTTTATTACCTCTCATCTGGACTAGTTTTGTAGCTTCTGAGTTGGTCTTGCCCCGGATGTCTCATCCGTCCTCCTCATATCTGCCAGTGTGATTTCCGTAAAGCCCAGAACTGATTATGTCACCTTTCTTGTTCAAGAAGCTCCCATGTTTCCCTATTGCCAGTGGTATCAAATAAAAACTCCTCCATTTGGTATTTAAAGCCCTTCACCACCTGGACTCTTGCTTTCTTTCCAGTCTTCCTAGGATTCACTGCCTTTCATCCACACTACTCTCCAGCCTTCCTTGCCTTCTTACTGTTCCTTGTATAGGATGTTCTATGTACTCTTTCTAAATCTTTTTATAGGCTGTCTGTCCCCTATTCTTAGAATCAGTCAATCAATAAACATTTATTAAATATGTACTGTGTGCCTGGAATTGGGAATACAAAGAGTCAAAAATCAGTGTCTGTCCTCAAAGAGTTTACAATCTAACGGGGGGAGACGACGTGGAATATATACAAAGTAAGCTACATACAGGATAAACAGGAAATAATGAACAGAATTGGAACAGGTTTCCTGTGCAAGGGGGGATTTAAATTGGGACTTAAGGAAGCCAGAGAGGTCAGTAGTCAGAGCAGAGGAGGGGGAGAGTTGATAAAATGGGGGTCAGACATAGAAAAAGCTCAGAGCTGAGAGATGGAACTTCTTGTTCCTGGAGCAGCCAGGAGGTGAATGTCACTGGATCGAAGAGTACATGTCTCCGAGTAAGGTGTAAGGAGACTGGAAAAGCAGGAGAGAATCAGGTTATGAAGGGCTTTGAAGGCCAGAATATTTTGTATTTGATCCTGGAGGTAATAAGGAGCCATTGGAATTTATTGAGTAGGAAGGTGACATGATTAGGCCTGCACTTTAGGAAAATCACATTGATGACTGTATAGAGGAGAGATTGGAGTGGGGAGAGACTGGAGGCAGGCAGACCCACCAGCAACTTTTGCAATAATCCAGGTGTGAGGTAATGAGTTCCTGTACTAGAATGGAGGCTATGCCTGAGGAGACAAAGGGATGTATGTGAGAGATGTCGCAAAGGTGATAGGCATTGGCAAGACATTGGATGTGGGGGAGGGGTGAGAGATAGAGAAGAATCAAAGATGGACTCTAGGGTGTGAGCCTGGGGGCCTAGGAAGATGATGTTGCCCTTGACAGTAATAGGGAAGGTAAGAGGAGGGGAGGGATTAGGTAGAAAGATGATGATTCTGTTTCAGACAAATGGGATTTAAGATGTCTACTGGATCCAGTTGGAGATGTCTGAAAGGTCATTGGAGATGTGATATTGGAGGTCAGCAGAGAGTTTGAAATAGGAAAGGTGTATTTGAGAATCATCAAGATAGAGATGACAAATAGATCCATGGGAGATGATGAGATCATAAAGTGAAGTAATACAGAGGGAGAAGAAAAGAGGGCCCAGGATAAAGCCTTGACAAACACCAGCTGTATGAGGATCCATCAGGGCAGCTAGGTGGTGCAGTGGATAGAATACCAGTGCAGGAGTCAGGAGGACCTGACTTCAAATCTCACCTCAGACACTTGACACTCACTAGCTGTGTGACCTTGGGCAAGTCATTTAACCTCAATTGCCTCATCCTGGGTCATCTCCAGTCACCCTGATGAATATCTGGTCACTGGATTCAGATGGCTCTGGAGGAGAAGTGAGATTGGTGACCTGCACAGCCCTCCCTCACTCAAAACAAAGTCAAGTGCAAGTCATGTCATTATTTCTCTGATGGCATGATCTTCTTTGGCAATGAAAGACACACACGAGCACACACACACACAGACAGAGAAGGAGAGGTCAGATAGGCAGGAGGAAAATGAGGAGAAGGGGTTATCCTGAAAGCCTAGTGAGAAGAGGGCATCAAGGAAAAGAGACTGACCAACAACGTCAAAGGCTGCAGAGAGGGGAAGGAGAAAGAGGCTACTGAGGGATCATTAGTAACTTTGGAGAGAATGGTGTTGGTGGAATGATAAGGTAGGAAGCCAGATTGTAAGGGGTTAAGAAGAGAGTGACAGGAGAGAAAGTAGAGGCACCTGTTGTAGATGGGCATTTTTGGAGAGTTTACCTACAAAAGGGAGAAGAGACATGGGATAATAGTTAGCAGGGATGG